>NC_057797.1:138298897-138620908 GCF_018294505.1 Triticum aestivum | reverse complement strand
AGCCGGGCCGAGCGGGCCGGCGGGACAGAGGCGGCGATGTGGGCGTGGTGCGGCCGGCGCGCGATTCGCGGCGGCGGTGATGTCCGGCGCGTCCGGACACGTCCGGCGCGCGGAGAGACGAGGGGGGCTAGATTTAGGGTAGAATGATCCAAAAACGGAGGGGATCTATTTATAGCCATAGAGGGAGCTAGGAGAGTCCAAATGAGGTGCGGTTTTCGGCCACGCAATCGTGATCGAACGCTCTAGATTATGGAGCAGAGTTTGGTGGGTTTTGGGCCAAATTGGAGGGGTGTTGGGCTGCAACACACACGAGGCCTTTTCGGTCCCTCGGATAACCGTTGGAGTATCAAACAAAGTCCAAATGATACGAAACTTGACAGGCGGTCTACCAGTAGTAAACCAAGGCCGCTTGGCAAGTCTTGGTCCAATCCGGAAATGTTTAATCCCCACACACGAATGAAAGCTAGAAAAGACCACCGAAGGAGAACAAAGCGCCGGAATGCAAAACGGACAACGGGGAAATGCTCGAACGCATGAGACGAACACGTATGCAAATGCAAAGCACATGATGACATGATATGAGATGCATGACAATGACAACAACACATGGAGACAAAACCCAAACTAGAGGAAATAAATATAACTTAATGCCGGAAACGGCAAGAGTTGGAGTACAAATAGGGAAAGTTACATCGGGGTGTTACAATAGTACCGGAGAACGGTGTTTTAGTCATCTTGCCCATGAGGCATGGTTCGCAAGTACCAAGTGATTCATAATCAAGTGGTTCCAGAAGTCCATTAGTATGGAGTTTCTTCATGCGCTTTACACCGATATGACCTAAACGGCAGTGCCACAAATAAGTTGCACTATCATTATCAACTCTGCATCTTTTGGCTTCAACACTATGAATATGTGTGTCACTACTATCGAGATTCAATAAAAATAGACCACTCTTTAAGGGTGCATGACCATAAAAGATATTACTCATATAAATAGAACAACCATTATTCTCAGATTTAAATGAATAACCGTCTCGCATCAAACAAGATCCAGATATAATGTTCATGCTTAACGCTGGCACCAAATAACAATTATTTAGGTCTAATATTAATCCCGAAGGTAGATGTAGAGGTAGCGTGCCGACTACGATCACGTCGACTTTGGAACCGTTTCCCACGCGCATCGTCACCTCGTCCTTAGCCAATCTTCGCTTAATTTGTAGTCCCTGTTTCGAGTTGCAAATATTAGCAACAGAACCAGTCAAATACCCAGGTGCTACTGCGAGCATTAGTAAGGTACACATCAATAACATGTATATCACATATACCTTTGTTCACCTTGCCATCCTTCTTATCCGCCAAATACTTGGGGCAGTTCCGCTTCCAGTGACCAGTCTACTTGTAGTAGAAGCACTCAGTTTCAGGCTTAGGTCCAGGTTTGGGTTCTTCTCTTGAGTAGCAACCTGCTTGCTGTTCTTTTTGAAGTTCCCCTTCTTCTTCCCTTTGCCCTTTTTCTTGAAACTAGTGGTCTTGTTGACCATCAACACTTGATGCTCCTTCTTGATTTCTACCTCCGCAGCTTTTAGCATTGCGAAGAGCTCGGGAATAGTCTTATTCATCCCTTGCATATTATAGTTCATCACGAAGCTCTTGTAGCTTGGTGGCAGTGATTGGAGAATTTTGTCAATGACGCAATCATCTAGAAGATTAACTCCCAATTGAATCAAGTGATTATTATACCCAGACATTTTGAGTATATGCTCACTAACAGAACTGTTCTCCTCCATCTTGCAGCTATAGAACTTATTGGAGACTTCATATCTCTCAATCCGGGCATTTGCTTGAAATATTAACTTCAACTCCTGGAACATCTCATATGCTCCATGACTTTCAAAACGTCGTTGAAGTCCCGATTCTAAGCCGTAAAGCATGGCACACTGAACTATCGAGTAGTCATCAGCTTTGCTCTGCCAGACGTTCATAACATCTGGTGTTGCTCCAGCAGCAGGCCTGGAACCCAGCGGTGCTTCTAGGACGTAATTCTTTTGTGCAGCAATGAGGATAATCCTCAAGTTACGGACCCAGTTCGTGTAATTTCTACCATCATCTTTTCAACTTTGCTTTCTCAAGGAACGCATTAAAATTCAACAGAACAACAGCACGGGCCATCTATCTACAATCAAGCATAAACAAGCAAGATACTATCAGGTACTAAGTTTCATGATAAATTTAGGTTCAAATAATTTACTTAAAGAACTCCCACTTAGATAGACATCCCTCTAATCCTCTAAGTGATTACGTGATCCAAATCAACTAAACCATGTCCGATCATCACGTGAGATGGAGTAGTTTCATTGGTGAACATCACTATGTGGATCATATCTACTATATGATTCACGCTCTACCTTTCGGTCTCCGTGTTCCGAGGCCATATCTGTATATGCTTGGCTCATCAAGTATAACCTGAGTATTCCGCGTGTGCAACTGTTTTGCACCCGTTGTATTTGAACGTAGAGCCTATCACACCCGATCATCACGTGGTGTCTCAGCATGAAGAACTTTCGCAATGGTGCATACTCAGGGAGAACACTTCTTGATAATTAGTGAGAGATCATCTTATAATGCTACCGTCAATCAAAGCAAGATAAGATGCATAAAAGATAAACATCACATGCAATCAATATAAGTGATATGATATGGCCATCATCATCTTGTGCTTGTGATCTCCATCTTCGAAGCACCGTCGTGATCACCATCGTCACCGGCGCAACACCTTGATCTCCGTCGTAGCATCGTTGTCGTCTCACCAATCTTATGCTTCCACGACTATCGCTACCGCTTAGTGATAAAGTAAAGCATTACAGCGCGATTGCGTTGCATACAATAAAGCGACAACCATATGGCTCCTGCCAGTTGCCGATAACTCAGTTACAAAACATGATCATCTCATACAATAAAATTTAGCATCATGTCTTGACCATATCACATCACAACATGCCCTGCAAAAACAAGTTAGACGTCCTCTACTTTGTTGTTGCAAGTTTTACGTGGCTGCTACGGGCTTAAGCAAGAACCAATCTTACCTACGCATCAAAACCACAACGATAGTTTGTCAAGTTGGTGTTGTTTTAACCTTCGCAAGGACCGGGCGTAGCCACCCTCGGTTCAACTAAAGTTGGAGAAACTGTCACCCGCAAGCCACCTATGTGCAAAGCATGTCGGGAGAACCGGTCTCGCGTAAGCGTACGCGTAATGTCGGTCCGGGCCGCTTCGTCCAACAATACCGCCGAACCAAAGTATGACATGCTGGTAAGCAGTATGACTTATATCGCCCACAACTCACTTGTGTTCTACTCGTGCATATAACATCAACATATAAAACCTAGGCTCGGATGCCACTGTAGGGTTTCGTAGTAATTTCAAAAAAAATCCTACGCACATGCAAGATCATGGTGATGCATAGCAATGAGAGGGGGAGAGTGTGATCTACGTACCCTTGTAGATTGACAACGGAAGCGTTAACTTAGTTGATGTAGTCGTACGTCTCCACGGCCCGACCAATCAAGCACCGAAACTACGGCACCTCCGAGTTCTAGCACATGTTCAGCTTGATGATGATCCCCGGACTCCGATCCAGCAAAGTGTCGGGTAAGAGTTCCGTCAGCACGACGGCGTGGTGACGATCTTGATGTTCTACTGTCGCAGGGCTTTGCCTAAGCACCGCTACAATATTATCGAGGACTATGGTGGAAGGGGGCACCGCACACGGCTAAGAATATGATCACGTGGATCAACTTGTGTCCATGGGGTGCCTCTTGCCTCCGTATATAAAGGATCCAAAGGGGGGTGCGGCCGGCCCTAGTAGGAGGCGCGCAGGAGGAGTCCTACTCCTACCGGGAGTAGGACTCCCCTCCCTTTCCTTGTCCAATTAGGAGAGGGGGAAGGAAGGGAGAGAGGAGACAGGGGGGCGCCGCCCCTCCCTCCTTGTCCAATTCGGACTAGGGGCAGAGGGGGGGCGCGGCCTGCCCTGGAAGCCCCTCCTCTTCTCCACTTTAGGCCCATGAGGCCCATTAACCCCCCGGGGGGTTCCGGTAACCCCCCGGTGCTCCGGTTTTATCCGAAACTTCCCCGGAACACTTCCGGTGTCCGAATATAGCCATCCAATATATCAATCTTTATGTCTCGACCATTTCGAGACTCCTCGTCATGTCCGTGATCACATCCGGGACTCCGAACTAACTTCGGTACATCAAAACTCATAAACTCATAATATAACTGTCATCGAAACCTTAAGCGTGCGGACCCTACGGTTTCGAGAATAATGTAGACATGACTGAGACACGTCTCCGGTCAATAACCAATAGCGGAACCTGGATGCTCATATTGGCTCCTACATATTCTACAAAGATCTTTATCGGTCAGACCGCATAACAACATACGTTGTTCCCTTTGTCATCGATATGTTACTTGCCCGAGATTCGATCGTCGGTATCTCAATACCTAGTTCAATCTCGTTACCAGCAAGTCTCTTTACTCGTTCCGTAATACATCATCTCGCAACTAACTCATTTGTTGCAATGCTTGCAAGGCTTATGTGATGTGCATTACCGAGAGGGCCCAGAGATACCTCTCCGACAATCGGAGTGACAAATCCTAATCTCGAAATATGCCAACCCAACATGTACCTTTGGAGACACCTGTACAGTACCTTTATAATCACCCATTTACGTTGTGACGTTTGGTAGCACACAAAGTGTTCCTCCGGCAAATGGGAGTTGCATAATCTCATAGTCATAGGAACATGTATAAGTCATGAAGAAAGCAATAGCAACATACTAAACGGTCGGGTGCTAAGCTAATGGAACGGGTCATGTCAATTAGATCATTCAACTAATGATGTGATCCCGTTAATCAAATGACAACTCTTTGTCCATGGTTAGGAAACATAACCATCTTTGATTAATGAGCTAGTCAAGTAGAGGCATACTAGTGACACTCTGTTTGTCTATGTATTCACACATGTATTATGTTTCCGGTTAATACAATTCTAGCATGAATAATAAACATTTATCATGATATAAGGAAATAAATAATAACTTTATTATTGCCTCTAGGGCATATTTCCTTCACCCAGGGTGCATCAAACTTGTTGTTGAACTTGTGGAGTAGCTTTAGAAGCATTTCATCATTTTGAACCTTGAGATTGAGAACTCCGAGGCCACCATTTTGTTTTGGTCGACACACCATATCCCGGGCCGCAAGCGAGTTACTTTTCTCACCATCTTCAATTTTTTTGGTCCAAAGGCCATGTCTTCGAATCTTGTCAAATTGCTCAATGATCTTAGGTGGGAGTTTAAGGATTCCCATGGGGTAAATCGCCAACAGGGTGACGAGAGAGTTCATGAGAGCCAGTTTTCCCGCATACGACATAAGCGACAGTGCTGCGGTGATTCTTCTCTCAGCCTTGCAGATCCAGGGAGTTAAGTCAAGGACTATGGGTTTGGACGTGCCCAGAGGTAAGCCCAGATACGTGAATGGCAGTTGCGCACAGGCGCATCCGAAGATGTCAGCAATATCCTTGTACGTTTCTTCCGGAGTGTTCAAAGGAATAAGTTTGACTTGTGGAAGTTAATGTGCAGCCCCACCGAATCCGCGTAATCCATGAGAATCTGCTTCATGTAGGTTGTTTGGAGACGACAGGCCGGCATTACAATGATTGTGTCGTCCGCGTATTGAATGACTGGGAATTGATTGTCACGGCCAGAGGGAATCGGCAGACGTATATTGTTGTTATGCATGGCGTCATTAATGGCCGTTTGGAGCAAATCCGCGGCAAGTACAAAGAGCAAGGGGGACAGCGGGTCGCCTTGACGGACGCCACATTTGCACCAAAAATGTTTGCCGGGGACCCCATTAAGTAGCATGGAGGATTTACCTGAAGAGGTGATGCATTTAAACCAGGCAATCCATTTGTCATTGAATCCCATACTTTTCATAATCTGTATTATTGCTGAGTGTTGTACCGTGTCAAAAGCTTTGGCGAAGTCGAGTTTAAGCAAAACAATCTCTCGCTTAGATGCCTGGCATTGATGTATGTACTCAAAGGCCCAGGCTAAGCAATCATTGATGGTGCGGCCCTTAAGGAAGCCGTATTGATTCTAATGTACGATTTGCAGGATGATTTTCTATAAGCGATTAGCGAGAAGTTTTGTGATCAGCTTAAGGCAGCAGTTGAGTAGTGTAATGGGTCGGAAATCATTGACCGTTTCTGGAGATCAGGTCTTAGGGATGAGGGTAATATGACCATACTTGAGGCTTTCCAGATTGAGATTGCCCTCATGAAATTCCGCACAAAGACGGTAGAAGTCGTCTTTTATCACTGGCCAAGAAGCTTTGAGAAAGGCACCATTAAAGCCGTCTAGGCCAGGGGCCCGGTCAGGAGGCATTTCATTAACTACAGCATCAATCTCATTTGTAGTGAAGGGAGTGGTGAGGCTGTCAAAATCCACATTGTCATGTAGCATCTGGGAAAGGTTGAATTTCATTTGTGGTGGCTTCGTTGTCCCCAAAAGATCTTTGAACGCCTCAAACAAAATAGACTCTTTTCCAGCATGGTCCTCTACAACGATGTCATCATTGATTTTCAAGCTGGAAATGAAGTTTTTGCAGTATCGTTCCGTGGCCACCGCTTGGAAGAATTTAGAGTTCTCATCACCGAATTTAATCCAACAAATAGTGCATCGTTTCTTCCAGTAATCTTTTTGATGTTGAAGGAGTCTGATCAGATGTTTTTTGAGAATGGATTGAAAGTTATGCTCTTGTCGTGTCAACATACGGCGATCAGCAATGTGGTCTATCTCAAGGAGAGCTTTATTAGTATTAGCAATGGCCGTCTTAAGCCTTGAAATTTTCTTGCTCCACTGACTGAGGGCATGTCTCAAATTTTTAAACTTTTGACAGAGGCTTGTAGCAGCATTAGCAGATTTACCAAATTTGAGTGGTCTACTCCAAGCATGGGAAACAACCTCCATGAAACCAGGGTGTGCAATCCAAAATGTTTCAAACCTGAAAATTTTGCTTTTAGGAATGTTGGTATGAATGACAACAAAGCAAGGCGTATGATCTGAGACTGGACGCCCAAGGGGATTAACCATGGTGTTCAGAAAAGAGGAGGTCCAATTGAGGGTGGTGAAACACCAGTCAAGTTGTTCAAGTAATGGATTTTGTTGCATATTAGACCATGTATAGTTTCTCCCTTTGATTGGTAGTTCAGTGAGATTTTGCTCTCTGATGAAGTCATTAAAAGTGAACATATCATGTACATTGCCACCAGGCTTGTTCCTGTTATCAGGTGAGCGAATGTAGTTAAAGTCGCCAAGAATTAGCCAGTCTTCTGTTGGGGGTATATCAATATCGAAAAGCCATTGGGTAAATCTATCGCGCATTTCTCCCTGACAAGGACCGTATATGTTCACCAATTTCCAAGTGTGCGATGAAAATGTGGAAGTGAAAATTACGCCCAACGCAAACTGTTCTTGGATAAAGATGTGACCCGAGAATAAAGAGCTATACCAGATTGTTATAATCCCTCCCGAAGCACCAATTAAGGGAATAAACGCAAAGGAATCAAAACGTGATGGACAAATAGTCTTAAGGACACTAGCATTAAAGTATTGCATCTTCGATTCTTGCAAACAAATAATAGAGCAGCCCGAAGAGCTGATCGCATTAGACAACACTAAGAGCTTTTTAGGAGAAGCCTCGAACATTCCAACACAGTACGTTCCAGTTATGCAAAAGAGACATAAAACGCGTGAAGATAAGGTGTGAATCTTAGGTAGCAGGTGAAGCCGGCTCCGCCATGGTCCCATTGAGCACTTCTTCAGTGAGCTCCTCAGCTGGAATTGCACAAAGTTGAACTCCAATTTGCTGCATTGTGGATATGGCAGTGGGAGGAGGGATCTCTGTAGTGTGGATATCAGACGAGGAGGTGATGTCAGGCACAGCAGAGGGAGTAACCCGTGGCTTCACCTTGGACTTGGAAGGGCGAGAATCCTGATTGAGATTGACACAGAAGCCATCATATTTGTTCTGCCTGGTGCTTCGACGAGGAGGAGTAGTGCTGAGGGGAGCAACGGATTTCCCTTTGCGGCCAAGTACTCTGGTTTCATCAGTAGAGGAAGACGGAGCTAAGTTCTCCTGCATAGGTATCACAGACTGAAGGCCAAGGAGCATGTTATCAGTGCCCTCAGACACTAGCATAGATTCCACTGGGACCATCAAAACAGCAGATTGATGGCCAGGTGCAAATTCAGTAAATTCAGACACTTGGGGCGGTTCAGAAACTGCCACCAGTTGGAGCTGTTCAGGAACTTCCGGCACTTGGAGTGGATCCGGTGTAATAGCATCATCAGAAAGTGCAGAGAACCTTGGGGCAGAGATCACCTGTTCCGTAAGTTGTGGAGAGGTAGCATCTAGATGTTCCACCTGGGAGGGCGCATCAGTGAGTAGCAGTGGACCCTCCCTAGTATCAGCAGCCGCATCTATGGTAGAAAGCATTGCAGAGTTGGTGTTGGCTGAGAGCATAGATCCCTCTACCTGAGTGAACTGCAGTATATTGTTGACCGCAGTGATCTGAATCTCCACATGCACAGATTCAGTCCGAACACCATAAGCTTGACGCCACGGACCCATAGAAGCCAAATATGGGCGGAGAGCATTGTATATTGATAGGTTAAGTTGTTGGCAAGGAACTGGTTCAGACAGCAGAAGAGCCAGCAGTTGGTTACCTTGGTTGGAAAGGGCAAAGCGAATACCTTGGTTGTGTAATTCCACAGAGACCGACAGAAGTTCCTGGCTGAGTTCAGAACTGACAGACATATTAGCATTGTCCATTATGATCAGGGCGTCGCCAGAACTTGCCGCATTGGAGCTGTCAAACAGAGTGATTGAATCGTTCCAAGCATCAGCGGCATTATCAGTAATGTTGTTTTCTGGGACTATGCCATCCATGACAGAGAGGCCCTGGGCAGCGAGCCAGGGTTGGAAGTTCATCAAATGTGGAGGCATGGCAAGAGGCTGAGCAGGTGGAGAAGGGGGCCAGGCACCCCACCCTCATGAGGAGGAGCTTGATCATGTCCGGCAGGAGCGTCATTGTTGGGAGCAGCATTTTGGACAAGCCAATTGTGCACCTGATGTTGATAGAGCTGCTCGGCTATCAGTTCAGGTCCAAACTGTGGGTGGGGGTTGCCATCTGGGGGCGGTGGTTCTTCTCCCGCCGGAGGAACTTCAGCCAACATAGCGTTCCAGTCCCTGCTGCGGAGGATTCTCACCTGCACTGTCCAGCAGTCTCTAGCCCCACCAAGCTGCCATACAACAAAGCTCTTGGGGATCAATCTGAGATGGATAACTTGAGCTTTTATGAGCATAAACCTCCTGTCTTGCCTCGGATTGTACCAAGAAATCAATGATCCATAACCCCCCAGTGCTTTGGTGATATAGTAATCAGTTTGGTAGTCATAGGGGAAACCAAAGAACATAATCCAGACAACAGGGCCAAAAGTAGTAGTGCGCCTATTGAGAGCTTCGTTATGTGGAACAAAGGTAATGAGTAAATCCTCATCTTCAAGCTCAAGGGGAGTTGCAACCGCAGAATCATGAAGAAAAGAGTCCGCAAATCCAAAGATCCCAATGCCAAAGGGGTGGTCACTAACTTCAGTAGGAAAGAGGTGGGCCTCATGAAGCAAACCTTGCACGGCGGCGTGAACGGCAGCACGTCGGTGAAGAGGAACATAGGAGCTGGTCTCGGCAATAGCCAAGAAGTCGTGGTTCAGAGGAGGAATGGGTCCGACCACCATCCCACTGCGCACCAAGCGATCAGCAGGTCCCGGCTCGACGGCGAAGCCCGGCGGCAAGAAAGGCACCGGGTTGAGGGAGTAGTTGGCCATGGTGGCGAGGTGGAGTGGGGGTCAAGTAGTCAATGTCGATGGAAGTGATGTGTGGAGGGAAGGTGGTGGCAAGGGAGGGATAATGGCATTGGGCAGGGATGTTTGGAAACTCGAGGCAGAATGGCGACCGTCCGGGGTATTTTTGGAAGGGTTGATATTTTTTGGGACCCATTTCCATTGTTCATGCCACCGTCTAGAGTAGCAATTAGAAGCCACGTGGCTATAAGCCCCACAAAAATTGCATCTTATATTGGAGCAAGAAATTAAACGCTGAACGGGAAAATGGCAAGTCGATGCCAGGATCTCAGAGTGATTAATCAACTTCCCATGCTGCAGAAATTGATTGTCCGTATCTTGGACTGGCTGAGGATACCAAGCGTAGCGAGCAGGGCAATTGATAGCCTTATGGTCCGGGGCTGAGCAATTAATGCAAATTATCCTGGCGGTGCAGCAAGATCGGTTGTGCCCCCATTGCAAACAGCGAGCACAAAGTGCGGCCCAGCGATCCGCTAACGTAGAGATTTCCTTTTCAGAGTAACCAGCTTGGGCCAAATCAGCTTTATGATGGGCTGATAGAATAGGAGGCCAATGCTTATGTGGAGGAGCATATTTGAAAGTCGAGGATATAAAGCTCTGTGGTAGTGGTGGATAAGCAAGCCATAACGGGCATTTAAATGCCCCAAGCATCAAAAATGATCGTGGTTGATTGTCCTCAAATTTTGCCTGGGCGAGATAAGTGTCCCTGAGCCGTAAACGGTCCTCACGGGGCGTTGTTACCGTGTTAGCATTGAATACCTGAGAAAAAGAACCAAATCTAATAGGTCGAGGCTCACGATGAACATGTGTGGGGATATGATCCGAAGAAATATGATGTCCAGACACAGACATGGATGCCTCCTTAGAATGTTTATCGGAGAATTCCATCTGCTTAATCGGCAACAACTCAAATTTTCTTAACACTTTCACTGAATCATGACTCAAAACATCAGCAGTAGTATGGCTAGAGAGACAAGGTGAAATGGCCATCGGTTTACGGGCCGAAATGCAAGTGAGCTCTTCATCAGCATGCCAACCAAGATTGCCAAGATGGCTACGGTTGAATCTACCATTGAACAAGTGGAAATGGCAGATGAAGTCCAGCCACATACGATCTTTGAGTCCATAAATAAAATGACCAACCTTGTTGTTGGCCACCGAAAACCGAAAACTCCGAGAACGCAAAGGAGTGACCTTGAAACCAGTAGCAATTCCACCAATACAACATTGAAGAGCGATGCCCACCGATTCCACCGAGAGAGGAAAGGAGGTAGACGAAAAAGAGACCACCAAGAAGAACTCCTTGGAATCCAGAGAAGGAGAGAAGTGAACCGTAGAACCAAATTTTCTCCTCACCTGATCGGCCAGGGCTAGGCCAGGAGCAAAATCCCAATGTAGCAAGCCTTCCATCATGGAGATCCCTAGAGGAAATCGCCATTGGAGAGGGTGGAGCAGGTGGGAGAGGGTGGGAGGAGGTGGGAGGTGGGGGGAGCCATCCTGTTTCACCGTTTTTGAGCTCTTCGTCGTTTTTCTTCATTGGCTATATATATATATATATATGAGTTTATGTCCTCTACAGCATTCACTTATTGCTATTTCTTCAAGTTGGTTTTCTGCTAAGTGAATGTGATCGGACCCTTCCCCTCTATGCTATACTCAACCCAATCTGTTCACAAATTCTTCATGTGGGTTCTATTTGAAACTCGTTCAAAATCTTCAGTGTGTCCTTGTCAACTGAAGAAATTGCGAACGGAACTTTGAAACCTATCTTATCGAAATTTTCGGTCTTGCCACTCAAACCGTTCCGCATCCCACGATACACTTATCCACTCACCCACGATCTAACACGATCTCCACCTCTCACTACGTGGGTGACACATGTCATGCGAATGAGAAGGGTCAGGGGCACGTTCGTCCAATTTCTTCGGGCGAGCAGTTTTCACCGTGGCTATAAATACCCTTCCTTCCCTCCTTCACTTCTTTTACTCCGCTCAACCTCTCTCTCCAGCTCGAGCTTCTCAAACCCTAGTGTCGTTGATACTTCATCGCCGCCCGTGAGGAAGAGCTTCACTGCCTCGACCTCATCGCCGACGTACTCGCGCTGACCGCGGACATCTTCACTCCGCCGCCGCCGTAGCCGTCTTCCTCCGTCGAGTTAGGGCGTGGAAGATCTGCATAGGCGAACTTCACATCTCCTCACTCCAGTTCGTCGTGTTCTTCGTCCAGGGTAATTAAAAGTTACTTTTACTGCCCTCGTTGATTCGAATGATTATCTACAAAAGTGTTTTTCTTCATATCTTCACACACTGAACACCTCACAAGTCATCCGTTCTTGATTCGTTTCTCTAAGCATTATTTTTCTTCAAGATTCCTCAATTGTGTGGATCTTCAATCTATACAACTCTAGAACCTAAGACAAAGAACGCTTAGTGAAAATATTCAAGACTCATCTGGTCAAATTCCTCAAACCTGTTCATTTTGAAAAACCTTCTGAGAACGCATATGACCTCTCCAAATTCCTCGCAACTATACTCTGTTCACAGGTACACATGTCAGCCGCTGAATCACTAGGTTCTCATCAACTTAACTCATTTGCAGAGTTCCTCGAAGAAAAGTTGCATACTTCTTTAGAGAATTCGATTGTTAAAATTCCTCAACTGAAGAAAATGGCTGATGGTAAAAGGACACAGAAGGGAGGAAAGAGGCCTGAGGTAAATATAGCATTTGAAATCCCTGATGACATATATGTTGGGTACTGCACACCTATGGAGGAAACCAAGAATGAGCGCAAAGTGCGCATTCAGAAGATAGAGAGGAGATGGGCAAGAAAATGGAGGGAGTACAGATATGTCACTCCTAAGTACATGAAGAAATTCGCACTCAATCCTCCATGCCCAAGAGCTCCATTGGCACCTGGCCAAATAGCAGATCCCACCAGCCTCAAGCGCGGTGAGGACTATCCTGATGAATGGGCCAAGCGCCAAACCAAGTTGGCTAAGCAAGCCAAAGAAGCAGTGAGGAAATTCAATGAAGACTCTGCTACTGTTGCTGCCTCTACTGAGGTCCTTGCTGTCAAGCCAAAGAAGGCTATGTCAAAGAAGCCTGCGCGCAAGCCAAGTGCTTCCTCAGCAATGCCCTCATGGCCAGAATCATCAAAGCCCTCACGGCCAATTCCTCATGCTGCTCCTGTTCCTCCAAAGTCCTTAGCTTCTCCGCCAAAGCCTTCAGCTGTTCCGACCAAATCCTCAGCACCTGTGCATCTTGCTTCATGCCAAAGGACTGCCAGCATCTCCATTGCCTCAGGTGTCTCAGCTAGTTCCTCAGCTGCACCAAGTTCCTCAGCTGGCCCCTCACTGCTGAAGACAAAGGCCACTGCTGGACGAGGTCCACGCCCAAGTCCTCAAAAGAAGCAAGTCGCTTTCCAAGTGCCGTCTGATGAAGACGAAGCTGATGATGATAAACTTGCAGAAATCATCAGAGACAGGCAAGTCAGGGCCGCTAGAGCCAAAGGATCAGAGGTGCCACCGCTTTTGGATCCCAAGCTGATCCTCGACTACATTGATGATTGGCACAAGGACCCCAACACTCCCTTGCCTGACTTCAAGCTGACTCCTGGCCAGAGTCACATGCTGACCCACTTCATTCAAGAAGAAAAGTGGAAATTTGAGAAGGCCAGGCAGATCAAGAAAGCGCAGTACAAGAAAGAGCGCTATCTGAAGAAAAACGTTGTCTCTATGACAACTGAAGAACTTGTCACTACTCAGACTAAGATTAAGAAACTCAGTGATGATTTTGAAGCATATCGCGCTGATTGGCTTGGAGCCAAGGTTCGTTTTGTGAAACTTACGAATAACTTCACTTCCAATGTTGTAGCCCTAACGCAACAGGAAATTCCTCAGGTTGAAGCATCTGCTCAGCCTACTGAAGAAAATGCCAGCACCGCTGATGACAATTAGGTAGCTGAAGATAATGTGAGTTCTAGGGCTGATGACTGCATTCCAGCCGCTGGAGAAATTGCCAGGGCACCCACTAGTGGTGTGCCTGAAGAAACTGAAGAACTCAGGGCAACTGCATCAGTTGTGCCTGAAGAAAATCAACCAGATTCCTCAGCTGCTGCTGCACCAACTTCAACTCCAACCCTTCCATTTGCATCAGATGTGAAGAAGACCAAAGCTACAGAGCGTGCTGCAGTGAAGAAAAGGAAAGCATCAACTGCTTTAGATTCTTCAGCTCCGAGGAAAATGAAGCCTATGACAAGCTCATTTGCAAAACTGATTGATGTTGTTCCCATCTCAACCAGGCCATCAAAGGACCTTGTTCCTTTTGATAAAGAATATGTGATCCCCAGCGGATCTGATGAAGAAACTAATTCTGCTGCTTCGTCTGAACCAATCGATGAAGAAATTGAAGTGGATACGATCCCTTCAACACCTATCATCTCCTCGCCTGTGCCTCAGTTCACAGCTGAAGAGGCTGGCGTTGAAGAAATGGAAGATGATGATGTGGACATTGGCTGCTCCACACCCGTAATCAGTGATGAATTCTGGGAAAGTCAGCATCCAAACTCTCCAATGTTCACTCCTCTACAGCAAATTCCTCAGTCCCCCACACAAACTGTTCACCTGGGCTCTAAAGAAACTCATCCCACTGCATCTGTCCATGAGGAAATTCCGGCCACTAGCACTGATGAAACTGCTGCTGCTGAACAACCAACTACACAGACTGCCACTGAGGAGGAACCAGAAATTCCTCAGCCTGAAGAACCTGCAATTGAGATTCCTGAGGTCGTGATGCAACTCACACACACTCCTCTGCCGAAGCCAAAGGATCCATTCTCACGCAAGCAAAAGTTCAAGGCTGATGATTTCTTCGGCGAGCATGTATTCTTCGAAGATTACAACCCATATGACTCTGCTCGCATTAGGAAGAGGCGTTTCTGGACTTCCAGTCAAGCAAATTTCTATTCCTTAGTGTTGTTCAACAAGGAAAAGATTTTCTACCATGAGCATATTCCTCACGTGGATATGGAATCTCTGCCGTGCTTCACACCAGTCCTCAGTGTTCTTCACGACGCTGGACTGCTCAACTTCTGCTCTGACATCTGCCATTGGAATGAAGAACTGATTCTTTAATTCTATGCAACGCTGCACATCACCGGAGATGCTGAAGATGTGAATTCATGGGTGTTGGACTGGATGTCTGAAAACACTCACTACACTGCACCAGCCTCTGAATTGCTTCGTGCTCTACCACTCAGTCCTCCCCTTGAAGAAGCTCGCTGCATCTACAGTGAACCTGAGCTCACACATCATTACATGCAGGTGCTGATGAAACCTTTGAAGCCAGGTCAAGCTCCAAGAACCAAATTCCTCGTGAAGGAATTGTTGTACGTGCCCAGAACTGTCTATCGTATTCTTACGAGGATAATCAGTCCTATCAAAGGCCACGACTCATCTGATGAGGAAATTGTTGGCATCATGAAGAATCTGGTATTCAATATCGTTCATGGCATTCCTGTCAATTATCACGATTTCTTCAAGAGAACTATGGCCAATGTTGCACTGTCTCCGTTTGAGCTGAAGCCTTATGCACCTTGGATCATGAGATTCCTCAGGACAAGGTCTTCACTCAACTACAAAGCTGATTTCCAGAATCACCTCAGCTACTTGCCCCCAATTGAAGTCCTCAAGCAGACACATTCCTTAGTTGATGGAAAGGGCAAGGCACCAGCTGTAATTGATGAAGGCATTCGTCCATTGGATGGTCAGTCTCGCAAAGCTACATCTTAGTCCACCAATGATGACTCTGCCACACATGACTCTGCCAATGCACCTAAGTCCACTCCTCAAGCCACTGCTCCGCGCGTGATGACTAACCGTGAACTTCTGCTTAGTCTTCACCAGAAGGTGGATCGAAATCACAAATGGATTAAGCGTCAGTTTGGTTCACTTCTTCACAACATGACTGCCACACACAATGCAGTGAAGAAAAACCACTACTACCTCCATTAAGTCTTCGGTCGCACCTGGGCAATCCTATCACATCTATATGGTGAAGAAGATCTGAAGAACATGGGTCTCAAAGAAGATTTTGACTGGTCTGCACCTCCACCGAAGAAATTCAAGAAGGTCCAAGTTCCTTCTCTGGTGGCCAGCTCATTTTCTTCATCACGCGACACTGATGAACATGAAGATTTGGACGACACTACGGCAGGCCCTACATCAACAAACGACCCCAACAACGCTGGCGCTCCTTCATCAACATGATTATCTTCAGGGACGTTAGTCCTCATTTTCGATCCTTTTGGTCATTCGATGACAAAGGGGGAGAAATATGAGTTAGTCTTCAAGCGGGTCTACTATATGGGCGTTTTTTTGCTAAAGTTACAACTCTCGTTCTTCTAAAACTTTATTGGATTGAGTTGTAATCTTAAACCCGATGGTGCTCTGATACTTTTGATGCACTATTCTGCATGCTTATTCCTCGTTAAATATTATTGCACGCATGCTGAATTTCATCAGGCACCATATTTCATCATGCATTTCAAATTCTTCATATTATATGTTAAATGCGTGTATGAATTACAAGATATAGGGGGAGATCTCCATGATTCAACTCTTCAAGTGTACATTGCTTCAAAAGCAAATTCCTCACTATGCACATCTTCAGGGGGAGTTCTTCTATATCTTGCAATCAAATTCCTCAATATCAGTAGTTACACTTCATATGTTTATCCCCGTTGAAAACTTAACCTATATTGTCATCAATCACCAAAAAGGGGGAGATTGTAAGTGCATCTAGTGCCCCTTAGTGATTTTGGTGTATTGAAGACTGATAGGTTAAGGGACTAATGCATTTGTGAGTGTACACAGGTCTATACGTCTATGAGGAGTTTGATATTTACAGGAAAAGTCGACCCCTAAAAATGAATATCTTCGACTGAAGATTTTGGTATTTCTGAAGACTTTCATGAAGACTTTGAAAGTGAAGAAATTGGTGTGTCCGTGAAGACATGATATTCATGCGAGGAATATGAAGCTTGAAGACTTTCGTTTTCATAGTTTTATTTTTCTCTTTCTTGAGTCATAGGAAACACCGTACTGTTAAAGGGGGTTGAGGAAATACTAAGCAAAATTTTCCATGTGATGCTCAACTCAAAATCCTACACCTACCAATCCCTTCGAGTGAAGCCATTGGAAATCTCATACAGTTCAGTCAATTTCTTCAGTGACAGAGACGAAGTTCTTCTGGTCTCTGAGGAATTTGTCCTGACTGAGGAGTTAGGAATTCGCCAGTGCGGATTGCCTACACAGTGAGGTACATGATAGCCCTGAGGATTTTGCTACTCAAAATTCCGACCGTTGATGTGCTATGCGCCAGCTGTCCCAAAATATCTATCCACCTAACGGTCATATCATTGAAGGGCATTTATGTCTTATCATGTCAGGCTGCTCCCTAGGCTATAAATAGTCGCCCCCTACAACCACTAGCTGGTTGGCTGCTCCGAGAGAAACTGACACTTGTCATTTGAGAGCAACCCATCCTCCGAGGATTTTGAGCGAAAATCATCAAGTGAGGAAAAACCAAAAACCCAAAACCCAAACACCTACAAACCCCAAGTGATTGAGCATCACTGAAGAGATTGATCTTGAGTGGATCCGATGCTTGTCACCTTTGAAGACTGTGCTTCTTCCAGACGGTTAGGCGTCATGGTCTAGAGCATCCAAGAGGAATTGTGGATCGCCGAGTGACCAAGTTTGTGAAGGTTTGGAAGTCGCCTGAAGACTTACCACGAGTGATTGGACGAGGTCTGTGTAACCTTAGTTCAAGGAGAATACGGTGAGGACTGGGTGTCTTGGACTAAGTGTCCTTGACTGGGTGTCCGAAACTGTGTGTCCTCGAGTTTAAATACTCAACCGCTCCAACCAGACGTACAACTAAGACAGTAGTTGGAACTGGTCTACCAAATCATTGTCTTCACCGAGCTTACTGGTTCTATTTCCTCAACTCTTCCATTTCCTCATAACTGTGATGTGTGTTTGTTCATATCTGTGTTTGAAGACTTTGACTGAAGACTTTCTCAATTTCCTCAGTTCAATTTCTTCAGTCTGTTTGTCTTCATCCCGTGTTATCCTGTGATTACGCTTCCTGTACTCTGTGCCTGTCTGCATTTCATCATGATGACTATGCTTGTATTCTGTTATGTTTACCTTTGAGTACTTATTCCGCCGCTAGTAGTTCTTCGCTAAGGTATTTCCTCACCGGCAAATTCCTCAGTGAAGAATTTCACAAAAATTGCCTATTCACCCCCCCCCCTCTAGTCGATATAGCGCACTTTCAGAACACCTTTCTTGAAAATGAAACACTTACACCCGAACACCCGAAAGTACTTGAGGTTGGGCTTGTTACCGGTGAGTATCTCATATGCAGTTTTGTTCAAGCCTTTGCGGAGATAGAGCCGATTGGATGCATGACACGCGGTGTTGATGGCTTCGGCCCAAAAGTTGTAAGGAGACTTGAACTCCGCCATCATGGTCCTTGCTGCATCCATCAACGTCCGGTTCTTCTTCTCCGCTACACCATTTTGTTGAGGGGTGTAAGGTGCAGAATATTGATGCTTGATCCCCTCATCACTACGGAACTCATCCAAGGTGTAGTTCTTGAACTCGGTGCCATTGTCACTTCTTATTGTCAAGATCTTTGCATTGTGCTGGTGTTGAGCTTCATTTGCAAAGTCAATGACGGTTTGTTGAGTCTCACTCTTCCTCTTGAAGAAGTAGACCCAAGTGTATATTGAATAGTCATCCACAATCACCAAGCAATACTTTCTACCCCCAAGACTATCAAAGGATGGAGGCCCAAAGAGATCCAAGTGAAGGAGCTCCAGAGGCCTCTTTGAGTATATGATAGTCGTGGGAGGGTAAGCCTTCTGATGTAGCTTTCCTTCAATGCAAGCACTACAAGCACGATCTTTGGCAAAACTAACATTTGTTAGTCCACGGACATGGTCCCCCTTGAGAAGACTTTGCAAAGATCTCATATTGACATGGGCTAAACGGCGATGCCAAAGCCATCCCACGTCAACTTTACCCATTAGGCATGTCGCGGTCTTAGTGGGTTGCTCCAAATAGTTAATCACATAGAGACCATTCTCGACATGCCCAACAAAGGCTACTTTAAGAGTCTTGATCCACAAGAGGGCCACGGTATCAATATCAAAGAAAGTGGCAAAGCCCATGATTGCAAGTTGACAAACGAAAACTAAATTGTATGTAAGGGACTCAACAAGCATGACCTTCGCGATCGTGAGATCATGAGAAATGACAACCTTGTCAAGTCCCAATACCTTAGAGGACGAGGCATCACCCCACTCGACATTGGTGGGCATAGATGGAATCTTGTGCACGTCCACCACCAAGTCCTTGCTTCCGGTCATATGATTAGTGGCTCCACTATCGAGCAACCATGATCCTCCATCAGAAGCAAACACCTACAAGAGATCAATGCTTGGTTTTAGGTACCCATTTTGTAATGGGTCCTTTGATGTTAGTGAAAAGGGTCTTAGGAACCCAAATAGACCATTAAATGTACTCATAAGGAGAACTGACAAATTTAGAATAAACATCCCCATCACTAGCACAGCATAACACATAAGAAGGGTTAAAGTCGCCAGCTTTGTTGGAAGGGGTGGCATTGCCATTCTTGACACCACCACCCTTCACACTGTTCTTCTTCTCCTTAGAAGCACCCTCTCCCTCTTTCACAAAAGTTTGCTTGAGAGGAGGGGGTCGTTTGGCCTTGTCATTCTTCTTCTTGTTCTTGGACTTGGGTTTGTCGCCAATCCCTTCCTTGGCCACAACTTCCTTTTGATTGCTCAAAAGGTCGTTGATGTTCTTATCACCTTATATGCACGACACAAGGCCTTTCTCAAGTTGCTCCTTCAACTTTGCATTCTCGTCAACAAGATGCACATGCTCACAACAAGGGTTAGTAGAATTTGCATTATCAATTAAAACCATATAAGGAAAAGTGGCTTTCTCCTTGGTTAGCTTTACTTAGAGTTGATCATGAGACTCTTTGAGGCTAGCATGATCACCCTTCAAGACCTTGCGAGCCTTGTCAAGTAAATCAAACTCCTCTTTGAGTCTAGCAAGATCAACCCCAAGCTTGGCCTTCTCGGAATTTAGCACACGAGATACAATAAGGGCATGATCAAGATCTTTCTTCTATTTAGCATGATCATCGTTGTGTGACTCCTCAAGAGCCAAACGATGACCGCGTTCTTCCTCAAGAGCATTAGAGAGATCCAAAATCTCATCGGCATAGTCACGACTATGCCCCTCCATCTTAGAGCTGGTTTCTTCGTGAGCCTCGATCATGTCATTGGCTTCACCAAGTTGTTCTAAGAGAACAACAAAGTGCTTCTTGGATTTACCCTTGAGCTTACTCATAAAAGACTCAAATTCATTTTCCTCCTCATTAGACTCCTCATTTTCATCAATGCAATCCATCAAAGAAGGATTAGTAATGATGGTCATTTTGATGTTTGGGGTTACCTTGTTGGTGGCTTTAGCCATGAGACACTTGGCGGTGATGTTCTCATTTGGTGAGTTGAAGAGAGACACCCGTGGAGTTAGGGATGGCAATTTTATCCATGGACATGGATACCCATGGATATCCGACCTGAATGGATAGGGTTTGGATATGCTTTTAGGCCCATGGATGGTGCCCAAAACCGACCCGTTTGCTTGCGGGTAGGGCATGGATATAATCTTATACCCGTGGATATACCCAAATCCAGCCCGATCATATGCAATAATGGGCAAAAATATGCTATCCCTACCTCACAGTCACATGTCCCACTGCAATTTTACACGTTGTTATGTAAAACTTGCAAAAGAAATTACACAATCCCCACCGTAGATTTTATTAGTTGACATTCCATCCCCACTAACATACTCTATCACCCCTTCGCTAATTTTGTCTCCTCGTTAAATGACTCGTCATTCTCATCTCTTAGAAAAATACTATATTATATTAGGTTGTTAGTGGACGTTGATTTACCATAAGTTGATGTTTACAATAAGTGAAGCCTAGCTTGCCACGAGGTAAAGAATGGAAGAGCTTATGTTAACATTGTGTTATGTCTTATTTATATGTCTTGAAAGGACCCTATGGATATCCAGTTGGTATGGATATCCAACTGGATATCCATCGGTTTTGGACATGGACAACATTTTTCACCCATGGATTTTTTTCATGGGCGGGCAAAGACTATCTTCATGCAGATGGATATGGATTTGATATTGTTCAACCCGATCCAAACCCGACCCATTGCCATCCTTACGTGGAGTTGTCGCAATGTCATCATCATCATCATCCTCATTGTACTCTTCTTGTGCCACCAACCCCTTGGGAGGAGTCTTCTTGGTGAAGTTGCTCTTGTTGGGGAAGGACTTGGCCTTGTCTTTTCGGATGAGCTTGCCACCATTGTCTTCCCTCTTCTCATATGGGCACTCCACAACAAAGTGGCTCACATTGCCACAATTGTAGCAAGTCCTCACTCGTTGCTTGCCCTTCGCGCCACTTGAGTTGTTCTTGTTGAAGTTAGGCCTCGTGTTCTTCTTGCTCCAAAATTGCCTTGAAGCGAGAGCCATGTGCTCATGGTAAGCATATTGTGTATCTTCGGGATTGCTCTCCTCTTCTTCCTCTTCATCCTCTTATTCCACACCAACCTTGGCCTTCAAATCAAGGTTGGGCTTCTTAGCTCTTTGAGAACGCAACACCGCATTGTCGGCGGTCTTGTCTAAGATCCTCATTGCCACAAGCTCATCCAACACTTCACTTGAGGACAAGGTGTGGAAGTCCGGCCTTTGACGGATGACGGAGGACATGGCCTTGTGGTAAGGCATCATGGCATTGAGGAACTTGCACTTGATCCAATTGTCATCTATATCCTTGCTCCCATGATCTCGGAGTGAGACCGCGAGAGTGGTTAACCTTTGGTAAAGCTCTCAAGGTTCTTCATCTTCATTCATTGCAAACTCATCGGCTTCATCTTGCACCACTTCATAGTTGGGGCATTGAATGCTTGTGCTTCCCTTGTAAAGTGAGACAACATGGTTCCATGATTCCTTGGCCATGGTGAAGGGTCGGAGATGTGCAAGATCTTCGGATCGAATTGCATCTTGGATGATGAAGAGGGAATTCTCGTTGAATTGGTGATCCGCGGCTTCTCTAGGGGTGAAGTTGCTTGGGTCATGCGGATAAAAACCTTGCTCAATGATTCTCCAAAGGTTAGTGTTAACATGATTTAAATGACGTTCAAAGCGATATACCCAAGCGTCAAAATCCTCATTTTTCACAATCTTAGGAGGAGAGCCGGCATGATTTAGATGAGTGGAGGGAATAGGTCCTCCATAAGTAATAGGAGGTTCCACATGGGCAAAGATGCCACTACCATTTCTACCACTAGACAAAGGAACTTTCTCACTAGTAGCTCCCCCCTTGTCGGAGTTAGCATCCGTCACCTTGTTGGTGGGATCGACCACTTCCAACGGTGCAGTGGATAGTTTGAGACCATCAAGAAGGTACTTAAGCATGCCTTTGACCTCGGCCATCATGGAGGTTTTCAATGTGTCCAAAGCCACATTGAACTCCCCACGTGAGACAGAGGTTCCCCCATCGGCCGTAGACGAGGACGGAATCACACCGGGGTGCTCCTCCTCACCATCTACGGTGTCAACCATACTCTTCGGACGGCAAAGTCCTTAATAAAGAGACGAGGCTCTGATACCAATTGAAAGGATCGATATAGTTTACTAGAGGGGGGTGAATAGGCAACTAACAATTTTTAGCTTTTCTTTACCAATTTAAACTTTGCATCAAAGTAGGTTGTCTAGATGTGCAACTAGGTGAGCAACCTATATGATGCAACAACAACAAGTACACAAGCAAGCAAGAGAAGCAACACAATATAAGCTTGCACAAGTAGAGGTATGAGATAACCAAGAGTGGAGCCGGTGAAGACGAGGATGTGTTACTGAAGTTCCTTACTTTTTAGGGGAAGTACGTCTCCGTTGGAGCGGTGTGGAGGCACGATGCTCCCCAAGAAGCCACTAGGGCCACCGTATTCTCCTCACACCCTCACACAATGCGAGATGCCATGATTCCACTATTGGTGCCCTTGGAGGCGGCGACCGAACCTTTACAAACAAGGTTGGGGCAATCTCCACAACTTAATTGGAGGCTCCCAACAACACCACGAAGCTTCACCACAATGGAATATGGCTCCGCAGTGACCTCAACCATCTAGGGTGCTCAAACACCCAAGAATAACAAGATCTGCAAGGGATTAGTGGGGCGAATCGAATTTCTCTTGGTGGAAGTGTAGATCGTGGCCTCCTCAACCAATCCCTATAAAATCAACAAGTTTGATTGGCTAGGGAGAGAGATTGGGTGAAAATGGAGCTTAGAGCAACAATGGAGCTTGGGGTGGAAGAGGTAGCCAACTCGGAGAAGATGACTCCCCTTTTATAGTGATAGAACAAATCCAACTGTTATCCACTAACTCAGCCTGCGAAGAGCTATACTACCGCACCAGACAAGCGGTACTACCGCAAGGGACTGTGATACTACCGCATGGCTCTGCGGTACTACTGCTGGCGCGACAGGAGCTAGACCAGCCCTATTGCATAGAAGCAGAGAGCAGCAGAACCGTTGGCGCGGTACTACCGCTCCCCCTTGCAGTACTACCACAAGGCAGGGTTACTCTAGGTTGGGAAGGCACAGACATATAAAAATACATTTGTGTCTACTTCTGCTGAGTTTCGATCTATGCAAAAATCTGACACAGTACTACCGCAAGCCCGGAGCGGTACTACCGCCTAGGGCGCGAATGTAAAAAAATTACATCCACCCCTACTTCTGCTCGTGCTGCTGAGCCTGTCCTGAGGCCACGGTACTACCACGCGCCTGGAGCGGTACTATCGTGTAGGGCACGGATGTAAAAAAATTACATCCTCCCCTACTTCCGCTCATGCAGTTGTGCCTGGCCTGAGGCCACGGTACTACCGGGCCCAAGGAGCGGTACTACCATGAGCATCTGCGGTACTACCGCGCCCATGGCCGGTACTACCGCAAGGCCCTGTGGTACTACCACTCTGAAGAGCAGTACTATCGCATGCCCCAGTTCAGCAACACTAGAAGTCCTTTATTTTGCAGAGACACGGAGAAACGGAGGATGCTCCAAAGAGCCAAAGGAAGGGTGGTGCAGAAAGGAACAGACGTGTACATGATGATTCCACCCAAACCTTTCCAACACGGATCCCCTCTTAATAGTACGGCTTTCCTACGACTCAAATCCACCAAAAAGAAACGAAGAGAAACGCCATCTTCAATAAGCTTCGAGGGGCACCAAATCATCTTGTGCTTAGACATGATATTTCTGAAATGCTCAATGCACACGATTAGTCCGCAAAAGCATTTTCATCAATCACCAAAACTACTAAGGGATAAATATTCCCTTACATTTGCTTTATGTGACTTGGGTGCTAGTGTTTCTACAATTCTAAAATCTTTATGTGATGTGCTTGGTCTTACCGATATTGAAGAATGTTCTTTAAATTTGCACTTAGCAGATTCTACTATTAAAAAGCCTATGGGAAGAATTACTGATGTTCTTATTCTTGCAAATAGTAATTATGTGCCCATAGATTTTATTGTTCTTGATATTGATTGCAATCTGTCTTGTCCAATTATTCTTGGTAGACCATTTTTGCGTACTATTGGTGCCATGATTGATATGAAAGAAGGCAATATTAAATTTCAATTTCCATTAAGGAAGGGTATGGAACACTTCCCTAGAACAAGAATAAGGCCACCATATGAATCAATCATGAGGGCATCTTACGGATCTAGAAACAAATATGACAACACTTAGATCCTTGTTTTATGCCTAGCTAGGGGCGTAAAACGATAGTGCTTGTTGGGAGGCAACCTAATGAATAAAATTTATTTTTGTCTTTTGCTTTCTGTTCTTGAGTATTTGCACAATTATGCTACTGTTATGATTGTGCTTTTTTTGTTTTAATAAGTGTTTGTGCCAAGTAAAGCCATTAGGATTATATTGGGTGATAGTTTATTTGATCTTGCTGAAAAACAGAAACTTTTGCACTCACGAAAATAATTCTCATTTTTAACAGGAGCATGATAAAATAACAATTACTTTTGCAGAAGATTAATATAAAAATTTCCCATGTTGTCCTAATTTTTTAGAATTTTTGGATTTACAGAAGTATTCGAAATCTCCATATTTCTACAAACTGTTCTATTTTTGACAGATTCTGTTTTCTTTGTGTTGTGTGCTTGTTTTGATGATTCTATGGTTTTCTTTGAAGAGTTTTTGCCATAGAAAAGTTGGAATACAGTAGATATAACACAAGAATAAAATATGAGTGGTTTTGCAACAGTACTTATAGTAGTGATTTGCTTTCTTATACTAACGGATCTCATGAAGGTTTTGTTGAGTTTTGTGTGATTGAACTTTTCAAGTTTTAGGTGATCTTACGATGGAAGAAGGAATAAGGAGTAAGAAGAGCCTAAGCTTGGGGATGCCCATGGCATCCCAAGCTATTATCCAAAGAGAAGCAAGCAACTAAGCTTGGGGATGCCCAAGTGGCATCCCCTCTTTCGTCTAACAACCATCGGTATTTTACTCGAAACTATATTTTTATTTGTCATATACTATAAGTTTTACTTGGAGCGTCTTATATGATATGAGTCTTTGCTTGTTTTGCTTTTTGTTTTAAGTCTTGAATTCTTGATGGACACACCTATTTGAGAGAGACAAGATTATGCCACGACTTGCTAGAATTGCTCTCTATGCTTCACTTAAATCTTTATGAGCTATGGAATTGCTCTAGTGCTTCACTTATATCTTTTTGAGCACGGTGTGCTTTGTTATTTTTGAAGAAATGCTCTCATGCTTCACTTAGATTATTTTGAGAGAAACAGAATATTATGCTCATGATCTTCACTTATATTTGTTTGAGCTTATCAAAAGCAACACATGAAAATTAGTTCCAAAGTGATAGATATCCAAGGAGGATCTAATAAAAACTATCATGAAGCTCATTGGACAAAATAAACTTGATTCCTTGTAATAGTTTTGATATATGATGATGTGATATGTGAGTCATGTTGATGAGTAATTATGCTTTAGTAAGAATATTGGTGTTAAGGTTTTGTGATTCCCTATGCAAGCACGAAAGTCAATAGTTATGCAATGAAATTACATCCCACTTGTGGTGCATTATTCGGTGTTAATTATGCTTAATGCTCGCTTATGAAATTTTTCGTTTCTTGGTTGGTCGCTTCTGAATCTATTGCTAGCCTTCATTTTGCACTAAGTATGATCACTACTTGTGCATCCAAAATCCCTTAAACCAGTTTTGCCACATGAGTCCACCATACCTACCTATAGGCGGTATTTCTGTGCCGTTCTAAGCAAATTTGTATGTGCCATCTCTAATTTTCTAAATAAATTTCTCTTTTGTGTGCTTATACCGCTCATGAAACGGTAGGGGTGGCTAATATATTTCCATGCTAGATATGTTATTCTCACCATGAGTATTTATTCACTTGTCATTGCTCGAGAGTAAGACAAAGGTATTGGGGATGCCCGGTCCCGAGATGAAAAATGAATTTACTTTATGTTGTCAAATAATATATTCCTTGGGAAGTGTTGGTATGGAAAGCAGCCGTGGATACGGCTAGCCATGGAAATTGAAAGTATGGTTGAAAAAGGAGTAAACTTTAATTTCTGTTTGGGAACCGCATACGATATATCTAGCATGGAAAGTATTGGGAACTACTCGATCGTTCTCATTGACAGGAAAAGCATGCCTCCCAAAATGTTTTTATCTCTATCTTTTTCACTTTGAGCTCTGGTACCTCTACAAATCCCTACTTCCCTCCATGAAGGGCCTTTCTTTTACTTTATGCAATTTTTATTTTCAATTTGAGTCTCCATCTTCTCTTATAAAGCACTCATAACGCACAAGTATAGGGGATCACAACAGTTTTCGAGGGTAGAGTATTCAACCCAAATTTATAGATTCAACACAAGGGGAGCCAAAGAATATTTGAAGGTATTAGCAGATGAGTCGTCAATTCAACCACACCTGGAGATTAATTATCTACAGCAAAGTGATCAGTAGCAAAGTAGTTTGATAGTTTTGATAGTAGTGACAGCAGCAATAGTAACAGTAACAGTAATAGCAGTAATTTTGTAGCAAGCGTAACAGTGATGATAGCACTCGTAACTTATCAGAAACAATATAAGATAAATTCATAGGCATTGGATCGGTGACTTGTTGGATGACATTCATCATGTGACAGTTATAACCTAGGGCTATTCGGTACTAGCTCCAGTCCATCGATATAATGTAGGCATGTATTCCGTAAATAGTCATACGTGCTTTTTTAAAAGAACTTGCATGACATCTTTTGTCCTACCCTACCGTGGCAGCGGGGTCCATATTGGAAACTAAGGGATATTAAGGCCTCCTTTTAATAGAGAACCAGAACAAAGCATTAACACACAGTGAATACATGAACTCCTCAAACTACGGTAATCACCAAAAGAAGTCTCGGTTATTGTCACTCTGGGGTTACCGGATCATAACATGTAGTAGGTGACTATGACTTGCAAGATCGGATCTAGAACATGGATATAATGGTGATAACATAAATGGTTCAGATCTGAAATCATGGCACCCGGGCCCAAAGTGACAAGCATTGAGCATGGCAAAGTCATAGCAACATCAATCTAAGAACATAGTGGATACTAGGGATCAAGCCCAAACAAAACTAACTCGATTACATGATGAATCTCATCCAACTCCTCACCGACCAGCGAGCCTACGAAGGAATTACTCACTCCCGGTTGGGAGCATCATGGAATTGGCGATGGAGAAGGGTTGGTGATGACGAAGAATGAAGACCCCCCTCTCCCGAGCCCCAAACGGACTTCAGATCTGCCCTCTCGAGGAAGAACAGGGCTTGGCGACGGCTCCGTCTCATGGATCGCGATAATTCTTTCTCCGTGATTTTTTCTTCGAAAATAGGATTTTATAGCGTTGGTTTCAGGGTTAGCAGGGCCATCAGGTGGGGACAACCCACCTGGGCATGCCAGGAGAGGGGGCTGTGCCCTGGTGGGTTGTGCCCACCCAGGTGCCCCTCTCCGGCAGGTCTTGGCTCCAGAAATTCTTATTGTTGATATAAAAAATCCTCGCAAAGTTTCATTCCATTCTGAGAACTTTTATTTCTCCACAAAAACAACACCATGGTAGTTCTGATGAAAACAGCGTCAGTCCGGGGTTAGTTTCATTCAAATCATGCAAATTAGAGTCCAAAACAAGAGGAAAAGCGTTGGCAAAAGCAGATATGTTGGAGACGTATCAATTCCCCCAATCTTAAACCTTTGCTTGTCCTCAAGCAATTCAGTTGATAAACTGAAAGTGAAAAAGAAAAACTTTTACGAAGTATTTTGCTCTTGTTTGCATAAATAAGCTTAAACAACACTCAGGTTCATAGCCAACATTATAACTAACCATGTCGACAATAAATCTTAAAGATTATAATGACTCATATCAATGACATAATCAACTAGCGAGTAATAATAAGGTATCTCAAACAGCAACACGTTGTCAAAACAACCATGATATAATATGACAATAGTGGTATCTCACTAGCCCTTTCTGAGACCGCAAAGCATATATGCAGAGCACCTCCAAAGTTCAAGCAGCGACTAAACATTGTAATTCATGGTAGAAAAGATCCAGTCATAATGCACCCAACATTAGCTACACACAATGCATAAATCATGACAACTGTGCTCTTCTCAGTTTCTGATGCTTGTTTTATAAGGTGATGACACAACATAAAAGTAAATAGATAATCCCTTCACAGAGGGAAGCAATGATTTGCAGAGGTGCCAGAGCTCAATTTTTAAAACAGACATAAATGATATTTTGAGGCATGGACCCTTCTCATTTACTTCACGACCACCCGTTATCAATATCTCCCATGCTAAACAGGCTAGTGGTGGTTCCCAAGAAATAAAAGTAAAGGTTTTGACTCCATTGGGAGTTTTTGTTTGATTATTCGAGCGATTAACTATTTTTGTATTTTGTAGTTTGGGACTGGGCATCCCGATTCACACCCTTTTCTCATGCGATGGCGAGTGAATAAACACTAGACCTGAGAATAACCCGCTTAGCATGGAAGATACCGACCACTTCCTGTCATTCCATGAATGATCCAGGCACACAAAACGGATATTTTTTTAGAAGTTTTTAGAGGTGGCACATGCAAATTTACTTAGGACGGCAGGGTAATACCGCATATAGGTAGGTATGGTGGACTCATCTGGAATAACTTTGGATTCAAGGTTTTTGATGTACAAGCAGAATTCCCACTTAGTACAGGCGAAGGCTAGCAATTAGATTGAGAAGCGGCCAGCTAGAGAGCAACAACGATCATGACCATGCATTATGCATAAGTAACATTGGACACTGGCATGAGTAGGATATGAACACCATGAACATAAATATTATAGAGGCTATGTTGGTTTTGATTCAACTACATGCATGAACATGTACCAAGTCAAGCCACTTGAACATTCGGAGGAGGATAGCATATCATCATACTATATCACAATCATTTTAATGCAATGTTGATATCCAAGGTAAATCATTATCAACTCTCAGATACTTATGCATGGCATGAGAAACTATAATCTCTAATTGTCATCGCAAACATGTTTAATCATAATGGGCTGAATCATGGATACTAGGTTAAACATATTTACACAGACATAACAAGTCGAGTTCAAACCAATTTCTCTCTGCCACGACCAGTTCATCGAATATCATCATTATTGCCTTTCACTTGCATGACCGAATGATATGCAAATAAGAATAATGGTGCAATAGTGCCATGGGCTAAGATGGAATTTGCAAACATTTTATTCAACGGGAGAATACAAGGTAAAATGGGATCTTTATTAGTTCGACAATTATTCAAATGAGAGCCACTCAACATTTTCATCGTGGTCTTCTCCTTGGTACAACTCGAATAAAATAAAATAAATTCAGAGAAACACACTGAAATATTTTTGGATTTTTTGGTTTTCTTGAACAAGCAAATAAAATAGAAAAACAAAAATGAGAAAAACTATTTACACGGGAAAGCTCCCAACATGCAAAAGAAGAACAAGGAAATCTTTTTGGGTTTTATTTTTAATAATACTACTAAGCATGCATAGAAAGTAAATAAACTATAACTATTTTTTGGTTTTTCTAAAGTTTTTCAAACACACAAGAAGAAAGCAAGAAAAATAAATCTAAGCATGGATGATACAATGAAAAAGTGTGGACACCGACAAATGGAATAAGTGAACATGAATGTGAAGTCGGTGGAAACACGTACTCCCCCAAGCTTAGGCTTTTGGCCTAACTTGGTAGTCAATCAGTAGCCTGGAGGGTAGTAGTCGGCGTGGTAGCTCACGGAGGCTCTTGATGCGGATGCCTCGGCCCGCCGTGCTACCTCTACTGCTGCGTTGTGAGCTCGGGCCTCGCTCTCAAGCACAAAATATCTTCTCTTGCTGTGATAATCAAAAAGAGCAGGTGCAGGCAAATATGTTTGCACGGGAGATGTTTGGTTAAACAGAAGACTATAAGTGAAGTTATTAGCCTTTCCCTTGAGAATCTTATGGTCTTCTAAGGTGTTAAAATCTAAATACTTCATGGGTAGAATAGGATCAAAGGGAAAAGGTGAAACACCAAGCCCATGTGCTAAACGTGTGGCATAAATTCCACCATAGAACCAGCCATTGTTAGTGTTATGTTGAAGTCTGCGTGCAACAATGGCTACAAGGTTATAATTCTTTTCACCGGTGAGAGCAATATGTATGAGGCTCAAGTCTGGAGCACAAAGCGTGCTATAGTCTTGCTTGCCTACTATGCATTTCCCGTTAAATAATGCAAAGTACTGAATTGCGAGAAAATGAATGCTCTTTATTCTACCTTGTGTCACTCCTCTGTTCTCACCGTAACAAAGACTAGTCAAGAATGTTTGGTACTCAGCCTTTGATGGTTCGTCAAGCGAGCCCCAATACGGGAGTTTGTAGTGGTAAGCAAAATTCTCTAGTGATGTGGCAAATGGACTATCATAAAGCATAAACGACACCCTAGACTCATGTGGAAAATATTTAAATCCTTTGACAAATGATTCAGTGAGAAGCTGGTGTTGTTCACAGTTATCTGAAAGGTAGGGACCGAGACCAGCATTGTAAACATATTGCAAAAATTCCTCCTTAATGCCCACACGCACAATATACTCATCGCAAGGCCATAAGCATGTTTTGGTGGCGGCATCTCGTGTGGAACTTTCACTTGGTTCAACATAAGACCGGCGAGCAGAACTGTCACTAGAAGATGCCCCCAAGGATCGTCTCCTCAAAGAACTCCTTCCAAATAGGTTCATCATGTCTGCGTACAATTTCCTGAAAATAAATTTTTTGGGGTGACAAAAATTTGTCAACAAAACTTTATAAAGATAGCAACTACTCATAGGGATACATAGAAGCCATAGCAAGCATTTAAACTACTTAGAACACTAAGAATTTAACATGCAAGCACATCTACAACAGCACCAAGAGTAGCTAATTATTCAAAGTATAAACCACTAAGACAAAAACTAATTGGACAAACGGTGGAGTCACATACCAAGCAACAATCCCTCAAAACAGTTTCGGAAACTGAGCTTCGAGCAAATAGATCAAACTCTACGGGTTTGAGCTCAAGAACACGGGAGAGAGAGCAATGGAGTTTTTTTCTGGACGTAAGTGATGATGTGGGACGAAGAGGTAAGTGAGGGGGCCCACGTGGGGACCACAACCCACTAGGGCGCGCCTGGGGGTCCTAGCGCGCCCAGGTGGGTTGTGCCCACCTGATGCACCTCCCTCTGGTAATATTTGCACTAGAAATTCAGAAATATTCAGAAAAAAAATCATGTAAAATTTTCAGGGCATTCTAAGAACTTTTATTTTTGGGTCATTTTTTATGGTCCGGGAAATTCAGAAAACAGACAAAACATGGCATTTTATTTTATTTAACTAATAAAAACAGAAAACAAAAGGTAAGGACAGAAGTAGTGCTTACTAAATTCATCAACTTCATACGTTCAAAACTGATCCATTAATAAGGTTGATCAAGTCTTATTACCAACCACTTTCGATTAGAATGAAACCGAAGAACTTTCGTAAATCACTAAGTTACCTCAATGGGATATGCATTTCCCCAACAATAAGCATTTCATATTTCTTTTTGATAGTAGGTAGAGGTATTTGAAAACTTCCAATAGTGATTGTTTGAGATTTTTCAATAATATTAATACCATTCACTTGGAATTGTTTCTTCGGAAAGTGCATCATATGCTCATTGCCATTAATATGAAAAGTGACCTTGCTTTTATTGCAATCAATAACAACCCCTAGAGTATTCAAGAATGGTCTACCAAGGATAATGAACATGTTGTCATCCTCGGGCATCTCAAGTATAACAAAGTCAGTCAAAATAGTAACATTAGCAACAACCACGGGCACATCCTCACAGATACTGATAGGTATGCCAGTTGATTTGTCAGCCATTTGCAAAGATATTTCAGTAGGTGTGAGTTTATTCAAGTCAAGTATTTTATATAAAGAGAAAGGCATAACACTAACACCGGCTCCTAAGTCACAAAAAGCAGTTTCCGCATAATTCTTTTTGATAGAGCAAGGTATAGTTGGTATTCCCGGATCTCCAAGTTTTTTAGGTACTCCATCTTTAAAAGTGTAATTAGCAACCATGGTGGAGATTTCAGCTTCTAGTATTTTTCTCTTATTTGTGATGATGTCCTTCATATACTTTGCATAAGGAGGCATTTTTAGGATACCAGTCAAGTGAGTACACAAAAATACTGGCCTCAGCATTTCAGCAAAGTGTTCAAATTCTTCATCATCTTTCTTTTTAGTTGACTTAGGTGGAAAAGGCATAGGTTTTTGAACCCATGGTTCTCTTTCTTTACCGTGTTTCCTAGCCACAAAGTCTCTTTTATCATATGTTTTATTCTTAGCTTGTGGGTTATCAAGATCAAGAGGTGGTTCTATCTGAACATCATTATCTAGTTCTTTATCATTGGTTGGTTGAGAGTCTTCATGAACCTCATCATTATCTTTTTCATTATCACTAGGTGAGTGTTCTTTACCAGATTGATTTTCAATATCAGATATAGAAGCTTCATTATCATTGTCAAGAGGTTTTTCTATTTCAGGTTCACTAGGAGCATCTGAAGTCCTATCATTCTTCTTTTTCTTTTCCTTTCTAGAAGGACTAGGTGCACTAGTGTTAGCTCTTTGTGAATCTTGTTCAATTCTTTTAGGGTGCCTCTTAGGATAAAGTGGTTCCTGAGTCATTTTACCTCCTCTAGTTGCAACTCTAACAACAAAGTCATGCATATTATTATTCATTTCATCAAGCAATTCTTTTTGAGATTTAGCAACTTGTTCTAATTGAGTTTGAACCATAGAAGCATGTTTTGCAACACCTCTAACATCATTTGATATTCTAAATAACAAGTCACTCAAGTGAGCAATCATATCAGAATTATATTTCAATTGTTTCATAACATTTGCATTGAAGTGGTCTTGTTTTCTAGTTTTCAAACTCATAAAGGCATTGACTAGGATGCATATTGTGAGGATTATCATTATCATTGAGTTTCATAAGATAATTTACCTCTACCGCCTTAGGCAATGGTGGTGTATTAAGCCCATGTATTTCTTGAATAGGAGGTAAAATTTTAACATCCTCAGCTTTAATACCTTTTTCCTTCATAGATTTCTTTGCCTCTTGCATATCTTTAGGACTGAGATATAATATACCCCCCTTCTTCGGAGTGGGTTTAGGTGGTGGTTCAGGAATAGTCCAATCATCATAATTTTTCAATATGTTATTCAATAATTCTTCAGCTTGTCTAACAGTTCGTTCCTTGAAAACACAACCAGCACAACTATCTAGGAAGTCCCTAGAAGCATCGGTTAGTCCATTATAGAAGATATCAAGTATTTCATTTTTCTTAAGAGGATGATCAGGCAAAGCATTAACTAACTGGCAAAGCCTCCCCCAAGCTTGTGGGAGACTCTCTTCTTTAGTTTGAGCAAAGTTAAATATTTCCTGTAAGGCAGCCTATTTCTTATGAGCGGCAAAATATTTTTCAGAAAAGTAATAAATCATATCCTGGGGACTACACACACAAGCAGGAGCAAGAGTATTGTGCCAAGCTTTAGCATCACCCTTTAATGAGAAAGGAAATAATTTGAGAATAAAGTAGTAGCAAGTTTTCTCATCATGAGTAAAAAGGATGGCTATGTCATTCAACTTAGTAAGATGTGCCACAATAGTTTCAGTTTCATAACCATGTAAAGGATCAAATTCAACAAGAGTAACTAACTCTGGGTCGACAAAGAATTCATAATCCTTATCATCAATAAAGATAGGTGAAGTAGCAAAGGATCACATTTCATTCTAGAATTCAGAGATTTTTCTTTATACTTGTGTAGTAATTTCTCTAGATCATCTCTATCATTACAAGCAAGAATATCTCTAGTTGTTTCTTCACTTATAACATAACCTTCCGGTACCTTAGGCAATTTATATCTAGGAAGGCTAGTTCTAGCAGGTGTTTCAGGAGATTCAATTTCAACCTCATCATCAGATTCAACAACATCATGTTGTATAACTCTAGCAATTTTTTTAGCAAGAAATTCACCAAGTGGCACATCATCATTATCAAGCAAGGTACTAGCATCATCATAAGCATCATTCATAGTAGAAATAGCATCATCAATAACTTGTGACATATCAGAATTAATAGCTTGTGGTGGTGTTGCAAGTTTATTCATAACAGAAGGTGAATCTAAAGCAGAACTGGATGGCAGTTCCTTACCTCCCCTCGTCCTTGAGGGAAATATCTTAGTCTTAGGATCCTTCAGATTCTTCATAGTGATAGTATGATAATAATCCCAGGTGACTCAACAAATATAGCTATGCTCCCCGGCAACGGCGCTAGAAAAAGGTCTTGATAACCCACAAGTATAGGGGATCGCAACAGCTTTCGAGGGTAGAGTATTCAACCCAAATTTGTAGATTCGACACAAGGGAAGCCAAAGAATATTTTAAGGTATTAGCAGTTGAGTTGTCAATTCAACCACACCTAGAGATTAATTATCTACAGCAAAGTGATCAGTAGCAAATTAGTTTGATAGTTTTGATAGTAGTGACAACAGAAAGGCGTGCTTTGTTATTTTTGAAGAAATGCTCTCATGCTTCACTTAGATTTATTTGAGAGTTAGTAAATTTTTTAAGAAATTCTCTCTTACACTTATATTATTTTGAGAGAAATAAAATATTATGCTCGTGATCTTCACTTATATTTGTTTGAGCTTATCAAAAGCAACAAATGAAAATTAGTTCCAAAGTGATAGATATCCAAGGAGGATCTAATAAAAACTTTCATGAAGCTCATTAGAAAAAATAAACTTGATTCCTTGTAATAGTTTTGAGATATGATGATGTGATATGTGAGTCATATTGATGAGTAATTATGCTTTAGTAATAATATTGGTGTTAAGGTTTGTGATTCCCTATGCAAGCACGAAAGTCAATAGTTATGCAATGAAATTACATCCCACTTGTGGTGCATTATTCGGTGTTAATTATGCTTAATGCTCGCTTATGAGATTTTTTGTTTCTTGGTTGGTCGCTTCTAAATCTATTGCTAACCTTCATTTTGCACTAAGTATGATCACTACTTGTGCATCCAAATTCCCTTAAACCAGTTTTGCCACATGAGTCCACCATACCTACCTATATGCGGTATTTCTGTGCCGTTCTAAGCAAATTTGTATGTGCCATCTCTAATTTTCTAAATAAATTTCTCTTTTATGTGATCGTACCGCTCATGAAACGGTAGGAGTGGCTAATATATTTCCATGCTAGATATGTTATTCTCACAATGAGTGTTTATTCACTTGTCATTGCATGAGAGTAAGACAAAGGTATTAGGGATGCCCAGTCCCGAAATGAAAAATGAATTTACTTTATGTTGTCAAATAATAAATTCCTTGGGAAGTGTTGATATGGAAGGCACCCGTGGATACGGCTAGCCATGGAAAGTGAAAGTATGGTTGAAAAAGGAATAAACTTTAATTTCTGTTTGGGAACCGCCTATGATATATCTAGCATGGAAAGTATTGGGAACTACTCGATCGTTCTCGTTGACAGGAAAAGCATGCCTCCCAAAATGTTTTTATCTCTATCTTTTTCGCTTTGAGCTCTGGTACCTCTACAAATCCCTACTTCCCTCCGCGAAGGGCCTTTCTTTTACTTTAGGCAATTTTTATTTTCAATTTGAGTCGCCATCTCCTCTTATAAAGCACTGATAACCCACAAGTATATGGGATCACAACAGTTTTCGAGGGTAGAGTATTAAACCCAAACTTATAGATTTGACACAAGGGGAGCCAAAGAATAGTTGAAGGTATTAGCAGCTGAGTTGTCAATTCAACCACACCTGGAGATTAATTATCTACAGCAAAGTGATTAGTAGCGAAGTAGTTTGATAGTTTTGATAGTAGTGACACCAGCAATAGTAACAGTAACAGTGATAGCAGTAATTTTGTAGCAAGCATAACAGTGATGATTGTTTGGGAACGCAGTAATTTCAAAAAAATCCTATGCACACGCAAGATCATGGTGATGCATAGCAACAAGAGGGGATAGTATCGTCTATGTACCCTCGTAGACAGTAAGCGGAAGCGTTATGACAACGCGGTTGATGTAGTCGTACATCTTCACGATCGACCGATCCTAGTACCGAAAGTACGGCACCTCCGCTATCTGCACACGTTCGGCTCGGTGACGTCCCACGAACTCTTCATCCAGCTGAGTGTCGAGGGAGAGCTTTGTCAGCACGACGGCGTGATGATGATGATGATGATGCTACCGTCACAGGGCTTCGCCTAAGCACTACGATGATATGACCGAGGTGGATTATGGTGGAGGGGGGCACCGCACACATCTAAGGGATCAATGATCAACTTGTGTGTCTATGGGGTGCCGCCCTCCCCCGTATATAAAGGAGTGGAAGAGGGGGAGGGGCCGGCCTCTCTAGGCACGCCCAAGGAGTCCTACTCCCACCAGGAGTAGGATCCCCCCTTCCCTTTGTTGGTTTTAGGAGAGAAGGAAGGAGAGGGAAGAAGGCAGGAAAGGGGGCCGGCCCCCCTCCCAATTCGGATTGGTCTTGGGGGGCGCGCCCCTCCTTTGCTTCTTTCTCCTCTCTTCCACTAAGGCCCAATAAGGCACATATACCTCCCGGGGGGTTCCGGTAACCTCCCGGTACTCCTGTATACTCCTGATTTCACCCGGAACCATTCTGATGTCCAAACATAGGCTTCCAATATATCGATCAAATCCGGGACTCCGAACTACCTTCGCTACATCAAAACACATAAACTCGTAATATCGATCGTCACCGAACGTTAAGCGTGTGGACCCTATGGCTTCGAGAACTATGTAGACATGACCGAGACATGTCTCCGGTCACTAACTAATAGCGGAACCTGGATGCTCATATTGGTTCCTACATATTCTACGAAGATCTTTATCGGTCAAACCGCATAACGATATACGTTGTTCCCTTTGTCATCGGTATGTTACTTGCCCGAGATTCGATCGTCGGTATCTCAATACCTAGTTCAATCTCGTTACCGGAAAGTCTGTTTACTCGTTCCGTAATTCTACATCCCGTAACTAACTCATTAGCTACATTGCCGAGAGGGCCCAGAGATACCTATCCGACAATCAGAGTGACAAATCCTAATCTTGATCCATTCCAACTCAACAAACACCATCGGAGACACCTATTGAGCACCTTTATAGTCACCCAGTGACGTTGTGACATTTGGTAGCACACAAAGTGTTCCTTCGGTATTCGGGAGTTGCATGATCTCATAGTCATAGGAACATGTATATTTATGGAGAAAGCAATAGCAACAAACTAAATGATCATCATGCTAAGCTAACGAATGGGTCAAGTCAATCACATCATTCTCTAATGATGTGATCCCGTTAATCAAATGACAACTCATGTCTATGGTTAGTAAACATAACCATCATTGATTCAACGAGCTAGTCAAGTAGAGGCAAACTAGTGACACTTTATTTGTCTATGTATTCACACATGTACTAAGTTTACGGTTAATACAATTCTAGCATGAATAATAAACATTTATCGCGATATACGGAAATATAAATAACAACTTTATTATTGCCTCTAGGGCATATTTCCTTCAATCTCCCGCTTGCACTAGAGTCAATAATCTAGTTCACATCGTCATGTGATTTAACACCAATAGTTCACATCTTTATGTAATTAGTTCACATCTCCATGTGACTAATACCCAAAGGGTTTACTAGAGTCAATAATCTAGTTCACATCGCTGTGTGATTAATACCCAAAGAGTGATCATGTTTTGCTTGTGAGAGAAGTTTAGTCTACGGTTTTGCAACATTCAAATCCGTGTGTATTTTGCAAATTTCTATGTCTACAATACTCTGCACGGAGATACTCTAGCTAATTGCTCCCACTTTCAATATGTATCTAGATCAAGACTTAGAGTCATCTAGATCGATGTAAAAAGCTAGCATCGACGTAACTCTTTACGACGAACTCTTTTATCACCTCCATAACCGAGAAATATTTCCTTAGTCCTCTAAGGATAATTTTGACCGTTGTCCAGTGATCTGCTCCTAGATCACTATTGTACTCCCTTGCTGAAATCATGCTAAGGTATACAACATAGCATACTTTATAGAACCTATGGCTGAGGCATAGGGAATGACTTTTCATTCTCTTTCTATTTTCTGTTGTGGTCGGGTTTTGAGTTTTTACTCAACTTCACACCTTGCAGCACAGGCAAGAACTCCTTCTTGATTGTTCCATTTTGAACTACTTCAAAATCTTGTCAAGGTATGTACTCATTGAAAAATGTTATCAAGCGTCTTGATCTATCTCTATAGATCTTTATGCTCAATGTGTAAGCAGCTTCACCAAGGTCTTTCTTTGAAAAATTCTTATTCAAGTATCCTTTTATGCTATCCAGAAATTCAGTATCATTTCTGATCAACAATATGTCATCCACATATAGTATCAGAAATGCTACAGATCTCCCACTCACTTTCTTGTAAATACAGGCTTCTCCAAAAGTCTGTATAAAACTATATGCTTTGATCAACTCATCAAAGCGTATATTCCAACTCCAAGATGCTTGCACCAGTCCATAGATGGATCATTGGAGCTTGCACACTTTGTTAGCACCTTTAGGATTGACAAAACTTTCTTGCTGTATCATATACAACTCTTCTTTAAGAAATCCATTAAGGAATGCAGTTTTGACGTCCATCTGCCAGATTTCATAAAATGCGGCAACTGCTAACATGATTCGGACAGACTTTTAAGCATCGATACGAGTGAGAAAATCTCATCGTAGTCAACACCTTGAACTTGTCAAAAACATTTTGTGACAATTCGAGCTTTGTAGATAGTAACACTACTATCAGCGTCCGTCTTCCTCTTGAAGATCCATTTATTCTCAATGACTCACCGATCAACGGGCAAGTCAATCAAAGTCCTTACTTTTGTTCTCATACATGGATCCCATCTCAAATTTCATGGCCCCAAGCCATTTTTTGGAATCTGGGCTCATCATCGCTCCTCATAGTTCGTAGGTTCACCATGGTCTAGTAACATGACTTCCAGAACAAGATTACCGTACCACTCTGGTGCAGAACGTACTTTGGTTGCCCTATGAGGTTTGGTAGTAACTTGATTTGAAGTTTCATGATCATCATCATTAACTACCTCACTAATTGGTGTAGGCATCACTGGAACTGATTTCAATGATGAGCTACTTTCCAATTCGAGAGAAGGTACAATTACCTCATCAAGTTCTACTTTCCTCCCACTCACTTCTTTTGAGAGAAACTCCTTCTCTAGAAAGGATCCACTCTTAGAAACAAAATATCTTGCCTTCGGATCTGTGATAGAAGGTGTACCCAACAGTTTCTTTTGGGTATCCTATGAAGATGCACTACTCAGATTTGGGTTCGAGCTTATCAGTTTGGAACTTTTTCACATAAGCATCGCAACCCCAAACTTATTAGAAACGACAACTTTGGTTTCTTGCCAAACCATAGTTCATACGGTGTCATCTCAACGGATTTAGATGGTGCCCTATTTAATGTGAATGCAGCTGTCTCTAATGCATAACCCCAAAACGATAGTGGTAAATTGGTAAGAGACATCATGGATTGCACTATATCCAATAAAGTACGGTTATGACATTCAGACACACCATTATGTTGTGGTGTTCCAGGTGGCATGAATTTGTGAAACTATTCCACATTATTTTAGTTGAATACCGAACTCGTAACTCAAATATTCGTCTCCGTGATCAGATTATAGAAACTTTATTTTCTTGTTACGATGATTTTCCATTTCACTCTGAAATTCTTTGAACTTTTCAAATGTTTCAAACTTATGTTTCATTAAGTAGATAAACCCATATCTGCTCAAATCATTTGTGAAGGTCAGAAAAAAACGATACCCGCCGCGAGCCTCAACACTCATCGAACTGCATACATCAGTATGTATTATTTCTAATAAGTCAGATGCTCGCTCCATTGTTCCGGAGAACGGAGTCTTAGTCATCTTGCCCATGAGGCTGTTGGAAATATGCCCTAGAGGCAATAATAAAAGGATTATTATTATATTTCCTTGTTCATGATAATTGTCTTTTATTCATGCTATAATTGTGTTATCCGGAAATCATAATACATGTGTGAATACATAGGCACCAACATGTCCCTAGCAAGCCTCTAGTTGACTAGCTCGTTGATCAACATATAGTCATGGTTTCCTGACTATGGACATTGGATGTCATTGATAACGAGATCACATCATTAGGAGAATGATGTGATGGACAAGACCCAATCCTAAACATAGCACAAGATCGTATAGTTTGTTTGCTAGAGTTTTTCCAATGTCAAGTATCTTTTCCTTAGACCATGAGATCGTGTAACTCCCGGATGCTGTAGGAGTGCTTTGGGTGTACCAAACGTCACAACGTAACTGGGTGACTATAAAGGTATACTACGGGTATCTCCGAAAGTGTCTGTTGGGTTGACACGGATCAAGACTGGGATTTGTCACTCCGTATAACGGAGAGGTATCTCTGGGCCCACTCGGTAATGCATCATCATAATGAGCTCAGAGTGACCAAGTGTCTGGTCACGGGATCATGCATTACGGTACGAGTAAAGTGACTTGCCGGTAACGAGATTGAACGAGGTATTGGGATACCAACGATCGAATCTCGGGCAAGTAACGTACCAATTGACAAAGGGAATTGTATACGGGGTTGCTTGAATCCTCGACATCGTGGTTCATCCGATGAGATCATCGAGGAGCATGTGGGAGCCAACATGGGTATCTAGATCCCGCTGTTGGTTATTGACCGGAGAGCCGTCACGGTCATGTCTACATGTCTCCCGAACCTGTAGGGTCTACACACTTAAGGTTCGGTGACGCTAGGGTTGTAGAGATATGAATATGCAGTAACCCGAAAGTTGTTCGGATTCCCGGATGAGATCCTGGACATCACGAGGAGTTCCGGAATGGTCCGGAGGTGAAGAATTATATATAGGAAGTGCAGTTTCGGCCATCGGGAGAGTTTCGGGGGTCACCGGTATTGTACCGGGACCACTGGAAGGGTCCCGGGGGTCCACCGGGTGGGGCCACCCATCCCGGAGGGCCCCATGGGCTAAAGTGGGGAGGGGAACCATCCCATAGTGGGCTGGTGCACCCCCCTTGGCCCACCCCATGCGCCTAGGGTTGGGAACCCTAGGGTGGGGGGCGCCCCACCTGGCTTGGGGGGCACTCCACCCCTTAGCCGCCGCCCCCCCCCCCCCCTAGGATATCCCATCTCCTAGGGTCGGCGCACCCCCTAGGGGGCCTATATAAAGGGGGGAGGGAGGGGCAGCCGCACCCTTGAGTCTTGGCGCCTCCCTCTCCCCTGCTACACCTCTCCCTCTCGTAGTAGAACGGCGAAGCCCTGCTGCGGTGACCCCTGCATCCACCACCACGCCCTCGTGCTGCTGGATCTTCATCAACCTCTCGTTCCCCTTGCTGGATCAAGAAGGAGGAGACGTCATGCTGACCGTACGTGTGTTGAATGCGGAGGTGCCGTCCGTTCGGCGCTAGGATCTCCGGTGATTTGGATCACGTCGAGTACGACTTCCTCATCCCCGTTCTTTGAACGCTTCCGCGCGTGATCTACAAAGGTATGTAGATGCAATCCGATCACTCGTTGCTAGATGAACTCATAGATGGATCTTAGTGAAACCGTAGGAAAATTTTAGTTTTCTGCAACGTTCCCCAATAGTGGTATCAGAGCTAGGTCTATGCGTAGTTCTCTTTGCACGAGTAGAACACAATTTGTTGTGGGCGTAGATGTTGTTAACTTTCTTGCCGCTACTAGTCTTATTTTGCTTCAGTAGTATTGTGGGATGAAGCGGCCCGGACCAACCTTACACGTACGCTTACATGAGACCGGTTCCACCGACTGACATGCACTAGTTGCATAAGGTGGCTGGCGGGTGTCTGTCTCTCCCACTTTAGTTGGAGCGGAGTCGATGAAAAGGGTCCTTATGAAGGGTAAATAGAAGTTGACAAATCACGTTGTGGCGTTCACGTAGGTAAGAAAACGTTCTTGCTAGAACCCTATTGCAGCCACGTAAAACTTGCAACAACAATTAGAGGACGTCTAACTTGTTTTTGCAGCAAGTGTTTTGTGATGTGATATGGCCAAAGTTGTGATGAATGATGAATGATATATATGTGATGTATGAGATGTTCATGCTATTGTAATAGGAATCACGACTTGCATGTCGATGAGTATGACAACCGGCAGGAGCCATAGGAGTTGTCTTTATTTTTTTGTATGACCTGCGTGTCATTGAGAAACGCCATGTAAATTACTTTACTTTATTGCTAAACGTGTTAGCCATAGTAGTAGAAGTAATAGTTGGCGAGCAACTTCATGGAGACACGATGATGGAGATCATGGTGTCATGCCGGTGACAAGATGATCATGGAGCCCCAAGATGGAGATCAAAGGAGCTATGTGATATTGGCCATATCATGTCACTATTATTATTTGATTGCATGTGATGTTTATCATGTTTTTGCATCTTGTTTACTTAGAACGATGGTAGTAAATAAGATGATCCCTCATAATAATTTCAAGAAAGTGTTCCCCCTAACTGTGCACCGTTGCGACAGTTCATTGTTTCGAAGCACCACGTGCTGATCGGGTGTGCTAGATTCCAACGTTCACATACAACGGGTGTAAGACAGATTTACACATGCAAACACTTAGGTTGACTTGACGAGCCTAGCATGTACAGACATGGCCTCGGAACACAGAAGACCGAAAGGTCGAGCATGAGTCGTATACGATCAACATGAAGATGTTCACCGATGTTGACTAGTCCGTCTCACGTGATGATCGGACACGGCCTAGTTAACTTGGATCATGTTATACTTAGATGACTGGAGGGATGTCTATCTGAGTGGGAGTTCATTAAATAGATGAACTTAATTATTATGAACTTAGTCTAAAATCTTTACAATATGTCTTGTAGATCAAATGGCCCACATTGTCCTCAACTTCAACGCGTTCCTAGAGAAAACCAAGATGAAAGACGATGGCAGCAACTATACGGACTGGGTCTGGAACCTGAGGATCATCCTCATAGCTGCCAAGAAAGATTATGTACTAGAAGCACCGCTAGGTGACGCACCCGTCCCACAGAACCAAGACGTTATGAACGCTTGGCAGACACGTGCTGATGATTACTCCCTCGTTCAGTGCGGCATGCTTTACAGCTTAGAACCGGGGCTCCAAAAGCGTTTTGAGAGACACGGAGCATATGAGATGTTCGAAGAGCTGAAAATGGTTTTTCAAGCTCATGCCCGGGTCGAGAGATATGGAGTCTCCGACAAGTTCTTCAGCTATAAGATGGAGGAAAATAGTTCTGTCAGCGAGCACATACTCAAAATGTCTGGGTTGCATAACCGCTTGACTCAGCTGGGAGTTAATCTCCCAGATGACGCGGTCATTGACAGAATCCTTCAGTCGCTTCCACCGAGCTACAAGAGCTTTGTGATGAACTTCAATATGCAGGGGATGGAAAAGACCATTCTTGAAGTATTTGCAATGCTGAAATCAGCAGAGGTAGAAGTCAAAAAGGAACATCAAGTGTTGATGGTGAATAAAACCACTAAGTTCAAGAAAGGCAAGGGTAAGAAGAACTTCAAGAAGGACGGCAAGGGAGTTGCCGCGCCCGGCAAGCAAGCTGCCGGGAAGAAGCCAAAGAATGGACCCAAGCCCGAGACTGAGTGCTTTTATTGCAAGGAGAGTGGTCACTGGAAGCGGAACTGCCCCAAATACTTAGCGGACAAGAAGGCCGGCAAAACGAAAGGTATATGTGATATACATGTAATTGATGTGTACCTTACCAGTACTCGTAGTAGCTCCTGGGTATTTGATACCGGTGTAGTTGCTCACATTTGTAACTCAAAGCAGGAGCTGCGGAATAAGCGGAGACTGGCGAAGGACGAGGTGACGATGCGCGTCGGGAATGGTTCCAAGGTCGATGTGATCGCCGTCGGCACGCTACCTCTACATTTACCTATGGGATTAGTTTTGAACCTCAATAATTGTTATTTAGTGCCAAGTTTGAGCATGAACATTGTATCAGAATCTCGTTTAATACGAGATGGCTACTCATTTAAATCCGAGAATAATGGTTGTTCTATTTATATGAGAGATATGTTTTATGGTCATGCTCCGATGGTGAATGGTTTATTCTTAATGAATCTCGAGCGTAATGCTACACATATTCATAGTGTGAGTACCAAAAGATGTAAGGTTGATAATGATAGTCCCACATACTTGTGGCACTGCCGCCTTGGTCACATAGGTGTCAAACAATGAAGAAGCTCCATGCAGATGGACTTTTAGAGTCTCTTGATTACGAATCATTTGACACGTGCGAACCATGCCTCATGGGTAAAATGACCAAGACTCCGTTCTCAGGAACAATGGAGCGAGCAACCAACTTATTGGAAATCATACATACTGATGTGTGCGGTCCAATGAGTGTTGAGGCTCGCGGTGGTTATCGTTATGTTCTCACCCTCACTTATGACTTGAGTAGATATGGGTATGTCTACTTAATGAAACACAAGTCTGAGACCTTTGAAAGGTTCAAGGAATTTCAGAGTGAGGTTGAGAATCAACGTGACAGGAAAATCAAGTTCTTGCGATTAGATCGTGGGGGAGAATACTTGAGTCACGAATTTGGCACACACTTAAGAAAATGTGGAATAGTTTCACAACTCACACCGCCTGGAACACCTCAGCATAATGGTGTGTCCGAACGTCGTAATCGCACTCTATTAGATATGGTGTGATCTATGATGTCTCTTACCGATTTACCACTATCATTTTGGGGCTATGCTTTAGAGACTGCCGCATTCACTTTAAATAGGGCTCCGTCGAAATCCATTGAGATGACACCATATGAATTATGGTTTGGGAAGAAGCCTAAGCTATCGTTTCTAAAAGTTTGGGGATGCGATGCTTATGTCAAGAAACTTCAACCTGAAAAGCTCGAACCCAAGTTGGAAAAATGTGTCTTCATAGGATACCCTAAAGAAACTATTGGGTATACCTTCTACCTTAGATCCGAAGGCAAGATCTTTGTTGCCAAGAATGGATCCTTTCTAGAGAAGGAGTTTCTCTCGAAAGAAGTAAGTGGGAGGAAAGTAGAACTTGATGAAGTATTACCTCTTGAACCGGAAAATGGCGCAACTCAAGAAAATGTTCCTGAGGTTCCTGTATCGACTAGAGAGGAAGTTAATGATGATGATCATGAAACTTCAGATCAAGTTTCTACTGAACTTCGTAGGTCCACAAGGACACGTTCCGCACCAGAGTGGTATGGCAACCATGTCTTGGAAATCATGTTGTTAGACAACGGTGAACCTTCGAACTATGAAGAAGCGATGGCGGGCCCAGATTCCAACAAATGGCTTGAAGCCATGCAATCCGAGATAGGATCCATGTATGAAAACAAAGTATGGACTTTGACAGACTTGCCCGATGATCGGCGAGCGATAGAAAACAAATGGATCTTTAAGAAGAAGACGGACGCGGATGGTAATGTTACCATCTATAAAGCTCAACTTGTCGCTAAGGGTTATCGGCAAGTTCAAGGGGTTGACTACGATGAGACTTTCTCTCCCGTAGCGAAGCTGAAGTCCGTCCGAATTATGTTAGCAATTGCCACATACTATGATTATGAGATATGGCAAATGGACGTCAAAACGGCATTCCTTAATGGTTTCCTTAAGGAAGAATTGTATATGATGCAGCCGGAAGGTTTTGTCGACCCTAAGAATGCTAACAAGGTATGCAAGCTCCAGCGATCCATTTATGGGCTGGTGCAAGCATCTCGGAGTTGGAATATTCGCTTTGATGAGATGATCAAAGCGTTTGGATTTATGCAGACTTATGGAGAAGCCTGCGTTTACAAGAAAGTGAGTGGGAGCTCTGTAGCATTTCTCGTATTATATGTAGATGACATACTTTTGATGGGAAATGATATAGAGCTTTTGGACAGCATTAAGGCCTACTTGAATAAGAGTTTTTCAATGAAGGACCTTGGAGAAGCTGCTTATATATTAGGCATCAAGATCTATAGAGATAGATCAAGACGCCTCATAGGTCTTTCACAAAGCACATACCTTGATAAGATATTGAAGAAGTTCAATATGGATCAGTCAAAGAAGGGGTTCTTACCTGTGTTGCAAGGTGTGAAATTGAGCTCAGCTCAATGTCCGACCACGGCAGAAGATATAGAAGAGATGAGTGTCATCCCCTATGCCTCAGCCATAGGTTCTATTATGTATGCCATGCTGTGTACTAGACCTGATGTAAACCTTGCCATAAGTTTGGTAGGTAGGTACCAAAGTAATCTCGGCAAGGAACACTGGACAGCGGTTAAGAATATCCTGAAGTACCTGAAAAGGACTAAGGAAATGTTTCTCGTTTATGGAGGTGACGAAGAGCTCGTCGTAAAGGGTTACGTCGACGCTAGCTTCGACACAGATCTGGATGACTCTAAGTCACAAACCGAATACGTGTATATTTTGAATGGTGGGGTAGTAAGCTGGTGCAGTTGCAAGCAGAGCGTCGTGGTGGGATCTACATGTGAAGCGGAGTACATGGCAGCCTCGGAGGCAGTGCATGAAGCAATTTGGGTGAAGGAGTTCATCACCAACCTAGGAGTCATACCCAATGTGTCGGGGCCGATCAAAATCTTCTGTGACAACACTGGAGCTATTACACTTGCCAAGGAGCCCAGGTTTCACAAGAAGACCAGGCACATCAAGCGTCGCTTCAACTCCATTCGTGAAAATGTTCAAGATGGAGACATGGATATTTGTAAAGTACATACGGACCTGAATGTAGCAGATCCGTTGACTAAGCATCTCCCTAGAGCAAAACATGATCAACACCAGAATTCCATGGGTGTTCGATTCATCACAATGTAACTAGATTATTGACTCTAGTGCAAGTGGGAGACTGTTGGAAATATGCCCTAGAGGCAATAATAAAAGGATTATTATTATATTTCCTTGTTCATGATAATTGTCTTTTATTCATGCTATAATTGTGTTATCCAGAAATCGTAATACATGTGTGAATACATGGACACCAACATGTCCCTAGTAAGCCTCTAGTTGACTAGCTCGTTGATCAATAGATATTCATGGTTTCCTGACTATGGACATTGGATGTCATTGATAACGAGATCACATCATTAGGAGAATGATGTGATGGACAAGACCCAATCCTAAACATAGCACAAGATCGTATAGTTTGTTTGCTAGAGTTTTTCCAATGTCAAGTATCTTTTCCTTAGACCATGAGGTCGTGTAACTCCCGGATGCCGTTGGAGTGCTTTGGGTGTACCAAACGTCACAACCTAACTGGATGACTATAAAGGTATACTACGGGTATCTCCGAAAGTGTCTGTTGGGTTGACACGGATCAAGACTGGGATTTGTCACTCCATATAATGGAGAGGTATCTCTGGGCCCACTCGGTAATGCATCATCATAATGAGCTCAAAGTGACCAAGTGTCTGGTCATGGGATCATGCATTACGGTATGAGTAAAGTGACTTGCCGGTAACGAGATTGAACGAGGTATTGGGATACCGACGATCGAATCTCGGGCAAGTAACGTACCGATGGACAAAGGGAATTGTATACGGGGTTGCTTGAATCCTAGACATCGTGGTTCATCCGATGAGATCATCGAGGAGCATGTGGGAGCCAACATGGGTATCCAGATCCCGCTGTTGGTTATTGACCGGAGAGCTATCTCGGTCATGTCTACATGTCTCCCGAACCCGTAGGGTCTACACACTTAAGGTTCGGTGATGCTAGGGTTGTAGAGATATAAATATGCAGTAACCCGAAAGTTGTTCGGAGTCCCGGATGAGATCCCGGATGTCAGGAGGAGTTCCGGAATGGTCCGGAGGTGAAGAATTATATATAGGAAGTGCAGTTTCGGCCATCGGGAGAGTTTCGGTGGTCACCGGTATTGTACCGGGACCACCGGAAGGGTCCGGAGGGTCCACCGGGTGGGGCCACCCATCCCGGAGGGCCCCATGGGCTAAAGTGGGGAGGGGAACCAGCCCATAGTGGGCTGGTGCGCCCCCCTTTGCCCACCCCATGCGCCTAGGGTTGGGAACCCTAGGGTGGGGGGGCGCCCCACCTGGCTTGGGGGGCACTCCACCCCTTGGCCCCCCCTAGGAGATCCCATCTCCTAGGGCCGGCGCACCCCCTAGGGGGCCTATATAAAGGGGGGAGCGAGGGGCAGCCGCACCCTTGAGTCTTGGCGCCTCCCTCTCCCCTGCTACACCTCTCCCTCTCATAGTAGAACGGCGAAGCTCTGCTGCGGTGACCCCTGCATCCACCACCACGCCATCGTGCTGCTGGATCTTCATCAACCTCTCCTTCCCCTTGATGGATCAAGAAGGAGGAGACGTCACGTTGATCGTACGTGTGTTGAACGCGGAGGTGCCGTCCGTTCGGCGCTAGGATCTCCGGTGATTTGGATCACGTCGAGTACGACTTCCTCATCCCCGTTCTTTGAATGCTTCCGCGCGTGATCTATAAAGGTATGTAGATGCAATCCGATCACTCGTTGCTAGATGAAGTCATAGATGGATCTTGGTGAAACCGTAGGAAAATTTTTGTTTTCTGCAACGTTCCCGAACAGAGGCATGGTTCGCAAGCATCAAGTGATTCATAATCAAGTGATTCCAAAAGCCCATCAGCATGGAGTTTCTTCATGCGCTTTACACCAATATGACCTAAACGGCAGTGCCACAAATTAAGTTGCACTATCATTATTGACTTTACATCTTTTGGCTTCAATATTATGAATATGTGTATCACTACGATCGAGATTCAGTAAACCATTTATATTGATTGTATGACCATAGAAGGTTTTATTCATGTAAATAGAACAACAATTATTCTTTGACTTAAATGAATAACCGTATTGCAATAAACATGATCCAATCATATTCATGCTCAACGCAAACAGCAAATAACATTTATTTTAGGTTCAACGCTAATCCCGAAGGTAAAGGGAGTGTGCGATGGTGATCTTATCAACCTTGGAATCACTTCCAACACACATCATCACCTTGCTCTTAACTAGTCTTTGTTTATTTTGCAACTCCCATTTCGAGTTACTACTCTTAGTAACTGAACCAGTATCAAATACCGAGGGGTTGCTATAAACACTAGTAAAGTACACATCAATAACATGTATATCCAATATACCTTTGTTCAGTACGCCATCCTTCTTATCTGCCAAGTATCTAGGGCAGTTCCACTTCCAGTGACCATTTCCTTTGTAGTAGAAGCACTCAATTTATGGCTTGGGTCTAGCTTTGGGCTTCTTCATGGGAGTGGAAACTTGCTTGCCATTATTCTTGAAGTTCCCTTTCTTTCCCTTACCCTTTTACTTGAAACTAGTGGTCTTGTTAACCATCAACACTTGATGCTTTTCTTGATTTCTACCTTCGCCGATTTTAGCATCGCGAAGAGCTTGGGAATTGTTTTCGTTATCCCTTGCATATTGTAGTTCATCACGAAGTTCTAGTAACTTGGTGATAGTGACTAGAGAACTTTGTCAATTACTATATTATCTGGAAGATTAACTCCCACTTGATTCAAGCAATTGTAGTACCCAGACAATCTGGGCACATGCTCACTGGTTGAGCTATTCTCCTCCATCTTGTAGGCAAAGTATTGTCAGAGGTCTCATACCTCTCGACATGGGCATGAGTATGAAATACCAATTTCAACTCTTGGAACATCTCATATGCTCCATGTCGTTCAAAACATTTTTGAAGTCCCGGTTCTAAGCCGTAATGCATGGTGCACTAAACTATCAAGTAGTCATCATATTCAGCATTGTCAAACGTTCATAATGTCTGCATCTGCTCCTGCAATAGGTCTGTCACCTAGCAGTGCATCAAGGACATAATACTTTTGTGTAGCAATGAGGATAATCCTCACATCATGGAGCTAGTCCGCATTATTGCTACTAACATTTTCAACTTATTTTTTTCTCTAGGAACATATCAAAAATAAATGGGGAGCTACATCGCGAGCTATTGATCTACAACACAGTTATGCAAATACTATCAGGACTAAGTTCATGATAAATTAAAGTTCAATTAGTCATATTACTTAAGAACTCCCACTTAGATAGGCATCTCTCTAATCATCTAAGTGATCATGTGATCCATATCAACTAAACCATGTCCGATCATCACGTGAGATGGAGTAGTTTTCAATGGTGAACATCACTATGTTGATCATATCTACTATATGATTCACGCTCGACCTTTCGCTCTCCAGTGTTCCAAGCCATATCTGCATATGCTAGGCTCGTCAAGTTTAACCCAAGTATTCCGCGTGTGCAAAACTGGCTTGCACCCGTTGTATATGAACGTAGAGCTTATCACACCCGATCATCATGTGGTGTCTCGGCACGACAAACTGTAGCAACGGTGCATACTCAGGGAGAACACTTATACCTTGAAATTTAGTGAGAGATCATCTTATAATGCTACCGCCGAACTAAGCAAAATAAGATGCATAAAGGATAAACATCACATGCAATCAATATCAGTGATATGATATGGCCATCATCATCTTGTGCCTTTGATCTCCATCTCTAAAGCACCATCATGATCACCATCGTCACCGGCTTGACACCTTGATCTCCATCGAAGCATGGTTGTCGTCTCGCCAACAATTGGTTCTACGACTATCGCTACTACTTAGTGATAAAGTAAAGCAATTACATGGCGATTGTATTTCATACAATAAAGTGACAACCATATGGCTCTTTCCAGTTGCCGATAACTGTGTTACAAAACATGATCAATTAAAAAATAAAATTTAGCGTCATGTCTTGACCATATCACATCACAACATGCCCTGCAAAAACAAGTTAGACGTCCTCTACTTTGTTGTTGCAAGTTTTACGTGGCTGCTATGGGCCGAGCAAGAACCGTTCTTACCTACGCATCAAAAACCACAACGCGGTATAGTGATTGCTTTTTGATCTTCAGAAAGAACCCTATTCATTGAATTCGATTCAACTAAATTTGGAGAAACAGACACCCACTAGCCACCTGCGTGCGAAGCACGTCGGTAGAACCAGTCTCGCGTAAGTGTACGCGTAACGTCAGTCTGGGCCGCTTCATCCAACAATGCCGCTGAATCAAGAATCAACTAGTGATGGCAAGAAATATGTATATACCCACGCCCACAACTCCTTTGTGTTCTACTCGTGCATATAACATCTACGCGTAAACCTGGCTTGGATGCCACTGTTGGGGAACGCGGTAATTTCAAAAAAAAATCCTATGCACATGCAAGATCATGGTGATGCATAGCTACGAGAGCGGAGAGTATTGTCTACGTACCCTCGTAGACCGTAAGTGGAAGCGTTATGACAACGCGGTTGATGTAGTCGTATGTCTTCACGATCGACCGATCTAGTACCGAAGATACGGCACCTCCGTGATCTGCACACGTTCGGCTCGGTGACGTCCCGCAAACTCACGATCTAGTAGAGCTTCGAGGGAGAGCTTCGTTAGCATGACGGCGTGATGACGGTGATGATGTTGCTACCGGAACGGGGCTTCGCCTAAGCACCGCTACGATATTACCGAGGTGGATTATGGTGGAGGGGGACACCGCATATGGCTAAAGATCAATGATCAACTTATGTCTATGGGGTGCCCCCCTCCCCCGTATATAAAGGATTGAAGGAGGGGGAGGGGGCCGGCCTCTCTAGGTGTGCCCCAAGGGAGTCATACTCCCATCGGGAGTAGGATTCCCCCCTTCCCTTTGTTGGTTCTAGGAGAGAAGGAAGGAGGAGGAAGAAGGAAGGAAAGGGGGGAGACCCCCTTCCCAATTTGGATTGGGCTTGGGGGCGCCCCCTCCTTTGCTTATTTTCCATCTCTTACATTAAGGCCCAATAAGGCCCATATACCTCCCGGGGGTTCCGGTAACCTCCCGGTGCTCCGGTATACTCCCGATTTCACCCGGAACCATTCCGATGTCCAAACATAGGCTTCCAATATATCAATCTTTACATCTCAACCATTTCGAGACACCTCGTCATGTCCGTGATCAAATCTGGGACTTCGAACTACCTTCGGTACATCAAAACACATAAACTCGTAATACCGATCGTCACCAAACGTTAAGCGTGCGGACCCTACGGGTTCGAGAACTATGTAGACATGACCGAGACATGTCTCTGGTCAATAACCAATAGAGGAACCTGGATGCTCATATTGGTTCATATATATTCTAAGAAGATCTTTGTCGGTTAAACCGCATAACGATATACGTTGTTCCCTTTGTCATCGGTATGTTACTTGCCCGAGATTCGATCATCGGTATCTCAATACCTAGTTCAATGTCGTTACTGGCAAGTCTCTTTAATCATTCCGTAATGCTATATCCTGGAACTAACTCATTAGCTACATTGTTTGCAAGGCTTATAGTGATGTACATTACCGAGAGGGGCCAGAGATACCTCTCCGACAATCAGAGTGACAAATCCTAATCTTGATCCATGCCAACTCAAAAAACACCATCGGAGACACCTGTAGAGCACCTTTATAATCACCCAGTTACGTTGTGATGTTTGGTAGCACACAAAGTGTTCCTCCGGTATTCGGGACTTGCATGATCTCATAGTCATAGGAACATGTATAGTTATGGAGAAAGCAATAGCAACAAACTAAACGATCATCGTGCTAAGCTAACGGATGGGTCAAGTCAATCACATCATTCTCTAATGATGTGATCCCGTTAATCAAATGACAACTCATGTCTATGGTTAGGAAACATAACCATAATTGATTCAACGAGCTAGTCAAGTCGAGGCAAACTAGTGACACTCTGTTTGTCTATGTATTCACACATGTACTAAGTTTCCAGTTAATACAATTCTAGCATGAATAATAAAAAGTTATCATGATATAATGAAATATAGATAACAACTTCATTATTGCCTCTAGGGCATATTTCCTCAAATGATTGCAGTAGTAACTTAGCAGAAACAATATAAGATAAATTCGTAGGCATTGGATCGGTGACTTGTTGGATGATATTCATCATGTGACAGTTATAACCTAGGGCTATTCGGTACTAGCTCTAGTCAGTCGATATAATGTAGGCATGTATTCCATAAATAGTCATACGTGCTTTATTAAAAGAACTTGCATGCCATCTTTTGCCCTACCCTCCCGTAGCAGCGGGGTCCATATTGGAAACTAAGGGATATTAAGGCCTCCTTTTAATAGAAAACCGGAACAAAGCATTAACACATAGTGAATACATGAACTCCTCAAACTAAGGTAATCACCAGAAGAAGTCCCGGTTATTATCACTCCGGGGTTACCGGATCATAACACGTAGTAGGTGACTATAACTTGCAAGATCGGATCTAGAGCATGGATATAATGGTGATAACATCAATGGTTTACATCTGAAATCATGGCACCCGGGCCCAAAGTGACAAGCATTAAGCATGGAAAAGTCATAGCAACATCAATCTAAGAACATAGTGGATACTAGCGATCAAGCCCTAACAAAACTAACTCGATTACATGATGAATCTCATCCAACTCCTCAGCGGCCAGCGAGTCTACAAAGGAATTACTCACTCCCGGTGGGGAGCATCATGGAATCGGCGATGGAGAAGGGTTGGTGATGACGAAGAATGAAGACCCCCCCCTCTCTCTGAAGCCCCAAACGGACTCCAGATCTGCCCTCCCGAGGAAGAACAGGGCATGGCGGCGGCTCCGTCTCGTGGATCGCGATAATTCTTACTCCCTGATTTTTTGTCCGAAAATAGGATTTTATAGCATTGGTTTCAGGGTCAGCGGGGCCACCAGGTGGGGACAACCCACCTGGTGAAAGAACATGCGGTGCCCCCATGTTTGGTTTTGGTAATTGATGACAATCTCTATGGACTAATGGTTGCCTTGAGTTATATTTGAAGGTTTTGTCCATACGCTTTTCTTGGAGTACATATGTTGGTTTCAAGGAGAGTTGTACTACCGCGGCTCCTGAGCAGTAGTACCACTCCGGACCAAAATCTCGTGTTTTGCTCAGCGGAAGTAGGCACGGAAGTATTTTTTTGTACCGCTCGCAAGCAGTAGTACCGCTACCATTTGCGGTAGTATCGCTATCCCTAGCGGTAGTACCGTGAGGTCGAGCGGTAGTACCGCTCCGGTGGTTCTGCTGGCCTTTTTCCTCCTCGCTGTTGTTTTTCAAAGCTCCTTGGAGTGGTAGTACCGCTCTGTGCGGGCTGTGAGCATAACGGTTGGATTCTTCCCCACCTATAAAAGGGGGTCCTATTCCCCAACGAACCTTATCTCTTTAGCTCGTGTTCTTCCCCCATTGTTGACCTTCTTCGAGCTTGCTAACTCTCAATCCCTCCATGGTTTCTTGCTAGTTTTTCAGGGAAAAGAGAGAGGAGATCTAAATCCACATTTCCACCAATCACTTTCTCCTCTATGTGAGGGGAACCCATTGGATCTAGATCTTGGAGTTCTTGGTGTTCTCCTTCTTGTTCTTCCTCTCATCTTCCTCCCTAGCATTAGTTGCTTCGATGGGATTTGAGAGAGAAGGATTTGGGCACTCCGTGTGCCCTTGCCATTGCGTTTGGTGCATCGGTTTGAGTTCTCCACGGTGATACGTGGAAGTTACAAGTTGAGAAGCTTATTAGTCTTGGGTGCTTGGTGCCCTTGAGCTTGTTCCTCTTGGGTGCTTGGGTGCCCTAGACAGTTGGTGGTGTTCGGAGCTCAATCATTGTGGTGTAAAGCTCCGGGCAAGCATCGGGGTCTCCAATTAGGTTGTGGAGATCGCCCCGAGCAATTTGACGGGTACCGGTGACCGCCCCCAAGGGTTGCCAAAGTGTACGGGTTCGGTGACCGCCCCCAAGGGTTGCCATTTGTACGGGTTTGGTGACCGCCCTCAGGGGTCCCTTAGTGGAATCACGGCATCTTGCATTGTGCGAGGGCGTGAGGTGATTACGGTGGCCCTAGTGGCTTCTTGGGGAGTATTGTGTCTCCACACCGCTCCAAACGGAGATTAGCATCCGCAAGGGTGTGAACTTCGGGATACATCGTCGTCTCCGCGTGCCTCGGTTATCTCTTACCTGACCCCTTTACTTATGCACCTTACTTTGTGATAGCCATATTGTTCTTGGTCATATATCTTGCTATCTCATAGTTGTTTATCTTGCTTAGCATTAGTTGTTGGTGCACATAAGTGAACCTAGTTGTTTTAGGTTTTGTGCTTGACAAATTAACCGCTAGGTTTATTTCGCATTTGTTCAAGCCTAAACCGTTTTTTTAAAACGCCTATTCACCTCCCCCTCTAGGCGACATCCACGATCTTTCAATTGGTATGAGAGCCTCGTCTCTCTTTGTCAGGCTTAACCGCCTAGAGAGTAAAGATGTCGACTAGAGGATTAGGATTCTCTGACACTCTTAGTTTTGATGGCACAAATTTTGATGTTTGGGTAATTCACATGCTTAATATCTTTAGGGTCATGGACCCAAATTTAGAGCGAAATGTAGATATGGGTTTTTCTCCTCCGAAGGATCCCCAAAGATTACCTTTAGAGGATGAGAAAAACTCTTATCTCAATGTTCAAGCTTCTAATGTGCTTTTCGATGCTTTGAGAAATGTAGTTATATTTCAACTCATGTCGTTCCGGGATGCTCATGAGTTGTGGATGAAGCTTCAAGATAAATATGGTGTGTCCAAGATTTGTGGGGATGATTGTTCTTCCTCCACCTCCGGCCGTGTTGCTTTATCAACTTCTACTACATCACCCACATGTGGTTTGCCACAAGGTAATGATATGATGAGTAGTGGTGGTCATTGCAATGATGATAGTGTGCTTATCATTGATGACTCTTCATCACTATCTTATTGCAATGCTCCACCTTTGGACTTCAACACTCCGATCTCTCTAAATGTTTCACATGCTTGTGTTGATAGTCCTTGCATATCATGTAGAAATTGCTTTACTAAATCTCATGATGATATGCTTGCTATGTCTTGTTGCCATGATAAAAATGCATCTATTTCCTCGAATTTTTGTGCTAACAATGTAGAGGAAACCCAACACCCCATGGAACAAGATGTGGTCATGAATGGTGCCTCAAGGGATCTTGCATCATCATCGATTGTGTTTTCCCTTATGTCTAAGGCTTCAAAGGTATCTCCCACTTTGAATCCCAATATATCTTGTGATGATGTTAGTGATGAAGAGAATGATACCGTTGCCTCTTTAAAAATTAAGGGAGAAATGATTTTTAAAGCTCTTCATAAGAATAAAATTGCTCGTTCCAACTTCATGGAAATCATGTCTATTGCTATTGAGGGCAAGAAATATATTGATGAGTTGGAATCTCGTCTTGAGGAGCATGAGTTCACCATTGATAAAATGGAAGGTCATGAGCGTGATTACGCTAATGAGATTGTGGACCTTTCTCAATCTCTTGAACTTGAACAAACCACCAACGAATCTCTTGAGGAGACTTTTGCTCTAGAATTATCTAGAGTGAAGGAATCTCATGATAGAGCTCTTGAGGTGGCCAATGTTTTTGAAACTAAAAATGCTAAGCTTGAAGTTGCTCATGCTAGACTCCTTGAGGATTTTGAGCACCTCAAAAATGGCTCAAGGGTCATCAAGGGTGAGCTCATCAAACTCACCGAGTCTCATGATCAACTTGAAGCTTCTTATTTAAAAGAGCTTGCCAACTTGTGCTACTAACTCTATTACTTGTGAAGCATCCATTTTTAAGGAGAACGTTGAGCTACGGGCTCAACTTGAGTTGCTATCTAGCACTTATGGGAAATTGGAAGAAAGCCATGAAAATCTCTCAAGCTCTCATGATGATCTTCTAGTATCCCATAATGTGATAAAGATAGCACAGAGGCCATGATTGCTAAGGTAACATCTAGTGAGCCTCATGGGGACACTAGCACTACTTTTAGTCAAAATGATATATTGCCTTGTGCTAGTCCTCGCGATTCATCCATGCATAACATTGGTACATCTTGTGATGAATTGCTTTCCTTACCTTGTTGCTCTAACAATGAAGCTTATACTTCCTCTAGTGCTTGTGTTGAGACTAACCATGTATAGGAAATCAAAGAGCTCAAGGCCCAAGTCACTTCTTTGAAGAAAGATTTGGAAAAGTGTCATGAAGGGAGGGCCATACTCAACAATATCTTGAGTGTACAAAAATCCCCCAATGACAAAGGTGGACTTGGATTCAACTCCAATAAGAATAAGAAGTCCAAGAGCAACAAGAATAAGGGCCAAAAACAAGTCAAGAATTCGGCCAAGATCATTTGCTTCAAGTGCAAAACTGAAGGGCGTCATGTTAGATCTTGCCCTTTGAAGAAGAAGGCCATTAGTGACAAGCAACAAGGGAAGCGGCCACAAGTTCACTCTCATTCTAAACCTCAAGTTGAAGAAATGCCTCTTCCCAAGAAAACTCAAGCTAATGCTTCTCAAGTTGAGAAATCAAGTAAGAAGAAGTAAAGAGTAGACATTGCTACCTATGTCGTGAAAAAGGTCACGTCGCTTCTTCATGCACAAATGGTACCTTATCCAACCATATTCTAATTGATGATATCTATTCTCTTGGGAAGGATAAGGTTGGCAATGTGTTTGCAAAATTTGTTGGTGCTCAAAGTGGTTTCAAGAAAAGAACCATTTGGGTAGCCAAGCCTATTGTGACTAACCTCTTAGGACCCAACTTGGTTGGGGACCAACTAGCTCATACTTGATCAATAGGTGTTGTTGGAGGTAATTGGAGACTTGGCTACATTATGAAGAATTAAGGGGACTTCATCATTCTTATTGTCTCAAGCCAAGTCATTCAGATTATCAAGTTTCTATCTTATATCCAATGTTCCTCCTTGCGGTAACTCGTGCTTAAAGTGTTTACATTGATAGTTACTTGCCCCTTTGCATGTTTGGTTTCGTTCCTTGCATGTGTTTGTATATGTTGTGCTTCCAACTTGATTATCTTGAGCAATCAAGTATGTGTGTGTTGGTTTGCACATCATGTACGTGTGTGTCATGCGTTGAGCCTTTTGCATCTTGTTTATTTCTTAGTTGGCTCTTGTGAGAGATTAATGGAATATCCCATTATGGGGGAGTGATGTGCTTTGTGCACCTCACAATCCTATAAATGTGTGTACATGAGTAATACCATCTAGTATTGATATTCAAGATTATCTAGTCGCTATGTGGTATGTCTTCTCATGAGAAATTCAAATTCTAAATAGTCCATTAATTATCTCTTGTTGGATCCTTTTATTTGCCTCTTGTTTATCCTTAATTGGTATCACATTATGGGGGAGTAATATGCTATGTGTATATTACTAGCCTAGAAAATGTGTACATTTGAGATATTGTCACCTAGAGTTGATATTGTAAATTATCTTGTTCCTAGGTGGCATGTTAGCTCTACAAGTTGCAATTTGCTTTTTGTTTGGTGTGAAGATGATGTCAGATATCCTTGCTATCTACCACCGGGAATTATTTCCATTTACTTCTTGTATTTTGACAATTGGTACTCACTTGTGTGTTAGAATTTATTGATCATCTTTACATTAGCGTTTGCTTTTATTTGCCTTCCCTTTGTCATGGAATGTATCAACTCCCTTTGTCTTCCATACCACTTGTGGATCTTGTTTATTTCTTGATCTTGTCTAGTGTTTTCTAGATATAGTGAAAGTGGTGATCCCACCTTGTGCATTTTGTATTCAAATGCAAATTCTCTATAATGCACTAGTCTTGGGGGAGCTATCCTATTTTCTATAAAACACTCTTGCGATCCTTATCAAGTGTGTGTTGGTGGAAGGCAAGCCATTTTCGTTTTGGTACTTTGTGCCATCATGAAACTTTGTAGAGAGCTTGGTTTGTTTGGAACCATCCTCTCTTTTGGGGGTTTGATATCTTTTTTAGTGGGTATCAATGGATATCTCATTCCTTGATGTATCTTTCAATTGATATCCTCCAAGTGATGATTTATTCATTTGGTATCTTTTCTTCTCTTGGTATTTCTTTGTCATTTGGTATCGGTTCTTGAAAGTCTTGAGCATGCATATTAACTTCGTGTAGTATCTTTGGCATGCTTTCTTTCTTTGACCCAATATATAGGGGAAACTCCACCAAGTCTCAAATTGGATGAGATGTGCATGAAATTCATTTTTGTATCTATATGCACATTTTATGTGGAATTTGTCCTATGTATTGTTGGTTCTCTAACTCTTTGGTCCTAATGAGTTTGGGTACCATTTTGTTTGTGTTTTTGTTCTAGGAACAATTGGAGATACATTGGATGCTCGGCTCACTCACAAGGAAGGTGTTGTCATCATGTGCTTATTGGAGTCGAGCTAGGATGATCAATGAACTACTATCTACCTTCAATTGGTATCTACTACATCCTTCCAATGTTAACTCGGTAACAAGTATCTTCATATTCTTCATGCACACATTTCTTGCATCAACCTTGTGTAGGTTGTATCATGGCATGTTATTCATTCATTCTTGCGATACTTGTTTCCTTTCTCAAAGCATCTCGACGATGATCTCATGTTGCTAGTTGTGATGTCTTTGATGGTGTGTGGTAGGAATTCATTTATATACAATAAGACCATATCTAGCCATGTGCAATGCTTCCAAGCAAATATCTTATTGGTATATGTATGACCTCCCTTTGGATATCTTGTTCCTTGTGTTGTAACTATTTCGGGTGTACATCCTTCTTTGTAGATATATATCATCATGATTTCATCTACCTAGAATCTTATACACTTGAGAGAAGTTGCATATCTAGTTGATATCCTTTCTTTCATGTCCACCTTGTCTTTCTTATGTTATTTATTTGGTGGCTCCGTGAAAGCTTTTGCCTTGAGTGCGTGTCTTCTATCGTTGCATCTTGATGCACTCTTGTGTGGTGAAGATTATTTTCCTCATGCTTATCTTTACGAGGCTTTTGCCATCTTAATTGGTATCCCTCATCTTGATGAGGCTTTCATCTTCTATTTTCACCATGGGTTGTCACAAGAATAGGTTCTTTATATGCTTATTAGTAAGCTTGTGAACCCATTTGCTAGTTGTGAGTGGGAATGATAGGCCGTGCACCGTGTGCCTCATTCTTTCAAGACTTTATTGATGCTTAATGCTCATCCGTACATTAGTCTTCTCAAGTGCATTGCCTTGACTCACTCACATCATTTTGGTTGAGCCCATTCTTAAGTTGCCTCTTTTACTTGTTGCTCAACCATGTGTTTGTTGCAAGTACTAGGCTTTGTTTCCTATGCTCACTTGCACTTGTTGTAAGTTTCTATTGATTTTGGGGGAGCTATGATCCTATTTTGTGCACTTTGTATCCAAATACAAAATTCTTATGTGTGCACAAATCATGGGGAGCTTCTATAGTTTCTTAGAACACTCCTCTGCTCATATCATAATATCCTTATTCATGTGGCTCGTAGGATCTTTGGTCTAGTTGGTTCAATTGATATCCTTTGATTGCTTGCTTCAATTGGTATCTTTTGATTGCTTGATTGCTTGTGTCTCCCTTTGTTATGTCCTTGTGGCATATCATTCTTTAGCAATCTTTGTGCCTCAATATAGTTTGTGTTCCTCCAAGTATTTACCTTTGGATATGTGTATGGCATTCCACTCTCTTGTTGAGAAATACACAATTTATGGAGGAACACAATTTATTGGCCTTCTAAGCTTTTCTCCCATTTTGGCAATCGATGCCAATGGGGGAGAAGTTTCAGAGAGTTTTGTGGAGAAGTCTTCAGAGTTTTCTCCTTGCTTTGGTTTTGTTCCTAAGCATTTGCATCTCATATGCATTATTGGTTGTTGCATTGCATGGTGATGCATAATTCCTTGTATAAACTCTCTTGAAAGTGATTGTCATCAATTACCAAAATGGGGGAGATTGAAAGAACATGCGGTGCCCCCATGTTTGGTTTTGGTAATTGATGACAATCTCTATGGACTAATGGTTGCCTTGAGTTATATTTGAAGGTTTTGTCCATAGGCTTTTCTTGGAGTACATGTGTTGGTTTCAAGGAGAGTTTGTGTCGACCAAGGTGCTATTCAAGGAATTACCTAAAGATTGGTCATGTGAGAGTTGAGCTTATTGCAAGCATGTCTTGAAGAAGAAGATTGTGTGATCATTCATGCTTACCTTCAAGGCATCATCCAAATGAAGAGAGTTGGAAAGGTTCAAGGTTGATCAAGACTAAGTCAAGAGTGAATCAAGTTGATCAAATCAAAAAAGCATAGAAGATGTACCGAGAGGGATCAAGTGATCCCATGGTATGGTAAGCATTGACCATTACGCTTTGTGTACTAACCCATAGTCTTCGTGAGGGTTCTTTGTGGGGTTAGGTTGCGGTGTGCACGTTCAAGTGATGCATCACGAAGAGATCAAGTGCTTGAATATTGCCGTCCATTGTGGTGACAATGGACTTGTGAAGATGTGCCGAAAAGTGGCTCACCCATAATGGAGTATGGGGGAGCAATCTACTAGTCTTCACCGAGCCAACAGAATCAAGAAAGGTGGTCCAACTTGAGGAGTCAAGATCGTCATCATCTAGCTCAAGTGGACCATGTGCAAGGCAAATGTTTGCCCTTCATAGGTTTTCTATTTTTACCGGTCTCATGATGGTAGTTGGGAGACCCGGTTATAGGATCGATTGACGTACTATCAAGGGGGGGCTCTCGATGAGTAGCTTGATCGTATCATTCGTAGAGAGCTCAAACCATTGCATCCTTGCATCATCTTTCTTGGTTCTTGTTTGGTTCTCTTTGTGAGTCTTATAGCTTATGGTCATCTTGATGACAAGCTTGAGTTCATCGAAAACGGAGTTCGCATGCATCTTCTATGATGTTTTCGGTGTTGGAGGTTTTACCGGTCTTTTCCGAGGAAGGGTTCTCACCATTTTCTTATGATCATTTTCTCATTTGCTTCTTATTGTTAGTTCTTTCAAGATTGTGTTAGCCCTTGTCGCTAGCTTTCCAACAAACTTGGTTTCATTGAATTCGGAGTCCGTTTGCAGAAGTTGTGGCTGTTTTGGTAAAGGCTGCAGTGGTACTATCGTGGCTAGAGCGGATGTAATTTTTACTACCATCGTCGTTTTGCTCAGCGGAAGTAGGCACGGAAGTATTTTTTTGTATCGCTCGCAAGCAGTAGTACCGCTACCACTTGCGGTAGTACGACTATCCCTAGCGGTAGTACCGTGAGGTCGAGCGGTAGTACCGTGAGGTCGAGCGGTAGTACCGCTCCGGCGGTTCTACTGGCCTTTTTCCTCCTTGCAGTTGTTTTTCAAAGGGGTACTACCGCCCTAGCGGAAGTACCGCTCCTTGGAGCGGTAGTACCGCTCTGTGCGGGCTGTGAGCATAACGGTTGGATTCTTCCCCACCTATAAAAGGGGTCTTCTTCCCCAATGAACCTTATCTCTTTAGCTCGTGTTCTTCCCCCATTGTTGACCTTCTTCGAGCTTGCTAACTCTCAATCCCTCCATGGTTTCTTGCTAGTTTTTGAGGGAAAAGACAGAGGAGATCTAGATCCACATTTCCACCAATCACTTTCTCCTCTATCTGAGGCGAAACCATTGGATCTAGATCTTGGAGTTCTTGGTGTTCTCCTTCTTGTTCTTCCTCTCATCTTCCTCCCTAGCATTAGTTGCTTCGATGGGATTTGAGAGAGAAGGATTTGGGCACTCCGTGTGCCCTTGCCATTGCATTTGGTGCATCCGTTTGAGTTCTCCGCGGTGATACGTGGAAGTTACAAATTGAGAAGCTTATTACTCTTGGGTGCTTGGTGCCCTTGAGCTTGTTCCTCTTGGGTGCTTGGGTGCCCTAGACGGTTGGTGGTGTCCGGAGCTCAATCATTATGGTGTAAAGCTCCGGGCAAGCGTTGGGGTCTCCAATTAGGTTGTGGAGATCGCCCCGAGCAATTTGACGGGTACCGGTGACCGCCCCCAAGGGTTGCCAAAGTGTACGGGTTCGGTGACCGCCCCCAAGGGTTGCCATTTGTACGGGTTCGGTGACCGCCCTCAGGGGTCCCTTAGTGGAATCACGGCATCTTGCATTGTGCGAGGGCGTGAGGTGATTACGGTGGCCCTAGTGGCTTCTTGGGGAGTATTGTGTCTCCACACCGCTCCAAACGGAGATTAGCATCCGCAAGGGTGTGAACTTCGGGATACATCGTCGTCTCCGCGTGCCTCGGTTATTTCTTACCTGACCCCTTTACTTATGCACCTTACTTTGTGATAGCCATATTGTTCTTGGTCATATATCTTGCTATCTCATAGTTGTTTATCTTGCTTAGCATTAGTTGTTGGTGCACATAGGTGAACCTAGTTGTTTTAGGTTTTGTGCTTGACAAATTAACCGCTAGGTTTATTCCGCATTTGTTCAAGCCTAAACCGTAATTTTTTTTGAAAGACCTATTCACACACCCCCCCCTCTAGGCGACATCCACGATCTTTCACCTGGGTGCGCCAGGAGAGGGGGGCGCACCCTGGTGGGCTGTGCCCACCCAGTTGCCCCTCTCCGGCAGGTCTTGGCTCCAGAAATTCTTATTATTGATATAAAGAATCCTCGCAAAGTTTCGTTCCATTCCGAAAACTTCTATTTCTGCACAAAAACAACACCATGGTAGTTCTGGTGAAAACAGCGTCAGTCCGGGGTTAGTTTCATTCAAATCATGCAAATTAGAGTCCAAAACAAGAGGAAAAGCGTTAGGAAAAGTAGATACGTTGGAGACGTATCAAGCACCAACTAAGGGGCACTATGATCGTACTTGAGCATTGGGTGTAGCTAATATGTGAGTGTGTTTCATAAATGGATCAATGATTGAGCATAATGGGCTAAGGGATAACTTATTTTAGCATTGATATTTTGAAAGCCATGGTTGCTTATTGATATGCTTGATTATTAAAGTCCTCATGTCTTGCTTTGAACCATACAAAAGTCCAAATGTCCATGCTATGAAGAAAAGAATATGAGATGAACATGTTAAGCAGCATTCCACATCAAATTGTTTGCTTTTATCATTTACTTACTCGAGGACAAACATGAATTAAGCTTGGGGATGCTGATATGTCTCCAATGTATCTCTAATTTTTGATTGTTCCATGCTGTTATATTATCATTCTTGGATGTTTTATAATCATTTTATAGTCATTTTATACCATTTTTGGGTACTAACCTATTGACATAGTGCCAGGTGCCAGTTACTATTTTCTGCATGTTTTTTACATCACAGGAAATCAATATCAAACAGAGTCCAAACATAGTGAACCTTTTTGTGGAATTTTTTTGGACCAGAAGACATCCAGTGGGCCAAAGAAGTACCAAAGAGGGAGTCCGAGGTGAGCACAAGACACCAGGGCGCGCACCTCGGTGGCCTCCTGAACCACCTCTTTGCTCTATAAATACCCCAATATTCCAGACACCCCAGGGGAGTCGACGAAACTCAATTCTAGCCGCCGCAAGTTCCAGGACCACCAGATCCAATCTAGACACCGTCATAGAGGGGTTCATCATGTCCATTGGTGCCTCCCCGATGATGCGTGAGTAGTTCTTTGTAGAGCTTCGGGTCCGTAGTTAGTAGCTAGATGGCTTCCTCCCTCTCTCTTTTGATTCTCAATACAACGGTCTCTTGGAGATCCATATGATGTAATTCTTTTTGCGGCGTGTTTGTTGGGATCCGATGAACTTTGAGTTTATGATCAGATCTATCTTTTTATCCATGAAAGTTATTTGAGTCTTCTTTGATCTCTTATATGCATGATTGCTTATATCCTCGTGTTTCTTCTCCGATATTTGGGTTTTGTTTGGCCTACTTGATCTATTTATCTTGCAATGGAAAGAGGTGCTTTGTGATGGGTTCGATCTTACGGTGCTTGATACCAGTGACAGAAGGGGAACCGACACGTATGTACCGTTGCCATTAAGATAACAAGATGGAGTTTATTTCTACATAAATAGATGTTGTCTATATCATGTCATCATTCTTATTGTATTACTCCGTTTCTCCATGAACTTAATACACTAGATGCATGCTGGATAGCGGTCGATGTGTGGAGTAATAGTAGTAGATGTAGGCAGGAGTCGGTCTACTAATCTTGGAAGTGATGCATATATAATAATCATTGCCTGGATATTGTCATGATTATTTGAAGTTCTATCAATTGCCCAACAGTAATTCGTTTGCCCACCGTTTGCTATTTTTCTCGAGAGAAGCCACTAGTGAAACCTACGGCCCCGAGGTCTCTTCTTTATTATATTTGCCTTCACGATCTATTTTTATTTGCTTTTATTTTCATATCTATTAAACCAAAAATACCTTGCTATAATTTATTCTTATTTATTTTATCCCGCGTTCCCGCGTGATCTATTTATCCAATCTATCATATTTTTATCCCGTCTTTTTGCCAATTTCTAGCGCCGTTATCCGAAAGGGATTGACAACCCCTTTAATACGTCAGGTTGCAAGTATTTGTTATTTGTGTGCGGGTGTTGTTCACATAGTGTTGCGTGGTTCTCCTACTGGTTCGATAACCTTGGTCTCATCACTGAGGGAAATACCTACCGTTGTTGTGATGCATCATCCCTTCCTCTTTGGGTAAATACCGACGTAGTTCAAGCAAACATCACCTATACTTGTGGGTTATCACTAGCTCGTGTCCCATGACCTACCCTACCTTGCCGGTGACCGGACCAACATTCTGAGGAGCGCAGTCGGTCGCCGGACATGGCCAGGGCGGAGTCGGGCGAGCGGGGAGCGATACCGAGCGAGCGCCACTTAGATTAGGTTTCATGTTGCATGTAATAATATTGATTTGAGGTTTCTAATCTGAGGTATCCGGATGTGGAACGTGTTTTTTGGGTGGTGGCCGGTCACTATACGCGAACGCGTCCGGGCGCGTCCATGGACGTTTGTGGGGTCGGATTTGTCAGGTCTGGCTGTAGATGCTCTTATGAGGGCTAACTGGCACATCCGGTTAGTGCTTGATCAGTCTGTCACGTTGGACATGGCCCAGCACAGACCATGCATCTTATATTTATTCTTTCTTCTTTCTCTTTCTCAATCCACATCAATGATATGCACGTGACCGAATAATTTGAATACAAAATGAAGAATATGGTTGCATACATGCACAAATAATGATTTAAAATGGACACATCCAGACACTAACCGGGCGCGTTCATGGACATTTGAGGAGCCAAATTCAAGGAAGCCGACTATAGATTATTATTTTTAGTCTAAGCACACCCTCTTTATTATTCAATGCTAATGTTCATTAAAATACAACTGATAGGAGAGGGTTGTAGGAGCCAGAGATGCCTACAATGTGCCCCTTAGTTTAGTGAGACCTAGAGCATGTTTAGTGAGACAATGTGCCTCTAAATTTGAATCCCCTCAAAGGATAAGGATATATGAGGAGCCAAATTCGAGGAGACCGATTGTGGATGCTCTAAAGCCTTTGGTAAATTGAACAAGAGTCTTTGCTTTAGCTTTTTGGTGGGTTTTTAACGTCGCCTTGCCAGTGTATGGTTTTTTAGAGGTATAACGAGTCTTTGTTCATGTAAGTTCATCAAAATCGATACAACATCATGAGGTCGAAGAAACCACGCATGACTTCTTACTCCTAAAGATAGTAAAAGTTTAGCTACACTATCAACCTCAAAGTTTCGAGTCCTACTTCTATGTATAAAATTACAATCCACACACTCTAGTGATCTAGCACGAATCTTCTGAATAGTTGTTGAATGTCTCCCACCTTGACGCGTTTCAATGTTTTAAACCACCGTGGCACAACCAAAAAAATTGGGACCCGAGAGATGTCCAAGTCTTTTGTCAATGTCAATGCTAATGCCCACAACATGCAATAGCTTCTAGTGTTGGCACATCAGTTATACCCATGAAAACAATCGACAACTAGCCCATGTAGTCCTAGATGACCTTGACAAATCGCAGTAGAAGCACCTCTATCTCCATATCTACTCACAACACCATCAACATTAGTCTTCATAGTACTTCATGGCGGTCTAATCCAAGGCTGCCGAACATGGACTCGAGTTGGATGGGGCTCGGCTGGCTGCTGACGAGAGATGGAATTAATATCAGAGATAAAATGCTTGATAAAGAGATGCGTGGACATTGGCGACTGAAAATCCTGCTCATATATAGCTTCCTTCGCGCATACCACAGAGCCCATAGAGTCGCTACCATCTCAGTAAAATCATCCCGCTGCAGCGAATCATGCATAGAAGCGAGCCATAGTTTTGCACTTGTAATTCATCATCATCATATGTTCAACCATTTCTTCCTTCGCTAGTGTCCATGATGCTCTGGCCATTGAACACTCAACTAGTGCGTACTTCCATGAATCACGGATACCACACAACGCACAATAAGGGGTGTCAGCTATGTTCATGTGATTGAAAATTTCCAAAGTAGGGATTGAGTGTTGCGCAAGACGCCACAAGAAAACCTTCAGCTTTGCATGTACCCAAGAACTCCACAAATTCTCCCATTGTTTTGATGTTGACTCTAAATATGGAGCACCAACATTGCCATCAAGCTAGCTCTCTCTTGAGAGTTTTGTATTTATCAACATACGATAGGCAGAGCGAACCAAAAAACATCCATTATTTCCATGAGCCCATGACAAAATTTTTGGCATGTTCCTAGTGCAAATAGGGATGTCCAAATCGTAGTGGCATCCATTGGTAAAAATGAAACCCTCACTAGCTCCTCCCTCTAGCTAGCAATGGTACCATCAATAAGATTCAAGACCATGAAGAAAGTATTACGAGCGGCAATTATAGGTCTCATAGAATTTTCCCTCGGCAACCAGTTATGGTTCCAAATTTCTGTAGAAGTTCCATCTCCAATGCGCCTAATAAGACCTTTATCGAAACAGGACATCTCTTTCTTCAATTACCGATCTCCAAATCTGTGATGGATGAGAACCCACAGTCGCATGCAAAATAGGTGTGTCAAGAAAACACACTGATTCAAGGATCTGTGTACTCAAAGAATTTGTGTCTTGAAGAATTCTCCATACTTGCCTAGCAAGAAGAGCCAAATTAAAAATCTCCAAGTTGCGAAAACCCATGCCACCCAAATGTTTCAGTCTCGTCATGACATCCCATGACACCCAGACAACCTTCCCTTTTTCATTCTTGACACCCACCAAAATTTCCCGATCAAAGATATTAGTATTCAAATAAAACATGAGGGAGTTTGAAACATCCCATAGAATATACTAGGATAGCTTGCACCATTGATTTAATCAAAACTTACATCCCTTCCATGGATAATAGTTTCTCGATCCACCGTTGAATTTTATTCCACAATCTATCTTTCAAATATTTGAGAGTTCCAGTTTTGATCTCCCAACATGTGAAGGCATACATAGGTACTTTTCATGTAAAGATTCATTTGCACATTAAGACAGAGCTTTACCTCATTTTGATGTTCTTAGGACAACCCTTACTGAAGAAAATGGAGGACTTGTCTCTGTTTATCCTTTAACCCAAAGCACTGCAATAAGTATTCAACAAGTTTGAAACTTATTTTGCCCCTTCTATACCCGCATTGAAAAACAATAGTCTATCATCTACGAAGAGGAGGTGGTTCACCGGCGGAGCCGATAGAGCCACTTTAATACCACTAAGCTGAGATGACCGATTGTTAAAGCATCTACATCCGAGCGCCTCAAACCCCCATTATATGCCCCGACAGACGACCCAGTTACCAACTAGTAAAAAACCCAACCCAGACGAACGCCTCATGCCGGACACAAACACCTAGGCTAACCGGCACCCCTCATTTCCAGTCCCAAATTTTGGGTGGATATGGGAAGGCCCATAAGATCTGGCCCACGCTAGCCCACCCGACCACACATATATTCATCCCCATACATTCCTCGGACCAAACCCTAATCACTCCGCTCCACTCCTCGGCCAACCTCCCTTCCAACGATCCCCGACCTTCTCCGGCATGGCGAGCAATGGTTTGAGTCCTTCATCACCTAATGTGTGGACTCGGACCTCATCTTACTTGGGTCCAAGGAGGAGATGGTCGTCCGCATTGCGCTCCGCACGCGCTAGTGAGGAGAACGCCCAATAGCAGTCAGACTCGATTTAGCGGGAATCCATAGCGTCCGCCCAAATGGCGCTTGCATTCGGCGCGAGGTGCGTCGTTGCTGCCTCACGGATGGCGAGGTCCGTGAGGTGTCCAAACGCCGTGGCGGAGGTGTTGGGGAACGCAGCAATTTCAAAAAAATTCCTATGCACATGCAAGATCATGGTGATGCATAGCAACAAGAGGGGAAGAGTGTTGTCCACGTACCCTCATAGACCGTAAGAGGAAGCGTTATGACAACGCGGTTGATGTAGTCGTACGTCTTCACGATCGACCGATCCTAGTATCGAAAGTACGGCACCTCCGGGATCTGCACACGTTCGGCTCGGTGACGTCCCACGAACTCTCGATCCAGCTGAGTGTCGAGGGAGAGCTTCATCAGCACGATGGCGTGATGATGGTGATGATGATGCTACCGTCACAGGGCTTCTCCTAAGCACTACGATGATATGACCGAGGTGGATTATGGTGGAGGGGGGCACCGCACACGGCTAAGGGATCAATGATCAACTTGTGTGTCTATGGGGTGCCCCCTCCCCCATATATAAAGGAGTGGAAGAGGGGGAGGGGGCCTCTCTAGGCGCGCCCAAGGAGTCCTACTCCCACCGGGAGTAGGATCCCCCCCCCATTCCCTTTGTTGGTTTTAGGAGAGAAGGAAGGAGAGGGAAGAAGGAAGGAAAGGGGGGCCGGCCCCCTCCCAATTCGGATTAGGCTTGGGGGGCGCGCCCCCTCCTTTGCTTATTTCCCCTCTCTTCCACTAAGGCCCAATAAGTCCCATATACCTCCCGGGGGGTTCCGGTAACCTCCCGGTACTCCGGTATACTCCCGATTCCACCTGGAACCATTTCTATATCCAAACATAGGCTTCCAATATATCGATCTTTACGTCTCGACCATTTCGAGACTCCTCATCATGTTCGTGATCAAATCCTGGACTCCGAACTACCTTTGGCACATCAAAACACATAAACTCGTAATACTGATCATCATCGAACGTTAAGCGTGCGGACCCTACGGGTTTGAGAACTATGTAGAGATGACCGAGACATGTCTCCGCTCAATAACCAATAGAGGAACCTGGATGCTCATATTGATTCCTACATATTCTACAAGGATCTTTATCGGTCAAACCACATAACGATATACATTGTTCCCTTTGTCATCAGTATGTTACTTGCCCGAGATTTGATCATCGGTATCCCAATACCTTGTTCAATCTCGTTACCGGCAAGTCTCTTTACTTGTTCTGTAATGTTACATCCCGTAACTAACCCATTATCTACATTGCTTACAAGGCTTATAGTGATGTACATTACCGAGAGGGCCCAGAGATACCTCTCCGACAATCAGAGTGACAAATCACATCTTGATCAATGCCAACTCAACAAACACCATCGGAGACACCTGTAGAGCACCTTTATAATCACCCAGTTACGTTGTGGCGTTTGGTAGCACACAAATTGTTCCTTAGGTATTCGGGAGTTGCATGATCTCATAGTTATAGGACCATGTATAGTTATGGAGAAAGCAATAGCAACAAACTAAACGATCATCGTGCTAAGCTAACGGATGGGCCAAGTCAATCACATCATTCTGTAATGATGTGATCCCATTAATCAAATGACAACTCATGTCTATGGTTAGGAAACATAACCATCATTGATTCAACGAGCTAGTCAAGTAGAGGCAAACTAGTGACACTTTGTTTGTCTATGTATTCACACATGTACTAAGTTTCTGGTTAATACAATTCTAGCAGGAATAATAAACATTTATCATGATATAAGGAAATATAAATAACAACTTTATTATTGCCTCTAGGGTATATTTCCTTCAGTCTCCCAGTTGCACTAGAGTCAATAATCTAGTTCACATCGTTATGTGATTTAACATCAATAGTTCACATCTTTATGTGATTAACACCCAAAGGGTTTACTAGAGTCAATAATCTAGTTCACATTGCTATGTTATTAACACCCAAAGAGTGATCATGTTTTGCTTGTGAGAGAAATTTAGTCAACGGGTCTGCCACATTCATAGTTGTATGTATTTTGCAAATTTCTATGTCTACAATGCTTTGCACAGAGCTACTCTAGCTAATTGCTCCCACTTTCAATATGTATCTAGATTGAGACTTATAGTCATCCAGATCGGTGTCAAAGCTTGCATCGATGTAACTCTTTACGACGAACTCTTTGTCATCTCCATAACCGAGAAACATTTCCTTATTCCACTCAAGATATTTTTGACCGTTGTCCAATGATCCACTCCTGGATCACTATTGTACCCTCTTGCCAAACTTATGGTGAGGTACACAATAGGTCTGGTACACAGCATAGCATACTTTATAGAACTTATGACTGAGGCATAGGGAGTGACTTTTCACTCTCTTTCTATTTTCTGCCATGGTCGGGTTTTGAGTCTTTACTCAACTTCACACCTTGTAATACATGCAAGAACCCTTTCTTTGCCTGATCCATTTTGAACTTCTTCAAAACTTTATCAAGGTATGTGCTTTGTGAAAGTCCAATCAAGCGTCCTGATCTATCTATATAGATCTTGATGCCTAATATATAAGCAGCTTCATCGAGGTCTTTCATTGAAAAATTCTTATTCGAGTATCCTTTTATGCTATTTAGAAATTCAGTATCATTTCTGATCAGCAATATGTCATCTACATATAATATCAGAAATGCTATGGAGCCCCCACTCACTTTCTTGTAAATACAGGCTTCTCCAAAATTCTATACAAAACCATATGCTTTGATCGCACTATCAAAGCGTATATTCCAACTCCGAGAGGCTTACACCAGTCCATAAATGGATCGTTGGAGCTTGCACACTTTGTTAGCACCTTTTGGATCGACAAAACCTTCTGGTTGCATCATATACAACTCTTCTTTAAGGTATCCATTAAGGAATGCAATTTTGACATCCATTTGCCAAATTTCATAGATATAAAATGCGGCAATTGCTAACATGATTCGGACGGACTTAAGCATCGCTACGGGGAGAAGGTCTCATCGTAGTCAACTCCTTGAACTTGTCGAAAACCTGTCACAAGAAGTCGAGCTTTGTAGACAGTAACATTACCGTAAGCGTCAGTCTTCTTCTTGAAGATCCATTTATTCTCTATGGCCTGCCGATCATCGGGCAAGTCAACCAAAGTCCATACTTTGTTCTCATACATGGATCCCATCTCAGATTTCATGGCCTCATGCCATTTTGCGGAATCTGGGCTCATGATCGCTTCCTCATAGTTCGTAGGTTCGTCATGGTCAAGTAACATGACTTCCAGAACAGGATTACCGTACCACTCTGGTGTGGATCTTACTCTGGTTGACCTACGAGGTTCGATAGTAACTTGATCAGAAATTTCATGATCGTCATCATTAGCTTCCTCACTTACGGGTGTAGGAATCACTGGAACTGATTTCAGTGATGAACAATTTTCCAATAAGGGAGAAGGTACAATTACCTCGTCAAGTTCTACTTTCCTCCCACTCACTTCTTTCGAGAGAAACTCCTTCTCTAGAAAGGATCCATTCTTAGCAACGAATATCTTGCCTTCAGATCTGTGATAGAAGGTGTACCCAATAGTCTCCTTTGGGTATCCTATGAAGACACATTTCTCCGATTTGAGTTTGAGCTTATCAGGTTGAAGATTTTTCACAAAAGCATCGTAGCCCCAAACTTTAAGAAACAACAGATCGGGTTTCTTGCCAAACCACGGTTCATAAGGTGTCGTCTCGACGGATTTAGATGGTGCCCTATTTAATGTGAATGCAGTTGTCTCTAAAGCGTAACCCCAAAATGATAGCGGTAAATCAGTGAGAGACATCATAGATCGCACCATATCTAGTAAAGTAAGATTATGACGTTCGGACACACCATTATGTTGTGGTGTTCCAGGTGGCGTGAGTTGCGAAACTATTCCACATTGTTTCAAATGAAGACCAAACTCATAACTCAAATATTCGCATCTGTGATCGGATCGTAGAAACTTTATTTTCTTGTTACAATGATTTTCCACTTCACTCTGAAATTCTTTGAACTTTTCAAATGTTTCAGACTTATGTTTCATTAAGTAGATATACCCATATCTGCTCAAATAATCTGTGAAGGTCAGAAAATAACGATACCCGCCACGAGCCTCAACACTTATCGGATCGCATACATCAGTATGTATCATTTCCAATAAGTCAGTTGCTCGCTCCATTGTTCTGGAGAACGGAGTCTTGGTCATGTTGCCCATGAGGCATGGTTCACAAGCATCAAGTGATTCATAATCAAGTGATTCCAAAAGTCCATCAGCATGGAGTTTCTTCATGCGCTTTGCACCAATATGACCTAAACGGTAGTGCCACAAATAGGTTGCACTATCATTATTAACTTTGCATCTTTTGGCTTTAATATTATGAATATGTGTATCACTACGATCGAGATTGAATAAACCATTCGCCTTGGGTGTATGACTAAAGAAGGTTTTATTCATGTAAACAGAATAACAATTATTCTTTGACTTAATGAATAACCGTATTGCAATAAACATGATCCAATCATATTATGCTCAACGCAAACACCAAATAACATTTATTTTAGGTTCAACACTAATCCCAAAGGTAAAGGGAGTGTGCGATGGTGATCTTATCAACCTTGGAATCATTTCGAACACACATCGTCACCTCGTCCTCAACTAGTCTTTGTTCATTTTGCAACTCCTGTTTTGAGTTACTACTCTTAGCAACTGAACTAGTATCAAATATTCAAATACCGAGGGGTTTGCTATAAACACCAATAAAGTACACATCAATAACATGTATATCAAATATACCTTCGTTCACTTTGCCATCCTTCTTATCCGCCAAGTATCTAGGGCAGTCCACTTCCAGTGACCATTTTCTTTGCAGTAGAAGCACTCAGTTTCAGACTTGGGTCTAGCTTTGGGGTTCTTCATGGGAGTGGCAACTTGCTTGCCATTCTTCTTAAAGTTCCCTTTCTTTCCCTTGCCCTTTTACTTGAAACTAGTGGTCTTGTCAACCATCAATACTTGATGTTTTTTCTTGATTTCTACCTTCGCTGATTTCAGCATCGCGAAGAGCTTTGGGAATCGTTTCCGTTATCCCTTGCATATTATAGTTCATCATGAAGTTCTAGTAACTTGGTGATAGTGACTAGAGAACTCTGTCCATCACTATCTTATCGGGAAGATTAACTCCCACTTTATTCAAGTGATTGTAGTACTCAGACATTTTGAGCACATGCTCACTCGTTGAGCTATTCTCCTCCATCTTGTAGGCAAAGTACTGTCAGAGGTCTCATACCTCTTGACACGGGAATGAGTATGAGATACCAATTTCAACTCTTGGAACATCTTATATGCTCTGTGGCGTTCAAAACATTTTTGAAGTCCCGTTTCTAAGCCATAAAGCATGGTGCACTAAACTATCAAGTAGTCATCATACCAAGCTTGTCAAACATTCATAACGTCTGCATCTGCTCCTACAATAGGTATGTCACCTAGCGGTGCATCAAGGACATAATTCTTCTGTGCAGCAATGAGGATAATCCTCGGATCATGGACCTAGTCGGCATCATTGCTACTATCATCTTTCAACATAGTTTTTCTGTAGGAACATATCAAAAATAAATCGGGAGCTACATTGCGAGCTATTGATCTACAACATAGTTATGCTAATACTATTAGGACTAAGTTCATGATAAATTAAAGTTCAATTAATCATAATACTTAAGAACTCCCACTTAGATAGACATCCCTCTAGTCATCTAAATGATCACGTGATCCAAATCAACTAAACCATGTTCGATCATCACGTGAGATGGAGTAGTTTTCAATGGTGAACATCACTATGTTGATCATATCTACTATATGATTCACGCTCAACCTTTCAATCTCAGTGTTCCGAGGCCATATCTGCATATGCTGGGCTCGTCAAGTTTAACCCGAGTATTCCGCGTGTGCAAAACTGGCTTGCACCCGTTGTATGTGAACGTAGAGCTTATCACACCCGATCATCACGTGGTGTCTCGGCACGGCGAACTGTCGCAACGGTGCATACTTAGGGAGAACACTTATACCTTGAAATTTAGTGAGAGATCATCTTATAATGCTACCGCCGAACTAAGCAAAATAAGATGCATAAATATAAACATCACATGCAATCAAAATATGTGACATGATATGGCCATCATCATCTTGTGCCTTTGATCTCCAAAGTACCGTCATGATCTCCATCATCACCGGCATGACACCATGATCTCCATCATATTGATCTCTATTAACATGTTGTCACATGGTCGTCTCGCCAACTATTGCTTTTGCAACTATTGCTATCGCATAGCGATAAAGTAAAGAAATTGTATGGCGCTTGCATCTCATGCAATAAAGAGACAACCATAAGGCTTCTGCCAGTGGCCGATAACTTCGTTACAAAATATGATTATCTCATACAATAAAATTTAGCATCATGTCTTGACCATATCACATCACAACATGCCCTGCAAAAACAAGTTAGACGTACTCTACTTTGTTGTTGCAAGTTTTACGTGGCTGCTACGGGCTGAGCAAGGACCGTTCTTACCTACGCATCAAAAACCACAACGCGGCATATTGATTGCTTTTTGATCTTCAGAAAGAACCATGTTCATTGAATCCGATTCAACTAAACTTGGAGAAACTGACACCCACCAGCCACCTATGTGCGAAGCACGTCGGTAGAACCAGTCTCGTGTAAGCGTACGCGTAATGTCGGTCTGAGCCGCTTCATCCAACAATACCACCGAATCAAGAAACAACTAGTGACAGCAAGCAATATGTATATACCCACGCCCACAACTCCTTTGTGTTCTACTCGTGCATATAACATCTAAGCATAGACCTGGCTCGGATGCCATTGTTGGGGAACGCAGTAATTTCAAAAAAAAATCCTACGCACACGCAAGATCATGGTGATGCATAGCAACAAGAGGGGAAGAGTGTTGTCCACGTACTCTCGTACACTATAAACGAAAGCGTTATGACAACGCGGTTGATGTAGTCGTATGTCTTCACGATCGACCGATCCTAGTACCGAAAGTACGGCACCTCCGCGATCTGCACACGTTCGGCTCGGAGACGTCCCACAAACTCTCGATCCAGCTGAGTGTCGAGGGAGAGCTTCGTCAGCACGACGGCGTAATGACGGTGATGATGATGCTACCGTCGCAGGGCTTCGCCTAAGCACTACGATGATATGACTGAGGTGGATTATGATGGAGGGGGGTAACGCACACGGCTAAGGGATCAATGATCAACTTGTGTGTCTATGGGGTACCCTCCTCCCCTGTATATAAAGGAGTGGAGGAGGGGGAGGGGCGGCCTCTCTAGGCCCGCCCAAGGAGTCCTACTCCCACCGGGAGTAGGATCCCCCCTTCCCTTTGTTGGTTTTAGGAGAGAAGGAAAGAGAGGGAAGAAGGAAGGACAGGGGGGATGGGCCCCCTCCCAATTCGGATTGGGCTTGGGGGCGCCCCCTCCTTTGCTTATTTCCCCTTTCTTCCACTAAGGCCCAATAAGGCCACCTCCCGGGGGGTTCCGGTAACCTCCCGGTACTCCGGTATACTCCCGATTTCACCCGGAACCATTTCGATGTCCAAACATAGGCTTCCAATATATAGATCTTTACGTTTCGACCATTTCAAGACTCCTCGTCATGTCCGTGATCAAATCCGAGACTCCGAACTACCTTCGGTACATCAAAACACGTAAACTCATAACATTGATCGTCACCGAACGTTAAGCGTGCGGACCCTACGGGTTCGAGAACTATGTAGACATGACCGAGACATGTCTCCGGTCAATAACCAATAGCGGAACCTGGATGCTCATATTGGTTCCTACATATTCTACGAAGATCTTTATCGATCAAACCGCATAACGATATATGTTGTTCCCTTTGTCATCGGTATGTTACTTGCCCGAGATTTGATCGTCGGTATCCCAATACCTAGTTCAATCTCATTACCGGCAAGTCTCTTTATAAGTTCCGTAATGTTACATCCCGTAACTAACTCATTAGCTACATTTCTTGCAAGGCTTATAGTGATGTACATTACCGAGAGGGCCCAGAGATACCTCTCCAACAATCGGAGTGACAAATCCTAATCTTGATCCATGCCAACTCAACAAACACCATCGGAGACACCTGTAGAGCACCTTTATAATCACCCAGTTACGTTGTGACGTTTGGTAGCACGCAAAGTGTTCCTCTGGTATTCGGGAATTGCATGATCTCATAGTTATAGGAACATGTATAGTTATGGAGAAAGCAATAGCAACAAACTAAATGATCATCGTGCTAAGCTAACGGATGGGTCAAGTCAATCACATCATTCTCTAATGATGTGATCCCGTTAATCAGATGACAACTCATGTCTATGGTTAGGAAACATAACCATCATTGATTCAACGAGCTAGTCAAGTAGAGGCAAACTAGTGACACTTTATTTGTCTATGTATTCACACATGTACTAAGTTTCCGGTTAATACAATTCTAGCATGAATAATAAACATTTATCATGATATAAGGAAATATAAATAAGAACTTTATTATTGCCTCTAGGGCATATTTCCTTCAGGAGGCGCATCCCCTTCGTTGGCAAGCCGACTTGGAGGCCTTCCGTGGCCCGTCAGCGTTGGGTGGGGGGAGGTCGCGAAAGCCCTCACTGCAGACGCTAGTGAGGTGGAGTCGCAATCTCCGACGCCGATACGGGTGCCTGGTCAGCAACCTCGGGCACCGCAACCGCGTCGTGGTGGATGTGTCGGGCTTCACCCATGACAGATCCATCGTCGACCTCACGTCATCCGGTGACGTGCAGGCCACGGGCTCCGGCGAGGAAGAGTAGGGCATGAGAGACAGCAACGCCTCGAGTCGAGTGAGCTGGTGTGTGTCCCATGTCCTACTCTGCCTCGCCGGCGACTGCACCAACACTCCCAGGGGCACAGTCGGCCACCGAACATGGACACGGCAGAGCTAGACGAGCTCCAGTCAAAATCAGGTTTCACGTTGTATGTAATTGTATGGATTTGAGGATTCGTAGTTGAGGTATCTGGTTGTGGAAACGATAATTTGTGGTGTCGCTGATCACTGCCTACGGACGCGCCTGAGCATTTGAAGGGTCGGATTTTATGTATCCGGTTGTAGATGCTCTTAGATTTTAGCAGGCACGAGAGGCCCCGTGCTGCCAATAAAAATAGATAGGGTGAAAGAGGATCTCCGTGGCGGATACCTCTTAATGGTTTAAAATTATGCAACCTTTTATCATTGAACATAACTCAAAACGAAACCGAGCTTACCATGCTCATCACCGTGGAAATCCACTAATGTGCAAAGTCCATTTTTTTCCTTGATTTGACAGGTGTTTGTTTTTTCTTTTTCTTTTTTGAGTGGCGACAGGTGTTTGGTTTTTTTTGAAGGGGTAAAACCAATTTATTCGTCAAAAGCCACACTCTATGGGATACAAATAGGGTTATGAGGTTGACCCAACCAAACGTGGCGCCTCGGCCCTCTACTTAGGATAACTTGGCTAATCCATGCGACAGATGTTTGGTAGTACTAGCAGTGTAACGAGTCCTCTCCTATTCGGGGGCGCGTACTCTAGGTAGAGCGCACCCAGGGCTTGTGGGCTGTGGCCCATTTAGAGTAGCGTCTCTGGTTATTTTTTCATAAAATATAAATATAAGTTAAACCTGTAAAAAAATTGTCTCAAAAAAAAACCTGTAAAAAAATCTTTATTCGCGTTTTATGGAAGGATATAAGGAAAATAACTAAATAATTTTAAAAATATCACAATATTTAAAAACATTCAGTAGTTTATAAAATATACACATATTTTAAAAATATTCATATATTTAATCAAAATACTCATTATATTTTAAAAACATATTTGGTAATTTAATATATGTTCATATTTATTTACAAAACTTACACTATATTTTAGAAAAAAAATTCATGGACTCTTTAAAAAATGTATGAAATTTAAAAATTGTTCAAAATTTCTCTATTTCTTTAAAAAATTTGAGAAGAAAAATAGAATAAATAAAGGGACTTAATAAAAGTAAAGAAAAAGGAGAAACAATAAAAATCCATGTGCTAATGACTAGCAAAACCATCACGGGTACAACATGTTTTGTACTTAAATAAATGTTCGTATTTCGTTAACAAAATTTTCACTCTCTTTTCAAAATATGTTCATGTACTTTCTTAAAAAGGCATGAAATTTAAAAAAATTTCACAATTTATTGTAAAAATTCACTAATTTTGAGACGGAAGATAAAATAAGTAAAAGTACACATTAAAAGTAAAGGAAAAGGGAAAAAGGAAAACCATACAATATTTTAGAAATATTCACATATTTTAGGAACGTCCATATATTTTATAAAATGCGCGTTGACTTCTAAAAAGTGTTTAATTTTTTTAGGCTATCTAAAAAGCATTTAGTAATCTAATAAATTTTCGTGTTTGTTTGACAAAACCTTCACTCTCTTTTTAGAAAAATGTTCATGGACTTTTCTTCTAAAATGCTTGAAATTTAAAAATTGTTTGTAATTTATTAAAAATCACGAATTTAAATATGGAAAATAAAAATGTAAAAAATTGAATTAAATGAAAAGGAGAAACAATAAAATGACATGCGCTAACCTTCACTATCTTTTTAAATATGTTCATGGACTTCTTTGAAATGCATGAAAATTAAAAAAGAATCAAATTTTGAAAATTCACTAATTTTGAGAAGTAAAATAAAATAAATAAAAGGACACGAGACAAGTAAATAAAATGGATTTTTTATGGCAATCATACAATATTTTTTGAAAACATTCACATTTTTCTTGAAATATTCTATGAAAATATTCATTAACTTCTAAAATATGTTTGTTAATTTAATAAATGTTCATATTTGTTTAACAAAACCTTCGACATATTTTTAGAATATGTTCAGATTTTTTAAAATGCATGATATTTCAATATTGTACGTATTTGCTTTTATAAAGATCATGAATTTTGAGTGCACAATAAAAAATAATAAAAGGATATAATAAAATTAAATAAAATGTAGAAACAATAAAAAACCATGAGCCTCTTTTTTTATCGTTTTAGGGCTACAAGCCTCTTTTGTGGCCTAATGCTCTATTTTTGAAGGGTTGTATCGCTTTTTGCCCGCAGTTTTTTTCTCACTCTCTTTTATTTTCTTTTAGCGCTATTACTTTTTTCTCTCAATCTTTTTCAAACACAGTACAAACGTAGATGTACATACATATGCACATACGCTCATTCATATGAATAGGCATACACACCCTACTCCTATGAGCATCTTGAGGAGATTGAGTCACTACATACGCCTTTATAATCAACGGAAACGTTTCGTGAGCACAAAGGTATGATACACAATCCACGAGATACGCAGGGTGTGCCGTTTTCATGACCGCTGATGTGGGACTATTCAAAGGGAGTAGCACTCTGGTCCGCTTTGCCCTATTGTTTTTTTAGGCTTCCACATTGCCTGGCTATTGCTGTTTAGTGTAACTAGGGATTTTATTCAAATTTTAGAAATAAGCGGAATACAATCAATATCTATTTTTTAGGGGACAGTCAATACCTGATAGAACCTCTAGCCACACATGGCGGCCTACTCAAAGAGAGCAGCTCCTTTTGTTAAAGAATGGACTTCAAAATTAGTTTCCCTTCGCCCGGCTAGTGTGCGCGCTAGCCCTCTGACCCGCCTGAGCCTGCTAAGAGCAACTTTAACAGACCCCAAATATCTCGCGAACCCGCAAAATTCCGGGGAGTATATGAAATTGGCCCAATTTTCTGGTCAGAACAGAGCCTGTATACTTGTCCAGTCCGTAAATTTTTTTTACTGCGGCCTGTAAACCGCCCCCCCCCCCCGAAGCAGTATCTCTACAGGTTTGCGGGGCAGATATGGGTTGAAACCCTATCCCCCGCCGCCGCGTTTCGCCGCAATTCCCCACTCCCTTCCTCGCATTTCTCGCCACTGGTGAGCCCGTTTCCGCCTCCAGCCACCATGTGGGGCCGTATGTGGAGCTCCGGTCGTAGCTTCGGTGGGGGCGGCGAACCCAAGCGCGAGCGATGTGTCCGCGCGGACGGCGCGAGGAAGCGTGCGGCCAAGAAGTGGACCAACCAAGGCCTCGAGCCGCTGGCGTCACTCCTCCATCGCGAGACGGAGGAGTACGACCGCCGGCATGAGCTCCTCCGGTCGCCCTCCTCGGCCGTGGGCTCTTCCTCCGCCGCGAGGGGTCGTTCCGGCGCGACGCTTTCTCCCCATGAAGAGAGATCGAGCTCGTCGCCGTCAAGTAGGAGCCGAAGGAGATCGAGCGCCAAGGCGTCGTCGGGCCCGAAGATTTTGTGGCCGATGTCGACGCGGTCACGGCTGCCATTGCCGAATGAAGCTTGTGCGAGGAGGTGAAGCGCCGGCACCACGACGAGGAGCTCGAAGACCTCATCCTCAAGTAGGCGGTCGCGACCAACCTTGCTGCGAAGGACAAAGACGACGAGTGGCGGCGCATCCGCGAGAAGCAGAGGCAGAAGTTCATCGATCTTGTCAGCTCTGACGAGGCGGACTAAGAACCTCCACCGCATCGTCCTCGGCCCGCGAGCTCGTTCATTTTTGTACATCGACCTTGGCCTCGCCGTCGCGAGATCCCCCACCCCCTAATACTAGTGGTACAATGTAGTATATATGATCATGTAGTATGTGATGAATTAGTGTGGTTGTAATTTTTCCCGCGATTTTTTTTTAAATTATACAGTTTTATATACGGATCTACTCTGCCGTGTATGATTCCGACCCATAAAACAATTCCACGTTAAACTGTAAACGCCGTATACGGGTCAGCTTTTTACAGGGTCCGCTGCAGATGCTCTAATCAGAGGTTTCTCAAAAGAAAAGAAAAATGGACAACAACCGATCCTTGGTCGTCGCAGAAAGAAAAATAACAATCGAATATCCAATGACTGAACCTTTCGTCTATGTCTCCGCCATAGTTACCAGGGTCAAAACCAGCCGCCAAATCATGGTTGGTGGAATGGATCAGAAGCCGGAGCACGTCTTCGTCGCGTGGTTTCTCCGCGCGCGTCGCCCGCCTGCCTGGTCAGCGCGGCCTGGAGCTCCCAGCCGGGTCGCCGTCCTCTCCTCACCAACCGCCAGACTCCGGTACCACCGTACTTAATAGAGACTCCCATCGGACAGGGAGAGGATATTTTCGGTGAGAGGGACCAAAGCAGACCCGCGGAGGGAAGGCCATGGAGGACGGAGGCCTGCGCGCGAGCATTCTCGTCAAGGTACATCTAACTAGCAGATCCGACCCCGAGCCTTTCCATTTTAATTTTTTTGTCGGTGAATTTGCTTGCTGGGGTTCCCTGGGGCGAAATGTGGAGCAGAAATTGTTGGTGGATTTGATTGTATATATTACTGTATATCGTAACTTCCTAAGACTGATTGCTGTTGCGCGCTGGGGAACATTGTATTTCTGATGCTAACATCATAATCAGGGAGTGCGCATATGGAGTCTATTTCGGGATGCTATTTGTTTTGCCCAACTTGGGTTAGGTTAGTTGCACCCCTTGACATGAATATCATTGATAGACGAAGGGTAGTTGATACAAATTTCAGAACCTGAGAAGATTGATGCAATGTTAAGCGTTTATTTCTCCCAGTAATGGATTCATCAAGGAACATAGAGTTAGACTGTTGGGCTTAGGAAAATTATGTACTAGGCTGTCTTTGATTTACTCCTCACAAACAATGCTTATGTTGAGACATGGCCTTCTATCAGGATGGTGCAACATGCCATGGTGAAGAATCACAGTCTCTACTGGAAGTATCTCAACACCCAGAGCTTAAACCTAGAGGTTCTGACTGGAGACCACCTGCAATCATTCTTGGTGAGCCTTCTTGTATTAAGCATATTTTTGCTTCTTTAAAGTCACAATCTTCTTCCTTGAAGACCATGGAAGAACTGACAACCAAATCATATAGTCGTATATATGGAGCATCCTTTTTTACATTCTTTAGCATGACATGACCTCAGATCGCATGGTTAGTTGCTCTATTCATGATTCTGCTAGGATAGCTATTCTTGGCATCCAAGGCATGTTCATAGTATTCTTCTATTTCACAGTTATCTTCCTGGGTGATATTCTCTTTGTTTCTGCTGGTTCTCATAGAAGGATACTGATTGACTAAAACCTGCAGGACTTGAATGCTTGGAGAGTATGGCTTTCAATGGCATCGCCACAAACCTAGTTGTGTATATCCGCTCAGTTCTCCATGGTGGCATTGCCTCAAGTGCTTCAATTGTTTCTCTTTGGTATGGGACTAGCTTCTTTGTGCCTATACTTGGAGCAGGCATAGCGGATGCTTACTGGGGAAATTACAAGACTGTCTTGATCTCCCTTGTTATGTACCTACTTGTAAGATCAGTCTTCCTGCTAAGCCCATAGACCTTATTCATATTTCAATCCTCTTTCTTATGTTTGTGAAATATTTTTACTAATCTAACCATTCTGTTGATGAATACTACTGAGGGAAAGATTATGATGAAATACTGTTGCGTATTGCAGGGCATGGTACTCATTACAGTTGGATCATTTATACCTTCTGCTCCAGCCTTATGCAACTTAGGCTCATGCTCGTCATCAAAAGGAACTGAGAATCTAATTTTCTTCTCGGGTTTGTATCTATCTGCTGTTGGTTGTGGAGGAGTAAGGTCCGCATTGCTTCCACTTGGGGCAGACCAATTCAACAATGAGAACAGTCTAGATACGCCAAAGAGGAGGAATTTCTTCAGTTTGTTTTATATCTGTGTCATCTTTGGTGTGATTACTTCTGGCACCATTGTAGTCTGGGTTCAGGAAAATGTGAGCTGGGCTATAGGATATGGTATTGCTACAACATGCATAGCTCTGGCTTTGGTAGGCTTTGTGGCCGGAACACCAATATTCCGGCGGCGTGAGCCTAGTGGTTCCCCAATGAAGAGTATTTTCCAGGTTACTTTTGCTGCTTTTAAGAACATGAGCTTAGAAATCCCTGCCGATAGCTCTCTTCTTTATGAGGCCAGGAGCAAGAACACACACAAGAGAGGACCGAGATTAGCTCATACTGATGATTTCAGGTACTGCACTGCCTGTTTTTTGTTACTTATTCAGTGAAATTTGCACATATGGTACGTTACCTTTATTTACATTTTGTCATGTCCGTGCTAAGTAAGCTGTTAATTATCTAATAATTTCTTAAAGAGAAGTCAGCATAAAAAATCATTGATTATGGATCAACATAATATGTACTCCCTCTGTAAACTAATATAAGAGCGTTTAGATAACTAAAATAGTGATCTAAATGCTCTTATATTAGTTTACGGAGGGAGTACCTCATTAAGCTTATGAAGGGAAGTTGGAGAGAAAGGTACTCCCGAGACACTAAAAAAATGCAGTTATTTTATCACAAAGCAACATACTTTTACTGTCATTGCGTTACTATCCTATGGTTTTGTATGAAGTCGGCAACGAATGTTCACGTATCATATCACTAATCCTATCTTTTTTCTCAGGTTCTTGGATAAGGCAGCCGTTATTTCTGATCTTCCCTTTGACAACAGCAGTTGCCAAAGTTCTTGGAGGATCTGTACTGTAACTCAAGTCGAGGAATTGAAAATACTAATCCGACTGCTTCCAATTTGGGCGACTGGAGTATTCTTTGCTTCTGCAATCTCACAAATGCACACTACCTTCATTCAGCAGGGAACCGTGATGAACACCAAGATTGGCTCGCTGTCCATTCCACCAGCTTCCTTGTATTCCTTTGAAGTGATATGTGTGACACTTTGGGTTCTTCTTATGAACAAAGTCATTGTACCAGCGACCAGGACATTCTTCACAAGTGGAGCGGAGCTAACACAGTTGCAGAGGATCGGGATTGGCCGTTTCCTAATGATCTTTGCCATGGCAATGGCTGCTCTTTTAGAAGCAAAGAGGCTAGAGAGCGTCCAGCATGGCAATCCATTAAGCATCGTGTGGCAGCTGCCGCAGTACTTCGTCATCGCTGGGGCAGAATGCTTCGTCATCATTGCTCAGCTGGAGTTCTTCCATGGCCAGGCACCTGACTCCATGAAGAGCATGTTGACGGCGTTTGCGTTGCTCACCACTGCTCTCGGCAACTACTTGAGCTCAGCTATCATCACCCTTATTGCGAGGCTGACTAGGGAATGGCAGAGCCCTGGATGGATACCTGATGACCTGAACGAAGGGCACCTTGACTACTTCTACTGGTGCCTTACAGCCATCTCATTTGTGAATTTTATTGTCTATGTCTATTTTGCTAGTAAATACAGATTAAAGAAAATTGTTATTGATGGCTAAAATCCATTGTAACCACACCACACCAATTGAAAGTGTATATATAGGCCACAGAACTAGAAAAACATTTTCTGTATCCAGAAATCGGCTTAGGGTATCTGAGAATGATGTGTTGTGTTGATAATACCGTGATGGCACCTTCAGAAAGATGATTTTGTGAAGTTCTGAATGCTGCGAATAGTGTCGATCTTACACACCTCCTAGCATTTCTAATGGCTGTTCTCCTGTTCATGTTCAGGATACAATATACGTACAGTTTACAAATGTTTGTATGCAACATTTGCTTTAGTTTATATTCATATTTTGGGAAACGTTTGTACTCATCCGGCTGATCTTTCGGTGCGTGTCAACCGTCTCCGTGGGTCCGTGGGCGTTCGATCAGTTTTGATCGGATGGCCAGGAGCCACCCTCATCTACTTCACGTTCTTGCAACTCCACCCATGTTCCAGAAGCACTTCTGCAACTTAGCACTTGCTGCAGAAGGACTACATGGCCTGGTACGCGGGTGCTCGCCCGTGCTCGCTGTCGGCCCCTCCAACAGTCGTCGTTCGCCGGCGAGGCAGACCTTCGCCGTCCCAATTTCATCCCTCATATTTTCTTTCATCATCTCACTTGTCATCGGCCTGGCAGCCGGCCGCCCTGCCGCTCGCATCTCCGTGCCCTACATCTAGATCGGGATCGCCAAGCCACCACCCGATGTCGGCGAAAGTGCCTGAGATCCGTGCAGCCCAGTCATCGTTTCAGTGGCGCGTGGCCTATCTGTCGATGATGTCGGTGTCAGGGGAACCCTCCCTGCTGATCTGTCCTGGCCCTGCACGGCATCTTTGTGAAACAAAGCCATTGTTGCAATAGTTGTTTATAAAATAAAGCTCTTGTTGCAAAGAAGGGACCCATACGCAGAGATGCTTTTGCAACGTCACCAATGTTTATGAAACAAAGCTCTTGTTACAATAGTCATCTATGTGTTTCTGAAATAAAGCCCTTGCTACAATAGTCACCGTTGTTTCCGAAACAATACCCTTTTTGCAAAGACAACCTAGATCGGACCTTTGTTGCAAAAAGAAATTGCGACAAGACCTCTGTTGCAAAAAATTAAAAAGTACATGCTCGTGTCGCGTGATCTTTAAAATTCTGCAACAAGACCTTTGTTGCGAAAAAATTCTGAAGCAAGATGTCTGTTGCAGAAAATAAAAAAATACAAGCACGGACGATCTTTAAAATTTCCGCAACAAGATCTGTGTTGTAAAAAATTCCCGCAATAAGATCTTTGTTGCAAAAAATAAAAAAATACACTCTCGGCTGATTGCAACAAGCAGTCTGTTACAGAAACACCACTCTTGTTATAAAGGGTGGCTGCTTATGTTTGTAGATCGGACGATCATTAATGTGTCCATCCAATAGTCAGCGAGGTGGCGGATCTTTTTTAATTTCCGCTGGCGGACGCCGTAGCGCCGCCCTTATATTTTACATTTGATATGAAGTTACCAATTAGACCAGCTGATGGATTGATTAGCTGGCTGCAATTAGCAGCGTACTCTTTTCGTGTATACGAAGCCACTTAATATTGTCTTACGTCAAACATATTTAAGTTTGACCCAGTTCATAAAGAAAATCAATCTACAATTCTAGTTCAATATCATTAAACCTATCAACAAATATATTTTCATAGTATATCCGTTAAGTGTCGTGGATGTTTACTTTTCTATAAAGTTAGTCAAACATAAATAAGTCTAGGAACAATTGCATTTTTACCCCTAATTGGTTCCTACCCATGGGTTTTGCCCTTACTTTTCGATCTTGCTCAGTTTTGCCCTTACTTTTTCCGTCGTGGTCCCTCGAATGCCCTTTGACCGTTTGACCAAAACATTGAAAATTCATAACTAATTCATATGAACTCAGAAAAATGCAAATAAGATATCAAAATGTTCAGATAAACACTATCTTTATGTGCATATCATTTGCATTCAGGACAAAAGCACCCGTTAAACTACATGAGGTAATTAATGTTATTAACATTATTAAAAATAAAAAGGTATGAACCATATTTTTTCATGAATACAAATTACATGCAAATGTAGGTGATGTTTTCTGAACATCCAGATATCTTATTTGCATTTTTCTGAGTTCGTATTATCTTGTTACGAATGTTCTAACGACTTTGACCATTATTTGGAAACTTCATAACAAATTGATACGAACTCTGAAAAATGCAAATAAGATATCAGGATGTTCAGAAAACATCACCTACTTTTGCATGTAATTTTTATTCATGAAAAAAAATATTGTTGGCACCTTTTTATTTTTAATAATGTTAATAACATTAGTTACCTCGGGTAGTTTAAAGGGTTCTTTTGTCCTGAATGCAAATGATATGCACATAAAGATAATGTTTGTATGAACATTTTGATATCTTATTTGCATTTTTCTGAGTTCATATGAATTAGTTATGAATTTTCAAAGTTTTGGTCAAACGGTCAAAGGGCATTCGAGGGACCTCGGCGGAAAAAGTAAGGGCAAAACTGAGCAAGCTCGAAAAGTAAAGGCAAAACCCGTGGGTAGGAACCAACTAGGGGCAAAAATACAATTGTCCCATAAGTCTAACCCAAAATAATATTAAGTGGCCTTGTGTACACGAAGAGTGAGTGCTCGAGTGAGTCTGATGTTTCATAAGTTTACCCAATTAAAATAGGAGAACCAGCTATGTAATAGTAGATGGTTAGTGGGGATCTTTATATTGTTTCCTATAGAGATAAGTCTATATACAACCTCGAACTACCACCAAAGTCTAAAACACAACCCTGAACTATAAAACCGTCTAATTTACGACCCTCAACTTTCAAAACCGGACAAAAAACAACCTTGGAGTGGTTTTTGACTGGTTTTGACCAGTCAATAGTCTAGTCAGCGTCAAGTCATCCACAAAAAATTAGAGGAAAAATTCAAATTCATAGCCATTTTGGGTCAACTTTTTGCCAAAAAAAAGTTTCCAGAAAAAATGAAAAAGTTATAAAAAATCATGTCAGCCCTTATATTCAACTTGCGAAAATTTTAACATGTTCTGCCAAGTAGAAAAAAATGAGTGAAAATTCAAATTCAGAGCTATTTTTGGGTCAAATTTTGGCCAAAAAAAAGCCAAGAAAAAATTCTCAAAAATCCACACAACCATTATATTCAACCTGGGAAAGTCTCAACAAGTTTTGCCAAGTAGAAAAATAATTAGTGCAAAAATTCAAATTCAAAGCCATTTTGGTTCAAATTTTGGCCAAAAAAAAGTTTCCAGAGAAAATTGAAAAAATTCCCAACAATCCACTGAACCCTTACATTCAATCTGTGAAAGTTTTAAGAAGTTTTGCCTGCTGGATAAAAAAACAGAAGCATATTTCAGATTTAGAGATGGTGACATGTGGTATGACTTGGCGCTGACTAGGCTGTTGAGCGGTCAAAACCAGTCAAAAACCACTCAAGGGTTGTTTTTTGTCCGGTTTTAAAAGTTCAGGGTTGTAAATTAGACGATTTCATAGTTCAGGGTTGTGTTTTAGACTTCGGTGATAATTCGAGGTTGTAATATAGACTTATCTCTTTCTTACAAACTTGGTCAAACCTAAATAAGTTTGACTTAAAGTAAGATTAAGTGGCCTTATCTATAATACCTAAATAGTTCATCCCCACTAATCTATTTCTCTTAACATGCAAAATGTCCACATCAGCAAATCTTCCACCTCAGCAAATCAGCCATGTCAAAAAAATCAACAATTCGTTGGATATTTTTCGTAGTACATGGTCACCCCCAAAGCAAGCCAACGTTTCCTATTCACGGCACATCCTAATTGGAGCAAAATAAAAGAGCCCCAGGCACGCACATGTCATCTTAGATCAACTAACATCCGTCTAAACATGAGAGTCTCTCTACCATGCAACATGCATAGTGGATTTTAAATGTGAGCACATGTAATTTATGGTATGTTCAACCTTTTTATTTTATTACTGTTTAGTTTAAATCTTAAGGGTGAGTTTATATTGTGTGAAATATTTAGAAATCAAATATCTAATCCCGTGGCAACACGCGGGGTATTATCTAGTATACATAAAAGGAGGGAGTTTTTGTAGAGCAGAGGCGCTTGCCCGGTCTTAACGATGAGGCACTTAGGTTTTACAACACAAGGGTCAGAAATAAAAAAACAGAAAATAACAGAAAGTGGTAGTCTAATACATGGCCATATGGTGCCAACAACGAGTGACACAGCGCCTACCTCCTACAACTAACTCAAGGGTGAAGCTGCATGCCGCACTCCGTACTCCCAGACCAGAGCAAAAGGATATGCTCCTAGTCGCCTTGTCGTGGCGCCGCCCGAAGCTGCCAACATTTGGCGCGCATTTTGTCAATAAAGACCTCAACATGCGAGCGGTCGTGTGGTTTCTCCATAGGTTTTCACAACTGTAAAAACACAATAGTTTTATATGAGACATCAGACAGGTGCTTGAAGAATCACCCCTCCATCACCACTTTATTCCTAGTAGTCCAAAGCGTCCACGCCATGGCCGCAAAACCTACCCAGACTAGCTGCTTATCCGGTCGTTAGTTCCCTGGATCAGGTTATAGACATCATAGAAACTCGTCAGGTTCCATGAGCAACATGTTGCCTCCGTTACTGCATTCTAGGCATATATTGTCGTGATGTATCAAAAAAGTGGTCGCAATTCTCGTCCTTCGCACACCAAACACACTTGTTGTTTCTTGGGCCAGCACTTGGTCTCCGCTTGGTATATGGTTACAGGTGACTTGCCAAAGGAAGATTTTTATTTTAGATGGAATCCTCGCTTTCCAAATTCCTTGGAGGTCACAAGGAGGTGCTACTTGAAAGATTGCTCGGTATAGGGACCCAATTTAAAAGTCATCAAATGGTTCAAGCTTCCAGCTAACCAAGTCTGCACCCTCAAAAATTGGTAGTGTGTGAGGTCATGGCGTAGTTCGTTCCACTTCTCTCTCTCTCTCTGGTTGCCCTAGGGCCTAACTGAATAGTGGCTTCCAGCACGTGCCATTACAACACGCGGCCACCGAGGCTTCAGGCTGTAGGGCGATCACAAAAAGCCTGGGGTAGCATTCTCCTAGCGGGCGATCTTGGCACCAAACATCCATCCAAAATTGGGTCAACTGCCCGTTGTGGATCTGGAATCTTGTTCCTAATCACAAAAGATGTTGGACTTTGCCCACAACCTTGACAAACTATGATTTACTATGGCCGACGGGAACCGAAGTGCCCCCATTTGTCAAGTCTTTATTTTTAAAGATAGTCAGCCATAACCCTCCCTAGTCGGTAATGATTTTCCATATCCACTTGGCTATGAGACACCAATTCATTATATTAGTGTTGATTACGCCTAACCCTCTAGCTTCTTTTGATGAGCAACTGGTCACCCAATTTACCATATGGTATTTTTGTTTGCTCGTTTCCTTTTTACCAAAAGAAACGAGATTGCACCCTATCCATTTTATCATGCACCCCATCTTGTAGGAGGTAAGATCCCATCAAATACATGGGGATGTTAGTTAGACAACAAGGGTTAGTCTCCCTCCAAAGGCCAACAATTTTCCTTGCCAAGGTTCAACCCTAGCTGCCACCCTTTCCACAATGGGATCAAAATCCGCGATAGCCAACATCCGGTTGGAAATAGGCATTCCCAAGTATTCAAGTGAATATGATCTTTCATAAGTTACACGATTTAAATTGGAGAACCGGCCATGCATTTGGGTAGTTAGTGGAGATATTTGCCAACCAACTAAAAATTAGGTCCAACAATGCTATGTCTCATTGAGACAGATTTTTTTTCTCGAATACGCACGAGTCTGCGTATCATAAATTAAAGAAGAGAATGGGGAAGATCCCTTCCACACAGTTTTACATTTACACGTGCAGATACACGCCAACTCCACTCCACTCTTTGAGACAGATTCTTTTCCAACAATTGTTATGGCTGTTGTGATTTCTTCGGTCTTGAAATAGGTATTGTGAGCATGTAGGCAATGTAATGTAGTGCATCGCATAAGTTATGTCAGCTATTGTGTCTTCTCAATTCCAGCTTTTTTTCGCCAGTAGTCGGTGTATTCCATTTTCAAATGCTAGTGAACATCACTTCTTCTAAAATGCAATTTCTGAATGGGAAAAAACTTGAAACCCTTATTTTCTTATTCTTTCCTTAGTAAAATACCCACCCCTTATACTTTGTACTCAACGTCTCTACGATGAAAACATAGTATACATTCTTTTGGAGTGAATTGCATCATAAGTCCCTAAACTATTCTTGGGGTATCAAGTAGGTCCTTGAACTTTCAAAATCGTCATCTAGGTCCTCAAAATGCAATTTGTGGGTCATTCATGCCCTTATCTATTATGACCACGTATGATTGGATAGATGGTGTTGTGGACTAGTGACACATCGGACATGGTGGACTTGGTGACAAACATTCTGCCAAAACTAGTCAGGGTCTTTGCAAAAGAGCCCCTCGATGTGCTTATGGTGATTGAATAGTGTCATCTGATCCATTGCCCCTTATTTTATCCTCCTTCTCTTTGTGTTCTGTTGGGGAACGTAGTAATTTCAAAAAAATTCCTACGCACACGCAAGATTATGGTGATGCATAGCAATGAGAGGGGAGCGTGTTGTCTACGTACCCTCGTAGACCATAAGCGGAAGCGTTAGCACAACACGGTTGATGTAGTCGTACGTCTTCACAATCCAACCGATCCAAGTACCGAACGCACGGCACCTCCGAGTTCAGCACACGTTCAGCACGATGACGTCCCGCGAACTCCAATCCAGTAGAGCTTCACGGGAGAGTTCCGTCAGCACGACGGCGCGGTGACGATAGAGTCCAAGGTAATCAACGGTGCCGAATAATTAATTAGTTAAATCCTTGATTAGTTTCGTTAGGAGAGTCCTAGTCTGCTACGTTTACATAGCGCGTGTCTCAAGTCTTTGTGTTGCCTATACAAAGGGCTGCCTGCGGCCGTCGTGAGGGAGTTAGTTTTGATTGGATAATAAAATACCAGAAAAGCCTCATGTCGAGGGGCACCAAAGTTTTTCTGTTCCTACGCTGATCTGTGATAGCGCGTTGCCGTGCGGAAGAGTTGATCTGCATCGTCTCTTACGCGAGTCCTCAACCCTAGTTCTTGCATCTTGCTTGGTCTTTGGGTGTCTACATCTTTTCTACATCTACTGCTGATTTCATTGAGTATCGTGAAAGATCGGACCGACTACACACACAAATTAGCGTTTCGCTAGTTTGTGCTTTATCAAGTGGTATCAGAGCTAAGTTGTTCACGGTACTGTGTTGATTAAGATGTCAACTTCGATCAACAAGGTTGATGAGGTCGCTGCTGATTCTGAGGAAGTTGTGCGTCCAGTGTACGCGGATGATATTCCTCAAAATATTCGGGATGGTTTTGACCACACATGCAACTACGTCAAGCAATGCCATGACGCGCTCGAGGTGAAGCTTGGCCAAAGGATTGATGTTCTGATCGCTCGGTTCGACGCTTTGGCGGACACCATCAATACGCCGACGACGAATTCTGCACCACCACAGACTACTCCAGCTGCTCCACTGCTTTATGCACCACCGGCTCGTGAGGGACATGCCGGCGTGCTGGATCGTCGTCTGGCGGCACAACTACATGCTGGAGATGATGGCCTCGATGACGGTGTTGACCATGAGGCAACGGGGTACGCGCCATGACCACGACACTATGAGCCTCGTCCTGAAACTTCTATTCGTGGTGGAGTGCATGACCGAGTTGGTCAAGCTATGCGTGTGCCTTTGGATGATGGAATTGGGCGCATAAAAATTTCAATCCCTTCGTTCTCCGGCAAGTGCGAACCAGAAGGCTATTTGGAGTGGGAGATGCGTGTTGATCAAATTTTTTATGCCCATCATTATAGCGAGGAGAAGAAAGTTCAACTTGCTGGAATTGAGTTCACCGGTTACGCGCTAATTTGGTGGAATCAAATTTGCCGTTCAAGACATCGGCCGACGACTTGGCGAGGTATGAAAGAATTCATGAGGCGACGTTTTGTTCCTGAGCACTATAAAAGAGATATATACAACAAGTTGCAGCGGCTCTCTCAGGGTAATATGAGTGTTGATGAATATTACAAGGAGATGGAATTGCTTATGATACGTACAGGGACAACGGAGGATCCGGAGGCGACTATGGCACGTTTCTTTAATGGTCTAAATATTGAGGTGCAGGATCGTGTTGAGATGGTGGTCTATTACAACATACAAGATCTTGTGCACCAAGCTGTGCGGGCGGAACAGCAGATTATGCGACGCCAAGTAAGCACAGTTCCTAGTACCACTTTGAACACATGGCGACGCTCGCAACATAAGAGTGAGGATGTCGGTTCTAGCTCTAGGACAGCGACATCTAATGGCCCTCAAGCTTCCATGCAAAAGGATGCTTTAAAATCAGGATTGTCGAGAGTTAATTCTAGTGCGCAGTCAGCCACACGTACTAGTAATATAGAGTGTTTCAAGTGTGGAGGAAGGGGGCATATGAGACGTGAATGTCCTAATGAGAAAAGAGTGTTGCTCACAAGAGATGGCTATGCATCCGCTAGTGATGAAGAGGCAGTTTCTGACACTTCTAGTGCAAAATCTGAAGATGTTGAAAATGTGGTTGCGAGTTTTGAAGCTGCTGAATCATATCCGTCTTTGATGGTGCAACGGGTGCAAGAAGATCGCATTGAGGATAAGGGGCAGCGATGGAATATTTTTCAAACTCAGTGCAAAATCAACAACACTAAATGTAAGTTGATCATAGATGGAGGAAGCTACACTAACGCGATTAGCAAGGACTTGGTGGATGTTTTAGCTTTGCCTACCTGGAAGCACCCACAACCCCACTGCGTTGAATGGTTATATCAGTCGGGGAAATTGAAAGTTACACACAAGGTGCGCGTCAATTTTTCAGTTGGAAATTATACCGACACAGTTATCTGTGATGTTCCGCCCATGAATGCATGTCACTTGTTATTGGGGAGGCCATGGCAATATGATCATCGCGCTATACATGAGGGAAGGTCTAACACTTATTCTTTTTGGGACTCCGGAAGGCGATGTGTGTTGCAGCCGATGTTCGGCAGTGCTATCAAGAGCGATGTCTGCAAGGTCCCTAAAAATATCTTGAAGCCGAGGACGGCTTCATTTCAAGAGGGGGAGGATGATGTGACCATCTGTGCTAAAACTACAGTTACTTGTCTAAAAAATATTCAAGTTGCACCTGTGCATGAGAAGTTGACTGTGACAGTACCAAAGGGGAAAGAAGCTGGTATTTTAGGGGCTTTTCCATGTGCTATACAGATTGGTTCGCTGATATTCAAAGTTCCTCCACAGCTGGAAGAAGTTAGACCAAATTTTAGAACTCCGCCAGAAAAAGTCTTGATCTGATCGGCCGGGAAGAAACGAGCAAGTTCAGGGCTCAGAGGTGCTACGTGACACATCGTGATAAGCATACACAGTGCATGGCGTTTTTTTATTGGTCAAGTACTACTTACGTGAGGAATTCAAGTCTAGATAGAGTCCAAGGTAATCAACGGTGCCGAATAATTAATTAGTTAAATCCTTGATTAGTTTCGTTAGGAGAGTCCTAGTCTGCTACGTTTACATAGCGCGTGTCTCAAGTCTTTGTGTTGCCTATAAAAAGGGCTGGCTGTGGCCGTTGTGAGGGAGTTAGTTTTGATTGGATAATAAAATACCAGAAAAGCCTCATGTCGAGGGGCACCAAAGTTTTTCTGTTCCTACGCTGATCTGTGATAGCGCGTTGCCGTGCGGAAGAGTTGATCTACATCGTCTCTTACGCGAGTCCTCAACCCTAGTTCTTGCATCTTGCTTGGTCTTTGGGTGTCTACATCTTTTCTACATCTACTGCTGATTTCATTGAGTATCGTGAAAGATCGGACCGACTACACACACAAATTAGCGTTTCGCTAGTTTGTGCTTTATCAAGGGGGCACCGCACACGGCTAAGAGATCAAGAGATCAATTGTTGTGTCTATGGGGTGCCCCCTGGACACGTATATAAAGGAGTGGAGGAGGAGGGGGCCGGCCAAGAGGAGGAGGCGCGCCCAAGGGGGGGCAATCCTACTCCAAGTAGGTTTTGCCCCCCTTTCCTATTCCAACTAGGAGAAGGGGGAAGGAGGAGGTGGAGAGAAGGAAGGAGAAGGGGGGCCGCGCCCCCTTCCCTTTCCCAATTCGGATTGGGGCAAGGGGGGCTGCACGCCACCTCCTGCTGCCTCTCCTCTTCCACTACTTTGGGCCCATGAGGCCCAATAACCCTCGAGGGGGGGGGGGTTCCAGTAACGCCCCGGTACTCCGGTATATATCCGATAACCCCCGGAACCATTCCGGTGTCCGAATATAGTCATCCAATATATCAATCTTCATGTCTCGACCATTTCGAGACTCCTCGTCATGTCCGTGATCACATCCGGGACTCCGAACAACCTTCAGTACATCAAAACTCATAAACTCATAATATAACCTGCATCGAAACATTAAGCGTGCAGACCCTACGGGTTCGAGAACTATGTACACATGACCGAGACATGTCTCCGGTCAATAACCAATAGCAGAACCTGGATGCTCATATTGGCTCCCACATATTCTACGAAGATCTTTATCGGTCAGACCGCATAACAACATACGTTGTTCCCTTTATCATCGGTATGTTACTTGCCCAAGATTCGATCGTCGGTATCTCAATACCTAGTTCAATCTCGTTACCGGCAAGTCTCTTTACTCGTTCTGTAATACATCATCCCGCAACTAACTCATTAGTTGCAATGCTTGCAAGGCTTATAGTGATGTACAATCGGAGTGACAAATCCTAATCTCGAAATACGCCAACCCAACAAGTACCTTCGGAGACACCTGTAGAGCACCTTTATAATCACCCAGTTACGTTGTGACGTTTGGTGGCACACAAAGTGTTCCTCCGGTAAACGGGAGTTGCATAATCTCATAGTCATAGGAACATGTATAAGTCATGAAGAAAGCAATAGCAACAAACTAAACGATCAAATGCTAAGCTAACGGAATGGGTCAAGTCAATCACATCATTATCCTAATGATGTGATCCCGTTAATCAAATGAAAACTCATGTCTATGGTTAGGAAACATAACCATCTTTGATCAACGAGCTAGTCAAGTAGAGGCATACTAGTGACACTCTGTTTGTCTATGTATTCACACATGTATTATGTTTCCGGTTAATACAATTCTAGCATGAATAATAAACATTTATCATGATATAATGAAATAAATAATAACTTTATTATTGCCTCTAGGGCATATTTCCTTCAGTCTCCCACTTGCACTAGAGTCAATAATCTAGTTCACATCGCCATGTGATTTAACATCAATAGTTCACATCACCATGTGATTAACACCCATAGGGTTTACTAGAGTCAATAATCTAGTTCACATCGCTATGTGATTAATACCCAAAGAGTACTAAGGTGTGATCATGTTTTGCTTGTGAGGGAAGTTTAGTCAACGGGTCTGCCACATTCAGATCCGTATGTATTTTGCAAATTTCTATGTCAACAATGCTCTGCACGGAGCTACTCTAGCTAATTGCTCCCACTTTCAATATGTATCCAGATTGAGACTTAGAGTCATCTGGATCAGTGTCAGAACTTGCATCGACGTAACCCTTTACGACAAACCTTTTGTCATCTTCATAATTGAGAAACATATCCTTATTCCACTAAGGATAATTTTGACCAATGTCCAATGATCTACTCCTAGATCACTATTGTACTCCCTTGCCAAACTCAGGGCAGGGTATACAATAGGTCTGGTACACAGCATGGCATACTTTATAGAACCTATGGCTGAGGCATAGGCAATGACTTTCATTCTCTCTCTATCTTCTGCCGTGGTCGGGTTTTGAGTCTAACCATATTATCAAAGTGGTTAACTCCCTCAATAAACTTTACCCAGGAAAGTTCTAATTCTTTTGTAAATTCATATGCTCAACTTCACACCTTGTAACACAGGCAAGAACTCATTTTTGACCGTTCCATTTTGAACTACTTCAAAATCTTGTCAAGGTATGTACTCATTAAAAAACTTATCAAGCGTCTTGATCTATCTCTATAGATCTTGATGCTCAATATGTAAGCAGCTTCATCGAGGTCTTTCTTTGAAAAAACTCCTTTCAAACATTCCTTTATGCTTTGCAGAATAATTCTACATTATCTTCGATCAACAATATGTTATTCACATATACTTATCAGAAATGATGTAGTGCTCCCACTCACTTTCTTGTAAATACATACTTCACCGTAAGTTTGTATAAAACTATATGCTTTGATCAACTTATCAAAGTGTATATTCCAACTCCGAGATGCTTGCGCCAGTCCATAGATGGATCGCTGGAGCTTGCATATTTTGTTAGTACCTTAGGATTGACAAAACCTTCTGGTTGCATCATATACAACTCTTCTTTAATAAATCCATTAAGCAATGCAGTTTTGTTTATCCATTTGCCAGATTTCATAAAATGCGGCAATTTCTAACATGATTCAGACAGACTTAAGCATAGATACGAATGAGAAACTCTCATCGTAGTCAACACCTTGAACTTGTCGAAAACCTTTTTCGACAATTCTAGCTTTGTAGATAGTAACACTACTATCAGCGTCCGTCTTTCTCTTGAAGATCCATTTAATCTCAATGGCTCACCGATCATTGGGCAAGTCAATCAAAGTCCATACTTTGTTCTCATACATGGATCTCATCTCAGATTTCATGGCCTCAAGCCATTTCGCGGAATCTGGGCTCATTATCGCTTCCTCATAGTTCGTAGGTTCATCATGGTCAAGTAATATGACCTCCAGAATAGGATTACCGTACCACTCTGGTGCGGATCTCACTTTGGTTTACCTACGAGGTTTGATAGTAACTTGATCTGAAGTTACATGATCATCATCATTAGCTTCATCACTATTTGGTGTAGTAGTCACAGAAATAGATTTCTGTGATGAACTACTTTCCAATAAGGGAGCAGGTACAGTTACCTCATCAAGTTCTACTTTCCTCCCACTCACTTCTTTCGAGAGAAACTCCTTCTCTAGAAAGGATTCATTCTCGGCAATGAATATCTTGCCTTCGGATCTGTGATAGAAGGTGTACCCAACATTTTCTTTTGGGTATCCTATGAAGACGCACTTCTCCGATTTGGGTTTGAGCTTATCAGGTTGAAACTTTTTCACATAAGCATTGCAACCTCAAACTTTAAGAAACGACAGCTTAGGTTTCTTGCCAAACCATAGTTCATACGGTGTCGTCTCAACGGATTTAGATGGTGCCCTATTTAACGTGAATGTAGCTGTCTCTAATGCATAACCCCAAAACTGTAGCGGTAAATCAGTAAGAGACGTCGTAGATCGCACCATATCTAATAAAGTACGGTTATGACGTTCAGACACACCATTACACTGTGGTGTTCCAAGTGGCGTGAGTAGTGAAACTATTTCACATTGTTTTAACTGAAGGCCAAACTCGTAACTCAAATATTTTACTTCTGCGATCATATCATAGAAACTTTTATTTTTGTTATGATGATTCTCCACTTCACTCTGAAATTCTTTGAACTTTTAAAATGTTTCAGACTTGTGTTTCATCAAGTAGATATACTCATATCTGCTCAAATCATCTGTGAAGATCAAAAAATAATGATACCTACCGCGAGCCTCAATATTCGTCGGACCACATACATCAGTATGCATGATTTCCAACAAATCTTTTGCTCGCTCCATTGTTCCGGAGAACGGAGTCTTAGTCATCTTGCCCATGAGGCATGACTCGCAAGCATCAACTGATTCATAATCAAGTGATTCCAAAAGCCCATCAGCATGGATTTTTCTTTATGCGCTTTACACCAATATGACCTAAACGGCATTGCCACAAATAAGTTGCACTATCATTATTAACTTTGCATTTTTTGGCTTCAATATTATGAAAACGTGTATCACCACGATCGAGATCCAACAAACCATTTTCATTGGGTGTATGACCATAGAAGGTTTTATTCATGTAAACAGAACAACAATCATTCTCTAACTTACATGAATAACCGTATTGCAATAAACATGATCCAATCATATTTATGCTCAACGCAAACACTAAATAACATTTATTTTAGGTTTAACACTAATCTTGAAAGGCTGAAAGTATAGGGAGTGTGCGATGGTGATCATATCAATCTTGGAACCATTTCCAATACACATCGTCACTTCACCCTTAACTAGTCTCTGTTCATTCTGCAACTCCCGTTTCGAGTTACTATTCTTAGCAACTGAACTAGTATCAAATACTGAGGGGTTGCTATAAACACTAGTAAAGTACACATCAGTAACATGTATATCAAATATACCTATGTTCACTTTGCCATCCTTCTTATCCGCCAATTACTTGGGGTAGTTCCGCTTCCAGTGACCAGTCCCTTTGCAGTAGAAGCACTCAGTTTCAGGCTTAGGTCCAGACTTGGGTTTTTTCACTTGAGCAGCAACTTGCTTGCCGTTCTTCTTGAAGTTCCCCTTTATTCCCTTTGTCCCTTTACTTGAAACTAGTGTTTTTGTTTACCATCAACACTTGATGCTTTTCTTGATATCTACCTTCGTCGATTTCAGCATCACGAAGAGTTTGGGAATCGTTTTTGTTATCCCTTGCATATTATAGTTCATCACGAAGTTCTACTAACTTGGTGATGGTGACTAGAGAATTCTATCAATCACTATTTTATCTGGAAGATTAACTCCCACTTGATTCAAGCGATTGTAGTACCCAGACAATCTGAGCACATGCTCACTGCTTGAGCTATTCTCCTCCATCTTTTAGCTATAGAACTTGTTGGAGACTTCATATCTCTCAACTCGGGTATTTGCTTGAAATATTAACTTCAACTCCTGGAACATCCCATATGGTCCATGATGTTCAAAACGTCTTTGAAGTCCCGATTCTAAGTCGTTTAAGCATGGTGCACTAAACTATCAAGTAGTCATCATATTGAGCTAGCCAAACGTTCATAACATCTGCATCTGCTCCTGCAATAGGTTTGTCACCTAGCGGTGCATCAAGAACATAATTTTTCTGTGCAGCAATGAGGATAAACCTCAGATCACGGATCCAATCCGCATCCTTGCTACTAAAATCATTCAACTTAGTTTTCTCTAGGAACATATCAAAAATAAAATAGGGGAACTAAACGCGAGCTATTGATCTACAACATAGATATGCTAATACTACCAGGACTAAGTTCATAATAAATTTAAGTTCAATTAATCATATTACTTAAGAACCCCCACTTAGATAGACATGCCTCTAATCATCTAAGTGATCACGTGATCCATATCAACTAAACCATAACCGATCATCACGTGAAATGGAGTAGCTTTCAATGGTGAACATCAATATGTTGATCATATCTACTATATGATTCACGCTCGATCTTTCGGTCTCAGTGTTCCGAGGCCATATCTGCACATGCTAGGCTTGTCAAGTTTAACCTGAGTATTCTGCGTGTGCAAAAACTGGCTTGCACTCGTTGTAGATGGACGTAGAGCTTATCACACCCGATCATCACGTGGTGTCTGGGCACGACGAACTTTGGCGACGGTGCATACTCAGGGAGAACACTTTTATCTTGAAATTTAGTGAGAGATCATCTTATAATGCTACCGTCAATCAAAGCAAGATAAGATGCATAAAAGATAAACATCACATGCAATCAATATAAGTGATATGATATGGCCATCATCATCTTATGCTTGTGATCTCCATCTCCGAAGCACCTTCATGATCACCATCATCACCGGCGCGACACCTTGATCTCCATCGTAGCATCGTTGTCGTCTCGCCAATCTTATGCTTCCACGACTATCGCTACCGCTTAGTGATAAAGTAAAGCATTACAGGGCGATTGCATTGCATACAATAAAGCGACAACCATATGGCTCCTGCCAGTTGCCGATAACTCGGTTACAAAACATGATCATCTCATACAATAAAATTTAGCCTAAGCACCGCTACGATATGACCGAGGTGGATTATGGTGGAAGGGGGCACCGCACACTGCTAAGAGATCAAGAGATCAATTGTTGTGTCTATGTGGTGCCCCCTGTCCACATATATAAAGGAGTGGAGGAGGAGGGGGCCGACCAAGAGGAGGAGGCACACCCAAGGGGGGGCAATCCTACTCCAAGTAGGTTTTGCCCCCCTTTCCTATTCCAACTAGGAGAAGGGGGAAGGAGGAGGTGGAGAGAAGGAAGGAGAAGGGGGGCCGCGCCCCCTTCCCTTTCCCAATTCGGATTGGGGCAAGGGGGGCTGCGCGCCACCTCCTGCTGCCTCTCCTCTTCCACTACTTTGGGCCCATGAGGCCCAATAACCCCCGGGAGGGTTCCGGTAACCCCCCCGGTACTCCGGTATATATCCGATAACCCCCGGAACCATTCCGGTGTCTGAATATAATCGTCCAATATATCAATCTTCATGTCTCAACCATTTCGAGACTCCTCGTCATGTCCGTGATCACATCTGGGACTCCAAACAACCTTCGGTACATCAAAACTCATAAACTCATAATATAACCGGCATTGAAACGTTAAGCGTGCGGACCCTACGGGTTCGAGAACTATGTAGACATGACCGAGACATGTCTTCTGTCAATAACCAATAGCAGAACCTGGATGCTCATATTGGCTCCCACATATTCTGCGAAGATCTTTATCGGTCAGACTGCATAACAACATGCGTTGTTCCCTTTGTCATCGGTATGTTACTTGCCCGAGATTCGATCGTCGGTATCTCAATACCTAGTTCAATCTCATTACCGGCAAGTCTCTTTACTCATTCCGTAATACATCATCCCGCAACTAACTCATTAGTTGCAATGCTTGCAAGGCTTATAGTGATGTGCATTACCGAGTGGGCCCAGAGATACCTCTCCGACAATCGGATTGACAAATCCTAATCTCGAAATACGCCAACCCAACAAGTACCTTCGGAGACACCTGTAGAGCACCTTTATAATCACCCAGTTATGGTGTGACGTTTGGTGGCACACAAAGTGTTCCTCCGGTAAATGGGAGTTGCATAATCTCATAGTCATAGGAACATGTATAAGTCATGAAGAAAGCAATAGCAACAAACTAAACGATCAAGTGCTAAGCTAACGGAATGGGTCAAGTCAATCACATCATTCTCCTAATGATGTGATCCCGTTAATCAAATGACAACTCATGTCTATGGTTAGGAAACATAACCATCTTTGATCAACGAGCTAGTCAAGTAGAGGCATACTAGTGACACTCTGTTTGTCTATGTATTCACACATGTATTATGTTTCCGGTTAATACAATTCTAGCATGAATAATAAACATTTATCATGATATAGGGAAATAAATAATAATTTTATTGTTGCATCTAGGGCATATTTCCTTCATGTTCTTCCTCCTCGTGGTAGCCCCACGAGGTAGCTTTAGCGTGTTTGGGAGCTTGATTTCTCCCACCTTCGACCCCATGGCTAGTTTAGCTCTTTCTCTCTCCACCTACCGCTCGAGGACAATGTTGCAAACCATCTCCAAATAGGATACAAATTCAGGCCAGTTGTTCTTCAATGGCCTAAATCAAAGGCTAGAATCGAGTTTTCTCTTCTCTTATGCTTTCAAATCACTCAATTTGTTTCTCCCTTTGATATGAAATTTGATTTTGCCAAAGAGGGGGGGGGGGCAGATCCTGCCATAACATTTTCCTAAACATATGAGTATTTTGGAGTTGGTGTTGGATTATGGTACTAATGTACCTCAAGAGAAGATTGATTTCTAGTCCCATCACCACAAAAAAGTATGTCTGGTTGATGTATGTCTACGGAAAAGGCCTCGTTGCTGGTGTCTGCATGCATGCGAAAATCATCATCATATCCATCAGAAAAAGAGCGTATACAAGCAACTAGACTAGCAAAACAACTCGTAACATCAAAACCTTAAAAATCACAATCCGTAGACAACAAGACCGAACCCTATATCAAATCACACGAGGAAATGATTAGTGTAGAGCTAACCATAATGTTGGGAACAGATCCCTAGTGCAGCGTCATCCTACATGGTTGCTCACTGGTTTCCCCTGTCGTTGCCTCTGAATCCCCACAACGAGGAAAGAAATTTGGGGGGTGGGGAGGAGGAGAAAAGTATTGTGAGTGGCAATCCATATTACACATGATTTCATATTTTTTATATCTAATGTACTGGAGGGGTCAAGATAGGTTATGACCTGAACCACTCACTAACTCACTTCAAGATACTCCTAGACGATGGCAATTTTTAAAATTCAAGGATGCCATCATTCGCTGCACTTGTTTACCAGGCATGACTAAGATTAGATGATAGAAATAAGGTCACACTTTAGCACGCTTGAGATAATCATAATCTTGCCACATTTTTTCTGAGTCAATGACACATGGGGTCTAATTTGCATGGAAGAAGTTTCTTTTACAAGTGCCGCCACAAACCAAACATGAGGCTAACTCAATTAGACGTAAAAAAAACTCCATCAAACATGCTTAACTAGTGGGGTGACAAGCTTGGAGAATGTTTAACAAAGCCCTCAAACTGGTCAAACCCTCAAAATAACTGCCAGTTTGAGGGTTGAGCAAAAAAAGGCGCAGATCAGTGCCCTCAAATCCCTAAACCCTCAAAAAAAAATCCAGGCCGGACCCTCAAGTTCGAGGCCAACCCGCACTAGTGAGGGTTTGGGGCAAGTTGAAGGCCCAACCCTCACTTGGTCAGCTCTATGCACGGGAGGAAAAATTCCCAAGCCTCCTCTCCCCGCCGCCGGCTTCATCCGCGCCGCCGCCGCCCGTTCTTGTCGCCGCCGCCGGCCATGGAGCCCCTCCAGCCCCCGGCCACCCCCTCCGCCGCTCCTTCGCCGCCGGCTTCATCCGCGCCCGCGCCTGTGGCCACGCCCGTGCCCGCCCCCGCCCCGCGCCTCCCACCTCCGGCCACCTCGACCGACGCCACCATGGCGGAGATGGTGGCGGCCACCCACATCGGCCAAAAACGGAGGCGGGCGGGCACCCACGTCGTGCCAAGCAAGCCGCCCGTGCCCGCCCCCGTGGCGAAGGCGGCGAAGCCCGCCAAGCCGACAACCTCCACCGCGGTTGCTACCAAGCGCAAGGAGAAGCAGCTTGCAAACCGTCGTGCCAAGCATATCGTGGCACCACCACCGCCACCGCCGAGCACGACCGCTCCAACGCCGCCAACCGCGACCGACGTGTTCGATGAAATGTCTGCACCAACCGTGTCATATAGGGCCTCGCTCGACGACGCGGAGGTGAACATTGGGTCTCCTCCACTTGCTTCCTTCGACTTCCATGTTGAGGAGCCGGCGGGTGAGGAGGAGGAAGAAGATGAAGATGTCATCGAGATCGGAGAGGAAGTGTTTGAAGCGGGAGGTGGTGCTCGAAGGCCAATTCGCACGACAAACTACACGGAGGTTGAAGATGTCCTCTTGGTCAAGGCTTGGTTGCAAGTGGGGTTGGATGCTGTCATCGGCACCGATCAAACCGGGAAACGCTATTGGCAATGCATTGAGGACAGGTATTGCAAGCTGAAACCCAAGACTGCCACATTGAGAGCTCGTTCTTACAGATCGCTTCAAGGCCGGTGGGGGTTGATGAAACCCGCTTGTGCTCGTTGGAGTGCGGCTATGGATCAAGTGAGGGATCAACCCCCAAGTGGCTGCGTTGAGAGTGATTATGTGAGTACAAATATCATGCTTATTACTTGTTGGTTATGCTTGGTTGTGATTTTGATATGCTTCCAATGATGATATGTTTTAGGAGAAATATGCCGACTTGAGGTACAAGGACATGGACGGTTCCAAGGGCAAATCCTTCCCATTCAAGCATTGTTGGGCATTGCTCCAACATCTTTGACAAATGAAAACTGAGGGATCAAGAGAGTGCACCGAAGAAACCGGATATGCTCAAAATGGATGATAGTGATGAAGAAGGAAGAAACCATGACAAGCCCGACGGAACCAAGAAGGGAAAAGAAAGGATGAAGATGGAAGCAGAGGCATCAAGCTTGAGGGAAAAGATTGATCAAATGATCAAGTCAAAGGAGACATTGGCAAGGAAGGCATTGGAGACAAAGCTTATTATCACCGGGAGAAAGAAAGAGGTGAAATTTGCACAATTGGAAGCAAGGCGAGAAGATGCCAAGCGCAAGGCCGACATGAAGGAGAGGATGATCAAGCTCAAGGAAGCAAAAGCATGGAAGGAGCTCATGGCCGAGGAGAAGGAGCACATGATGATGTCTAGAAAGGACATGGATGAAGAGCAATTGGCGTGGTGGAAGAAGTACAAGGAGAACATCGCGGACAGGAAGAGGCTACTGCGTGGTGCTGGTGGTGGTGCGTTGTCTACTGTCCGAGGTGAGTCTCCGATGAGTGGTGGAGGCGATGGAGGTGTGGACAACTTCACCGGTGCTTGAAGTTGTTCGTACGTTTTATGTTTTGCAAATGATGTCTTCAGTGACTATGTGATGATGATCATTTGCACGCTGTATGTTTTGCTATGATGTCCATGGGATTTACTATGTGATGATGATGATTTGCAAGTTTGTTTCATGTATGTGATCATGATCATTTGCAAATTTGAGATTGATTTATGTTGCTGTCCTGTTTTGAAGGTTTTCTGTTTTGAGGGTTGGTTTGAGGGCACTGATCTACGTTAGGGATTTTCGGCTTTTAAAACGATATTTTCTCAGCCCTCAAACTAGTTTTGAAGGTTGAGTTTTTGAAGGCTTTGTTAGACATGCTCTTAGTATGTCAAACACGCCCATATCACACCTTTGAAATAGCCTAGGATGCACTTTCACTTAAGTTTTCTTTACATGTTTACACGATTGAATGGAAGTCGTTCGCCACTGCTCCCGTGCTCCGTCCTCGCCGGCCGATCTCAGATCAACGTCAGGGATTGCACCTAGTAGCGCCTCTTAGATCTGGCACCCAGTGGAAACCTCCCCTAACCCTCCTCGCTCCCTCGATCTCCTCCCCTACCAAAATGTGGCGCCGCCACCTCCTCCGCCGCCTCCTCCCATCTCCGGCCACGGCCGGCACCCCCTCCCCGTTGGTTCGCCACCTCTCCACGACACCCACCCCCTCCTCCACCACCGATACCACCTCCATCGCCTCCTCCCTCGCCGCCGCGGTCACCAAGCTCTCATCCACCCCGCCCCCCGCCACCTCCCCGGACGCCTACTTCTCCCTCCACTTCTCCGACGTCCGCCCTACCAACGCGCTCCTCGCCGAGACGCTCTCCCTCTCCCCTCCCGCCACCTCGCGCGCCGCCGCTGACCTTTTCCGCTTCCTCGTCCGCCGCTCGCTCCACCCCTCCGACGGTGCTCTCGCCCTCGTCGTCCGCCATCTCGCCCGCCGCCGCGACTTTCCCGCCGTCCGCACGCTCCTTCAGGAGTTCCCCTCCGCGCTAGGGCCAGACACAGTCGACGCCTACCTCTTTCATCTGGCGAGAGCTGGGCGCGCCACGGACGCGCTCAAGGTGTTCGACGAATTGCCTGGGGAGCTTCGCACCCGTGGGGCGCTCACTTCGCTGGTCTCCTCCCTCTCGTCCGAGGGCTTCCCACAGCTTGCAGAGCGTGCTGTCAAGAAGATCGCCCATGAGATCTTCCCGGATGACAATATTTGCACTTTGCTGGTATCTGGTTATGCTGATGCTGGTAAGCTTGACCATGCGCTAAGGCTCATCGGTGAGACACGAAATGGTGGGTTCCAGCCAGGTTTGGATGCCTACAATGCTGTTCTTGATTGTGTCTGCCGTCTCTGCCGCAAGAAAGACCCATTAAGGATGCCTGTAGAGGCAGAGAAGTTCTTAGTTGACATGGAGGCCAATGGCATTCCCCGGGATGCGGGGACGTTCCGGGTACTGATAAAAAATCTCTGTAAGATTCGCAGGACTGAGGATGCAATGAATCTGTTCCGACAAATGGGCGAGTGGGGATGCTCGCCAGATGCTGACACATATCTTGTGCTTATCAAGAGCTTGTACCAGGCTGCCAGGACCTCTGAAGGGGACGAATTGATGATTTGGATGAGGTCTGCAGGTTTTGGAGATAAACTTGATAGGAAGGCGTATTATGGGTTCATCAAGGTTTTATGTGGGATTGAGAGGGTTGAGCATGCTGTCAAGGTGTTCCGTCTGATGAAAGGATACGGGCATGCACCTGGAACGAAATCATATAGCTTGCTGATTGAGAAGCTGGCTAGTCATAATTTAGGGGATCGTTCAAATGCGCTGTTCAGGGAGGCAGTAGCGCGTGGGGTTACCGTGACACCAGGAGTCTATAAGATTGACAAGAGGTATGTGAAAGAGAAGAAGGAGAAGAAGGTGAAGAAAAAGCTGACTTTACCGGAGAAGAAGATATTAAAGAGCAAGCGGCTGTACAAGCTCAAAATGAGCTTTGTCAAGAAGCCTAAACGGCGAATGAGGGCTTGAGCAGACTTGGGGGTAATTTTCATACTCATGCTATTTTTCCACTGATAACATTTATGTTCTTTGCTTCAGAATTTGCTGTTTAGGTGGTCTGTTTCGGATACGAGACCGTCATTTTATGTTAGCTGTTTTAACCAGTAGCATATCCTACATCAGTGCACTTAATTGTAGGAACACGCAGAACTCTGTTTTTAAAGGAGCTGATATGCCGATTTGGAACTTCATGGATCGTACCATTCCACTTAAAGATGGTCAAAACTCAAGATATTAGTCTATACAGAAAATGTTGGTGTAGGTATCCATAAGATGGAACACTGGGTGTCGGATAAGCTGTTAAATCAATAAATTTCACCTTCATCTATGTGAGAAACGAGAAGGAAGTTTGTGAAATAAGAAATTTTGGCTAGGGCGGTAGGACTAAATTTTCTTGAGTGGGATTGCTCAACTCGTTACAAAGTTATTAAGTCAGTTGATTGGTCATGGATTCCCAATCGCTGATAGTTAAACGAATTAGAGTTGGACTGAGAAATTGAGGTATCTAAGTTGACTTCTCATTTTATTTTTCTTTCATGCCTGCTATTTGTGGTCTGGGGTGCTTCATTTTTCCCTGTATGAAAGCGGAAAGAACAACTCATAAAGCACTTCTATGGCCTGATTTTCGACAACCCACTACACTAATAACCATAGTGCCTTAGTGCTTCAAGACTCCTGGAATGTAGGCTTGGGGGCAAGCAGAGAGCACAAAAGAACAAATCATCTTTGTTTCTTTAGTGCATCCAAACAGTTGCACTCAGGTGCAGTTACAGAGTTAAGATACTTTAATGGAAACAAGCTGTGCTTAAAACCAAGAATCATGGATGTAACTTTTGCTAGGACTGGATAATGGTAGGTACAGCAAAGAATCGTGGATGTACTTTCTGCAAGTCCACAGTGAAGTGCAGAAAGGCTAGTAAAGTTGCTTAAATATTCTTTTCCCAATGTTATCACGCCCCTTCCTTCCACAGGACTTGCTACCCTGATGTACTCTTTGTTAGACAATATTATCAAGTCATACTCCTTTTCTTTTGCCTGCAGTCCAGTCTGTTTCAGAATAGCATAATGTCAACACTCTGTCGACAGAGTTACAGTAGTGTGCTTAGGATGTGTGTACTTTCCACTGAAAAATTATAATAGTTGATGTGCTCTACACTAGGCCGCTTCATTAATTTACTATCCTTGCTAGTGTGGTATCTCTTTCCTATGTGGATATCTAGAGTTGGTCGTCATTTGTGGAGACAGATCTTATCTCATTCAAGATAGGGAATGGTCATTTTAATATGGAAAACAATGAATATTGACATCGCGAAATTTGAATAAACAGTTGGTGTTGTTTTTTATTTTTGAAACTTCATGTGCATAATCCTGCAAATATGCCAGTAATGCTTTTCCCCCTACTTACATTCCAGTTCAGTTGGAGCGGATGATCATGGGAAGGGAAGCATCGGGCGATGCTTACTTACAGTTTAGAAGAGCGCAAAATTGGTGCCTGTGAGTCGTGCCCGCCATTGCGAACGGCTAACAAACAACATTGCCTTTCCGATCTGAGGGCTTCATACAAGCTCGCTCTTTTTTGTTGATGGATTGCTGAATCTATGTTGATGTTCCCTGCAATTGTTGCAGCAGAAATAATGCACGTTTTGCTTGCTAGTTACCACATCGTGAGAAGTTGCTTCTGGCTTCTTATGAAGCAAACTATCTGTACTAATTGATACCCTTTAAGCAATGTTGCCTACTTTCCAGTATGCCTGAATGCTGAACTTCAACGGTTTCCAGGACCTTCGACATATCTGCTTGATAGGTGTGCGTCACATCAGGATTTAGGTCTGAGATAATTTTCTTTTTCGAGATTTCCACCAGACAGGTAAAATCCTGTGCACTTGTCTACCTGGCTTCGCTGTGGAGGCCGGCCACTTTGGTTAGCGTGCGCTGGCTCCTCTTTTTGCGAGTTCTCATCTTATAGGTCATTCTTGGATCAAGCTCTCACCATGATAGAAGGGAGATAACAAAAACAATGGAATCCTGGGACCCCGTCGCCCCCGTTGTCTTTACTGGCATAGTTTGATGCACACCAATAAGTGCTCCGGCGAGAGCCAGCCGAAAAAGTTGCGTCCAAAGGACGGGCAAATCATGAAAGATTTTGTCAATCTTTCATGACATCTTCCAAGGTAGTACGACATCCGTTTCAGCGGCAACTAATATGGGATGGAGGGAGTAAAATTTTGCCGGACAACATTGAGTTCAGATGACCCAAATAGCCAAAAATTGGCGTCTGTTACTGGAATTGTCCCAAGCTTCTTCTAGATCACAAGACGAAGAATCATGTTGCTTATGTAAGTCTAGTCTAGATAGCCGGTCATCTAGGTTAGGGGGAAGAAATGATTAGCTCTGTTCTTTTTAACCCAAAAATCCGTGGACGGACGGAGACGGACAGCGCACCAACCTTGGACCATGCCCGTCCATTGTTTCAAGGAGCGCTTTACTTTCGCTCTCCCGATAAATACCAGCGGTGCCTTGCGCACACAAGGTGGTGAAACAGTGATGGTGGTGATGGGGACTTTGATTTGGCCCAAGACTATTGGGGAAACAGAAGCTCGGATCCCTCCAACCGATGCAATCCCTCTCGTCAGAAATGGAACTTGTGCACCCACACGACCCGCATTGGCCGATTCTCCCCTATCCTGACGGGCGATGGCGATCGTCGCTGTTTGGTTGTTGGGCTCCCCGAATCGGGCGTCTTGGGTGTTTTTGCGTGGTGTGGCGCCCTCCTTCTCTACCCCGTTCCTTGCTAATAAGCCAGCCAGCGGACCGCCCGTGCAGCAATTATTCGGAGCTGTAATAAACTCGGAGAGGTGTGGGCATGCACGCAAGGCTTGAGAATGACACGCATGTCCATTTCACCGTCTCAGGGTTTGGAGGCTGGGAAAGCGAGAGAGGCATTTGTAAGTTTGTTTGGTTTGGGCAAAGCCGTTGGATAATGCTAGGTTAGGGCATCTCCAACGCGGACTCTCAAATCGTCCGCATACGTCCGGTCACTCGCTCCGAACGTGTTCAGCCATCCAAGGCGTTCTGTATCGGTCCGTTCGCCGGTTCAACATGTTTTCCCCGCAAACCGTACACAAACTTGTGTGTGTGTGCGGTTCGGACCGCTACCGCACCCGCGTTTGACTGCCTGGATCGCCAAAAAAACCCGGCTGCCTCTCCGCGCTTCTCATCGAATACCGGCACCGCTTGCCGCGCAACATTCGTGTCGCCTGTTGCGATTTGATCGGACGTGACTTCTCGGGCGTCACTGCTTCAATGCGGACGCCGCGTCCCGAGAAACCAACTCCGTCCGCTGTGCCGCATTGAAGCGGGCTGACCAGCCGCCAGGCCTGGCCGCGGCTATATAAGTTGTACTCCGATGATGCACATGCACACCTCCTCCTCTCTGATCCCCTCCTCTCTGAGCCCCTCCGAGCTCCTTCTCCTACAACGGCGATGCCGAAGTCGTGGTGGTCCACGACGGTAGGCGGTGGCGGAGAGAGTTCATCCTCTGGTGGATCTTGGCGCCGCCGCCCACGCTCTCCAGGCCCCTCGGCGTCCACGGCGGCCGGCTCCTCCGGCAAAGAGGAGGACCAGAAACAACAGCAACGACCAAAGCAGCGCCTGCGCCTCCTCACGGAGGCGGCTCTGACAGATGAACAATTCGTTCGTCAGATGGAGATCATGACGGAGTGCTCGCTCTGTCAGATGGGCCTGGCGCCAACCGTCGCCGACGCGGGTCAAGGAGGAGTAACCAAACCCGCCGCGCTATGGCGTGAAGATGGAGCCGACGTCCCCACCACGGCAGGTTGATACAACCATTTTGCATCATGTTTTTCTACTGTTATTTATATTGGTTTGCGTTATTATTTCACTTTATGAAGCAATTCTAATGTCTTTTCCCTCCTATTTTGCAAGTTCCACATGAAGAGGGAGATTGTCGGCAGCTGGAGTTCTAGACCTGAAAAAGCTACCACAGAGATAGATATTCTCCGGAGCTCCAAATGACCTGGAAATTTACCCAGAATTGTTTTGGAATTAATAACAACTATTGACAGAAGAAATACCAAGAGGGGACCCATCTTAGAGTCACGAGCTCAGATTGCCCCCCTCCCTAGGGGCGCGCTAGGTGAGCTCGTGACCCCACCAGCAGGCCTTCGGGGCCCTTCTTCTCCTATATGATGCTATTTGCCCTAGAAAAATCAGAAGAAGATTTTCGGGATGAAGCGTCGCCATCTCGAGGCGAAACCTACGCAGGAGCACTTTTGCTCTCCAGTGGAGCGATACTTTCCTCTGAGAGGGGGAAATCGAAGCCATCGACATCACCAACGATCCTCTCGTCATGGGAGGACCAATCTTCATCGACATCTTCACCAGCACCATCTCATCTCAAACCCTAGTTCATCTCTTGTATTCAATCTTTGTCCCAGAACCTCAGATTTGTACGCGTGGGTTGCTAGTAGTGTTGATTATATCTTGTAGTTGATGCTAGTTTGTTTATTTGGTGAAAGATTATATATATGTTCATATCCTTAAGCATATTCAATACACTTGTGATCTTGAACATGAATATGATTTGTGAGTAGTTGCTTTTGTTCTTTAGGACATCGGAGAAGTTTTGTTATAAGTAATCATATGAAGTTGGCATTCGTTCATATTTTGATGATATGTATGTTGTTCTTCCTTTAGTGGTGTCATGTGAATGTCGACTATATGACACTTCACCATACCTGAACCTAAGGGAAGACATTGGGGAGTAATAAGTAGATGATGGGTTGCGAGAGTGACCAAAACTTAAACCCTAGTTTATCTGTTATTCTGCAAGAGCTGATTTGGATCCATATGTTTCATGCTATGATTAGATTTATCTTAATTATTCTTTTATAATTGTGGATGCTTGCGAGAGGTGGTAATCATAATATTGTTCAAGTAAGAACAACACCCTAGCACCGGTCCACTCACATATCAAATTATCAACGTATTGAATGTAAATCAACTAAACATGATGAACGTGACTAGACGAGAATTCTCATGTGTCCTCGAGAACGCTTTGCTTACTATCGATATGTCTTCATCGTAGCTATAATTTTTGATTATTTAATGCCAATATTCTACAACTTTCATATACTTATGGAAACTTTTTATATTATTTTTGGGACTAACATGTTGATCCAGTGCCAGTTCCTGTTTGTTACATGTTTTTTGTTTCGCGGAAAATCCATATCAAACAAAGTCCAAACGCGATAAAAATTTATGAAGATTTTTTTGGAATATATGTGATTTTTGGAAAGTGGAATCAACGCAAGATGATGCCCGAGGGGCCCATAAGCCCTAGGGGCGTGCCCCCTACCCAGGGCTGTAGCGACCCAACTCGGTAAGAGTCGAAGTCTCTGTGCTTACCGTGCTAGTCCCTGGATCGACTTGCTAGCACACAGAATACTCGATGAAATAACAGAAATAACACACATCTCTTTATTACATCGATAGTCAGGAGCAATACATTTATTACAAAATAGGGCATAGAGCCAATAAGCAAATACTGTGGAAGCAAAGTAGTAAATGAGTCCAACTCCACTAGCAAGGTTGAGTGTAGAACATCGACCTATCGCACCTTAATCCTCGTCGGATATATCTGCAACGTGATAAGTTGTAGCCATATAGGTCAGCATATTGAATGTAATGGCAAGTCACATCATAAGTGTAATAAACCTACTTGTACATGCAATTTGGCTGGTGAAAAGCTCTAAGTTTAGTTTTTGCATAAAGCTAGTTTTTCCCTATTAGGAAATATGTTATTCTACTACTATACATTTGCATAGGATGAGTTGGCAAACCCAACTCCATCCATTCCCAAGTTTCATTTAAACCCAACTGTTTAATTAAAGGTGAGGAGATCTCCCGGCATTTCCACTACTAGATGCTCAAGTTGTCCGTAACCAGGGACACGGCTAATCGATTAGGTTGACACTCTGCAGAGGTTGCGCACTTCTCCCCACAAGACTCGACCACCTCCATGATCGGAAGATAGAGACATAGTATTTCGAAAATGTTCCCCCTTAACCCACGGATAGGCCGGTACACCTACATCATTCTACATCTACTAGCCCATCCCGGAAGGGGTCACACTAACTACTCAACTAAGCCAGAGCCCATATTGGCTTGTGGCTGCACACGTAAGCTTCTAGACATGAGAATACGATTGATCTCTTTGAGCCTGAGCGGACGATCCACTAGTGGTGCACCACCATGGATTTTCCATGCGTGCCCCACTGTAGTTCGCCACCCTTGCAACAAGTTTTCGCCCAGGTAGTTCATTAATTATCTTAGGTCCTATTTACTAAATTATCATTCAAACTTTACAATGATCACTCCCCAATCCACGTCTACTTAGCGAAGCAACATAATGTAAAACGACGGCGACAATGCTATATGGTTCAGACCTACCTCAGTGAACTAATGGGTGAAAAGCATAGTCATGCGGCATCAATTCCTACCATGCAGTCCTACCGCAAAGAACTAAGTGCATAATAAAAATATAGGTAATGAAACATGATCAAGATGTAACTTGCCTTGGTACTATTGGTTGAATTCTAAGACTGATAATATTCTGCTTCGCACTCCCGGCAATCTATCGCAAAGAAGATAAACAAACATAAGCAAACATTTCAGAGAACCAAGAAGAAACATGCAAACCAAAAGTCTCGGAAAAACCAAATGAACAAACAACACACTTAACTAGCATGAAAATATTCTAAGTGCAAAACAACATAGGCCTATGGTTCAAAAAGTGATGTGAACTATAGTGCATACTATGCATACTAGTAAAAATATTAAAGGGCAGATTCTAGTGTGTGAAAATTATTGTGACAAAGGTCCAGGTGATAGGGTTTGGCTACGGTGACAGAATGGAAAAAGAAACAACTTAATCGGAGCTTCGGTTTGGGAGATATGACCATTTGAAGTTCGAATTTGAATCTGAATAAATTAAAATTTGAATCTCACAAATGTTTGCAAAAAGGATACCACTGGATAGATCTAAACATGACGAAGAATTTGCCGTTGGTTTCATCGAGTTTGGATCTACAGTCAAAAAATTGTGGCTACTCGAAGTTCAGGGACTAATCTGCTAATTAGAGGGACTAAACAGAGAAAGAAATTATCGCAAACAAGTCCCTGTTCACGTGGTGGCTCGTGGCTGGCCGAGCAGCGTCCGCTGTGGAGGCTATACGATGAACGGCCGATAAATAAGAAAAACAATGGCGGCGGCTAACTAAAGAAAAACCGACGCTCGGTTTAAATAAAACCACACGGTCTAAGGGAACCGCGGTTAACCGTGTACCTCTTTGCAAAAAAATGAACCTAATTTAATCTAGGCCATCCATGGTAGATCGAACAGGCGAGGGTGGGGTGGTGGCTCACGGTGGGTGGTGGTGGTGGTGGCCGGCGATGATGCAGACAGCGATGCGGCATCGATGACGGAGGGGGCGGCGGCTGCGATGGTCCTCGTCGACGGGGAAGAAGACGGGGAGGTGCAGCGCATCGAGGGCGTCGTGAAGGTGGTGTCGGCGTTCATCAAGACGGGGCGAGGCAAAGACAACGAGGCTCGGTGCTCCGGCGGCTCTGGCGTCGACGGTGCGGTAGCTCCGACGGGACCTAGGGGCAAAAAAAATTATGTCAAACAGATGCGCCTCGGCGAGCTAAGAAAAAAATACAGAAAAGGGGAGGGTCGGAGTGGTCTACGGGCGACGAAATGCTCCGGCGAGTTGCATGGCTCCGGCGAGATGCGAATGGGCAGTGTGGCGGCTGTGAGCGGCGTGGGACGAATCGAGACGGCGAGGTTGGAAGAGGGGGTGCAGGGGCATTTATAGGCGAGGGCAGAGGGCACGGGAGCTGCAGATAAGCTCTATCCGAGCGTGAGGCGGCTGACGGTTGCGGGTGGCGAGGCGCGAATGTTTATCCCGTGCGGTGTGGGAGGTTGGGGACGGACTGACGAGCGGGGCCCGCCTGGCAGCGGCAGCGAGAGGAGGCGAGTGAGGGGTGAGATCGGACGGGCGACCGACGCCTAGGCTAATCGGGCGCGAGGCTGGGCCCTGGGCCGTTTCGGCCGGTGGGCTGGCTGGCCTGGTGCGGCTGGGTGAGCGCGCGTGTCCCTGGGCCGAACTGGTTTCGGTCCAGGCGGGTGAGTGTGTGTGTTGTTGTTTTTTAAACTAAAGGCTAAAGTGCCCCTAAATAATTGAAATGAATTAATAAAAACTCCACAATAATTTCTAAAATAACTATACAATATTTAGAGCCTAATGAACATTAACTTCAACACAGAACATTTTGAAAATATTTTCCTAATGCAATTAATGCACCTTTTGCAAATAAAATAAATACCAATAAACTCCAAAACTTCAAATAATATTCAAAATAAAATTTCCCACTCTTTTATATTTTGAGGAAGTCATCTTATCCCCTCTCATTTGTTTTTCTCGAGTGGAAAAATATTATTTGAATATTTTAAAAACTCCGAAATGCAAAGAAATATGATATGCATTGAATGATTCTATTAACATCCAAATTTAATAAAAAATGGGATGTTACAAACCGACCCCCCTTAAGATGAATCTCATCCTCGAGATTCGGGTTGGCCAGCAAAAAGGTGCGGATGGTCATGTCTAAGATCTTCCTCTCGTTCCCAAGTGGCTTCCTCCTCGGTGTGGTGACTCCACTGAACCTTGCAGAACTTGATGATATTGGTGCGAGTGATCCTCTCTGCAGTCTCAAGAATCTTAATAGGCTTCTCCTCATAAGTCAGATCATTCTCCAACTGAATTGCCTCCAGTGGCACTGTATCTCTCAAAGGAATGTCCGCCATCTCTGCATGACACTTCTTCAGCTGGGAAACATGAAACACATCATGAACTCCCGACAAAGCCTCTAGTAATTCTAACTATATGCAACCTCTCCTCTACGTTCCAGAACTCTGTATGGTCCCACAAATCGTGGTGCTAACTTTCCTTTGACTCCAAATCTCTTAATACCTCGAATTGGAGACACTCGAAGATATGCTCTATCTCCCACTTCATGGATCACTTCCTTGTGTTTAGCATCGGCATAACTTTTCTGCCTTGACTGAGCTATCTTAAGTTTGTCACGAATCAACTTGACCTTCTCCTCAGAATCCCTAATCAAATCAGGTCCAAACAATTTGCGATCTCCAACTCCATCCCACATCAAAGGTGTCCTGCATTTCCTGCCATACAATGCCTTGATAACCCACAAGTATAGGGGATCGCAACAGTTTCTGAGGGTAGAGTATTCAACCCAAATTTATTGATTCGACACAAGGGGAGCCAAAGAATATTCTCAAGTATTAGCAGCTGAGTTGTCAATTCAACCACACCTGGAAACTTAGTATCTGCAGCAAAGTGTTTAGTAGCAAAGTAATATGATAGTGGTAACAGTAGCAAAAGGTAACGATAGCAGAAGTAATGGTAGCAAAAGTAATGTTTTTGGTATTTTGTAGTGATGATAACAATAGCAACGGAAAAGTAAATAAGCGAAGAACAATATATGGAAAGCTCGTAGGCAATGGATCGGTGATAGAGAATTATGCCGAATGTGGTTCATCATGTAACAGTCATAACCTAGGGTGACACAGAACTAGCTCCAATTCATCAATGTAATGTAGGCATGTATTCCGAATATAGTCATACGCGCTTATGGAAAAGAACTTGCATGACATCTTTTGTCCTACCCTCCCGTGGCAGCGGGGTCCTAGTGGAAACTAAGGGATATTAAGGCCTCCTTTTAATAGAGTACCAGACCAAAGCATTAACACATAGTGAATACACGAACTCCTCAAACTACGGTCATCACCGGAAGTGGTCCTGATTATTGTCACTTCGGGGTTGCCGGATCATAACACATAGTAGGTGACTATAGACTTGCAATATAGGATCAAGAACTCACATATATTCATGAAAACATAATAGGTTCAGATCTGAAATCATGGCACTCGGGCCCTAGTGACAAGCATTAAGCATAGCAAAGTCATAGCAACATCAATCTCAGAACGTAGTGGATACTAGGGATCAAACCCTAACAAAACTAACTCGATTACATGATAAATCTCATCCAACCCATCACCGTCCAGCAAGCCTACGATGGAATTACTCACGCACGGCGGTGAGCATCATGAAATTGGTGATGGAGGAAGGTTGATGATGACGATGGCGACGGATTCCCCTCTCCGGAGCCCCGAACGGACTCCAGATCAGCCCTCCCGAGAGAGTTTAGGGCTTGGTGGCGGCTCCGTATCGTAAAACGTGATGAATCCTACTTCTTCATTTTTTTCTCCCCGAACACGAATATATGGAGTTAAGATGGATGTCGATGGAGCTCTAAGGGGCCCACGAGGTAGGGGGCGCGCCCAGGGGGCAGGCGCGCCCCCACCCTCGTGGCTAGGGTGTGGGCCCCCTGGCCTTGATTCTTTGCCAGTATTTTTTATTTCCAAAAATAATCTCCGTGGAGTTTCAGGTCATTCCGAGAACTTTTGTTTCCGCACATAAATAACACCATGGCAGTTCTGCTGAAAACAACGTCAGTCCGGGTTAGTTCCATTCAAATCATGCAAGTTAGAGTCCAAAACAAGGGCAAAAGTGTTTGGAAAAGTAGATACGACGGAGACATATCAACTCCCCCAAGCTTAAACCTTTGCTTGTCCTCAAGCAATTCAGTTGAGAAACTGAAAGTGATAAGGAAAAACTTTTACAAACTCTGTTTGCTCTTGTTGTTGTAAATATGTAAAGCCAGCATTCAAGTTTTCAGCAAAGATTGTGAACTAACCATATTCACAATAACTCTTAGGTCTCATGTTTACTCATATCAATGGCATAATCAACTAGCGAGCAATAATAATAAATCTCGGATGACAACACTTTCTCAAAACAATCATAATATGATATAACAAGATGGTATCTCGCTAGCCCTTTCTGAGACCGCAAAACATAAATGCAGAGCACCTTTAAAGATCAAGGACTGACTAGACATTGTAATTCATGGTAAAAGAGATCCAGTCAAGTCATACTCAATGTAAACTAACAGTAATGAATGCAAATGAGAGCGGTGCTCTCCAACTGGTGCTTTTTAATAAGAAGATGATGACTCAACATAAAAGTAAATAGATAGGCCCTTCGCAGAGGGAAGCAGGGATTTGTAGAGGTGCTAGAGCTCGATTTTGAAATAGAGGTGAATAATATTTTGAGCTGTATACTTTCATTGTCAACATAACAACCAAGAGATGGCGATATCTTCCATGCTACACACATTATAGGCGGTTCCGAAACAGAATGGTAAAGTTTATACCCCCCTCCACCAACAAGCATCAATCCATGGCTTGCTCGAAACAACGAGTGCCTCCAACTAACAACAGTCCCAGGGGAGTTTTGTTTGCAATTATTTTGATTTGATTTGCATAAAGCATGGGACTGGGCATCCCGGTGACAAACCATTTTCTCGTGAGCGAGGAGCGGAGTCCACTCCTCTTGAGAATAACCCACCTAACATGGAAGATACAGACAACCCTAGTTTGTACGTGAGCTATTCGAGCATACAAAACAGAATGTTTATTTGAAGGTTTAGAGTTTGGCACATACAAATTTACTTGGAACGGCAGGTAGATACCGTATATAGGTAGGTATAATGGACTCATATGGAATAACTTTGGGGTTTATGGGATTGGATGCACAAGCAGTATTCCCGCTTAGTACAGGTGAAGGCTAGAAAAAGACTGGGAAGCGACCAGCTAGAGAGCGACAACAGTCATGAACATGCATTAAAATTAATCAACACCGAATGCAAGCATGAGTAGGATATAATGCACCATGAATATAAATATCGCAGAGGCTATGTTGATTTTGTTTCAACTACATGCGTGAACACGTGCCAAGTCAAGCCACTCGAATCGTTCAAAAGAGGATACCACCCTATCATACCACATCACAAACATTTTAATAGCATGTTGGCACGCAAGGTAAACCATTATAAGCTCCTAGCTAATTAAGCATGGCATAAGCAACTATAATCTCTAATTGTCATTGCAAACATGTTTATTCATAATAGGCTGAATCAGGAACGATGAATTAATCATATTTACAAAAACAAGAGAGGTCGAGTTCATACCAACTTTTCTCATCTCAATAAGTTCATCAGATAATCATCATTATTGCCTTTCACTTGCACGACCGAATAGTGTGGATAATAATAATAGTGCACGTGCATTGGACTAAGCTGGAATCTGCAAGCATTCAATAAACAGGAGAAGACAAGGCAATATGGAATCTTTTGTCAGATCAACAATGATGCATATAAGAGCCACTTTAACATTTTAATTATGGTCTTCTCCTATCGACCCCCAAAGAAAGGAAAAGAAATAAAACTATTTACACGGGAAAGCTCCCAACAAGCAAAAGAAGAACATGAAATCTTTTTGGGTTTTCTTTTTTAATTACTACTACAAGCATGGAAATTAAAACTAGCTAAAAGCTACAACTAATTTTTTTGGGTTTTTCTTAAGGTTTATCAAACACACAAGAAGAAAGCATAAAATGGAAAATAAACTAGCATGGATGATACAATGAAAAAGTATGAGCACCTACAACTAGCGATGAGTGTGTGAACATGAATGTAATGTCGGTGGGAAATAAGTACTCCCCCCAAGCTTAGGCTTTTGGTCTAAATTGGTCTAATGGCACGGATGGCCTGGCGGATATTCAAAGTTGTAGTTGGGGTCGTACTGAGATGCATCAGTCATTGCATCGTGGGCTGCAGCTTGGAGGTGAGCTATCTCAGCCCTCCTCTTATACTCTTCCGCCTCCTCTTTGGTTATAAAATATCTCCCTTTTGCCTGAAAGTCAAAGAAAGTAGAAGCAGGGAGAGCGATGTGATAGGTGCGTCGTCTGTCAAAGATTAGTCAGTACTGGAGGAACTGATCATTCCTCTCAAAAAAATGATGACGAACCATAGCCTCATAATCCAAATAAGCAGGATGCAACTCAATATAATCCTCACGTATGGTCATACCAAGAAAATTAGCTATATGGGTTGCATAAATTCCACCGAAGAAATCTCCATTAAATCTATTATGATGCAACCTACGTGCAACAATGGCTCCCAAATTATAAGATTTATCTCCTAACACAACACTCCTAAGAATACTTAGGTCAGGGACACACATATGACATGCTTCATCTTTACCATTAATGCATCTACCTATGAAAAGAGCAAAATAATGTATAGCAGGAAAATGAATGCTCCCTATGGTAGCTTGTGCTATATCTCTAGATTCCCCCACAGTTATACTAGCAAGAAAATCTCTGAACTCAGATTTGCGGGGTTCACTAGTACTACCCCATTGTGGAAGTTTGCAAGCAGTGGTAAAATCCTCTAAGTCCATAGTATAAGAATTTTCATAAACAAGGCCGCACTGGAGCGTCCCTTGGTGGCTCATCATCAGCATCACACATTGCAAGCCTGGGTCCTTGTTTCCTTGAAGAACCACCTTGGTACATTTTTTGAAACATATTTCTTCTTCTGAAAAATTTCTAAAATTTTTAGTAACTTCAAAATAAAAGTAAACCAAACTCAACAAAATTGATAGCAACTACTCCTACAAGCGCCTAGAGCCTATATCATGCATTGAACTACTTGGAACCATATAAATTTGACATGCAAGCTCAAGAACATGGTCACCTAGGCAGCACAAATTTGCAATGAATAAAGCACTAGAACAAAAAATAATTGGACCAATGGAGGAGTCACATACCAAGGAACAATCCCCCAAAGCAGTTTTGTGAGGGGTGCTTTGAGCAAGGAGATCGAAAATCACAGCAAAATGAGCTTGGACTCGGGTTTTAGCTAGTTAGTGGTGTTTGTGGGAGAAAGAAGAAGTGTGTGGGTGTAGGAATAAGTGGAGGGGAGCCACCATGGGCCCATGAGGCAGGGGGGCGCGCCCATGGGGGTGGGCACGCCGTGGACCCTCGTGGCCAGGTGCTTGCTCCCCCTGCTGTGTTCTCAGTGCCAGATATTCTCAAATATTCTAGAAAAAAATCATATTTAAATTTCAGGGCATTTGGAGAACTTTTATTTTCGGGGTATTTTTTATATTGCACGAATAATTCAGAAAACAGACGGAAAGTACTATTTTTTGCTTTATTTAATATAAATAACAGAAAGTAAAAAGAGGGTACAGAGAGTTGTGTTTTCTAACTTCATCCATCTCATGCTCATCAAAAGGAATCCACTAATAAGGTTGATCAGGTCTTGTTAACAAACCCATTCTGAATAACATGGAACCGGAGAAATTTCGAATAACACTAGGTTACCTCGGCGGGGATATGGACATCCCCAACAATAAGAATATCATATTTATTCTTGACAGCAGGTAGAGGAAATTCAAAACCTCCAAAAATAATCGATGGAATTTTTCCAATAGAATTGATACTGTGGACTTCAGGTTGTTTCCTCGAAAAGTGTACCGTATGCTCATTACCGTTAACATGAAAAGTGACATTGCCTTTGGTGCAACCAATAACATCCCCTGCAGTATTCAAAAAGGGTCTTCCAAGAATAATAGACATACTATCGTCCTCGGGAATGTCAAGAATAACAAAGTCCTTTAAAATAGTAACGTTTGCAACCACAATAGGCATATCCTCACAAATACCGACAGGTATAGCAGTTGATTTATCAGCCATTTGCAAAGATATTTCAGTAGGTTTCAACTTATTCAAATCAAGTCTAAGATATAAAGAGAGGGGCATAACACTAACACTGGCTCCAAGATCACATAAAGCAGTTTTAACATAGTTTCTTTTAATGGAGCATGGTATAGTTGGTACTCCTGGATCTCCTAGTTTCTTAGGTTTTCCACCCTTAAAAGTATAATTAGCAAGCATGGTGGAAATTTCAGCTTCTGGTATCTTTCTTTGATTAGTAACAATATCTTTCATGTACTTAGCATAGGGATTCATTTTAAGCGTATCAGTCAAACGCATACGCAAAAAGATAGGTCTAATCATTTCAGCAAAGCGCTCAAAATCCTCATCATCCTTTTTCTTGGATGGCTTAGGAGGAAAAGGCATGGGTTTCTAAACCCAAGGCTCTCTTTCCTTACCGTGTTTCCTAGCAACAAAGTCTCTTTTATCATAATGTTGATTCTTTGATTGTGGGTTATCAAGATCAACAACAGGTTCAATTTCTATATCATTATCATTACTAGGTTGAGCATCAACATGAACATCATCATTAACATTATCACTACTTTCATGTTCATTACCAGATTGTGTTTCAGCATCAGAAATAGAGATATCATTGGGATTCTCAGGTGTGTCAATAACAGGTTCACTAGAAGCATGCAAAGTCCTATCATTTTTCTTTTTCTTCCTTTTAGAAGGACTAGGTGCATCTATATTATTTCTCTGAGAATCTTGCTCAATTCTCTTAGGGTGGCCTTCAGGATACAAAGCTTCCTGAGTCATTTTACCAGTTCTAGTAGCCACTCTAACAGCATAGTCATTATTCTTACTATTCAATTCATTGAGCAAATCATTTTGAGCTTTAAGTACTTGTTCTACTTGAGTGGTAACCATAGAAGCATGTTTACTAATAAGTTTAAGTTCACCTTTAACATTAGCCATATAATCACCCAAGTGTTCAAGCATATCAGCATTACGTTTTAATTCTCTACCAAAATAAGCATTGAAGTTTTCTTGTTTAACCATAAAGTCATCAAACTCATCCAAGCATGGGCTAGCAAACTTAGTAAATGGGATTTCAGCTTGATCATATCTATAGAGAGAATTTACCTTTACTACCTATGTCGGGTTATCAAGACCATGTGTTTCTTCAATGGATGGTAATTAAGAATATGTATTTCTTCAATAGGAGGTAAATTCTTAACATCTTCAGCTTTAATACCCTTTTCTTTCATAGATTTCTTTGCCTCTTGCATATCTTTAGGACTGAGAAATAGAACACCTCTTTTCTTCGGAGTTGGCTTAGGAATAGGCTCAGGAGTTGGCTCAGGAGCTGGCTCAGGAAGTTTCCACTTATTTTCATTTGTCAACATATTATTCAATAGAATTTCAGCTTCATCTGGTGTTCTTTCCCTGAAAATAGAACCAACACAACTATCCAGGTAATCTCTGGAAGCATCGGTTAGTCCATTATAAAAGATATCAAGTATTTCATTTTTCTTAAGAGGATGATCAGGAAAAGCATTAAGTAATTGGAGAAGCCTCCCCCAAGCTTGTGGGAGACTCTCTTCTTCAATTTGCACAAAGTTATATATATCCCGTAAGGCAGCTTGTTTCTTATGAACAGGGAAATATTTAGCAGAGAAGTAATAAATCATATCCTGGGGACTACGCACACAACTAGGATCAAGAGAATTAAACCATACCTTAGCATCACCCTTTAATGAGAACGGAAATATTTTAAGGATATAAAAGTAGCGAGTTCTCTCATTATTAGTGAACATGGTGGCTATATCATTTAACTTAGTAAGATGTGCCACAACAGTTTCAGATTCATAGCCATAAAAAGGATCAGATTCAACCAAAGTAATTATATCAGGATCAATAGAGAATTCATAATTCTTCTCAGTAACAAAGATAGGTGAAGTAGCATAAGCAGGATCATATTTCATTCTGGCATTCAGAGTTTTTTGTTTAAGCTTACCTAATAATTTCTTAAGATCACTTCTATCATTGCAAGCAAGAAAGTCTCTTTTAGTTTCTTCATCCATAACATAGCCCTCAGGCACAACAGGCAATTCATATTTATTAGGAGAGCCTTCATCATTACTTTCATAAATATTATCAGTTTCAATAATTTCATCCTCTCTAGCCCTAGCAAGTTGTTCATCAAGAAATTCACCAAGTGGCACAATAGTATCAAGCATAGAAGTAGTTTCATCATAAGTATCATGCATAGCAGAAGTGGCATCATCAACACTACTAAAAAAGACACATCCGTGACATTTTGGGCCAAACGAACTTTTTTCTGTCATACATATGACACTTCTTTGACGATAATTGTGACAAAACCCGGTATCATCATAGATGTGGTGGGCTCCTACTTCTATGACAAAAAATCATGACAGAAAATGGGCTTTTCGTCCTGGACAGGCCGGAGACGCAGCTGCATGACATTCTTTGGGCCGTCCATGATGGAAAAAACCATGGTAGAAGCGAGGGGGAGGAAAATTTCGGGGAGTTCCCGGTTACGGTGGGAGGTCGGGGGCCGAGTGATGCGCGTTTCTCTCGTACACGTACGCGCGCGTGTGCGAGGCGTTGGCTCTAACTGAACCCGAGCGAGGCGTTGGGCTCTAACTGGACCCGAGCGATTGCACTATAGGCTACACGTTACTGAACCCGAGCGATCGATCGATGGCTGTTAATTGAACCCGATCGAGCGATTCCTTCGCTACTGCTGCTAACTTAAGCCGATCGATGCTGCCTCTGGGATGAACAGTGAGCGTTGCCGGGGGGGGGGGTTGGATGAACAGTGAGCGGTGGCGTTGCCTCTGGATGAACAGGACCCCGTGGTGTGGAGGGCTGGATGAACAGTAGACGGTGGAGGGGTGCCCGTGGAGGGGTGGTTGAACAGGACCCCGTGGTGTGGAGGGCTGGATGAATAGTAGACGGTGGAGGGGTGGTTGAACAGTAGCCGGTGGAGTAGCGCGCGGTGGAGGCTGGATGAACAGGAGCCTGTGGAGGCTGGAGGAGGTCGACGGTAGCCCGTGGAGGCTGGAGGAGGTCGACGGTGGAGATGAACAGTATCCCGTGGAGTCCTGTTTTGCGGTACGCCACCACCCCTCCCGATCAACAGGACCCCCGTTTCGACCGTAGGAGGTCCGTTTCGTCCATTTTGCGGTACGCCACACCCCTCCCAATGAACAGGATCCCATTTCGAACGTGGTCGGTCGAACACAAGGCCGTTTCCTCTGTTCTGCGGTACACCAGGCCTCGTTTCCATCGCCTGTTCCGTCCAAGCCCTCCCGATGAACACGACCACGCATTCCGTTCCGACCCAGCCGGTTGGCTTCCACGCGTTCCGTTGCCTCCCGATGAACACGACACATTCCGTTGCCTCCCCATGAACACGACGCATTCCGTTGCCTTCCCATGAACACGATGACGACGCTGTTTCTCCGTTCCAACCCAGCCATGTCAACGAGCCCTCGCCGTACGTATGCGCGAGTAGGCGTTCGACCCGGCCCGTATGTACACATACGTGGCCGTATTTTCTTTCTTGCACCCTGGCCGCTGTACGTACATGTACATGCTACATGCGTGCCTCTACTACGACACGTGCGCGCCTCTACGTCCACCAGTATATATGTACGTACACGTTCGCGACCAGAATGACAACGCTACATACGCTTCGACCAGGTGGGTCCCGACTGTCAGGCACTTTCTTGCGTGCGAAGATGTAGCTGGTGGGTCCTAGCAGTCAGGGGGGCGAATCGTTTTGTTTTTTTGCCCAGACGCACTTTCTTGCGTGCGAAGGTGTAGCTGGTGGGTCCCAGCAGTCAGGGGGAAACGTTTTTTTCGCGAAATATGGTGGCCCGTCCGGTGGGTCCCCGCTGTCAGGTGGAGGAATGATTATTTTGCGTGTAATAAGGAGGCACTTCCTTGCTGCGGCCGTGGACCCAGCTGTCAGCGTCTCCATGCACAGTACTCTTCCGATGGAAGTCGGTCGTTGACCACATTGACCACGCCGCGCCGAGAGCACCACGGCAGTGGACGACGGCGAGGCCTAGGAAGGGGACGATACGGAGGCAGGGAAGACTCGGCAGTTGTTTCCCACGCGGAGGGGAGTACGACTATACGAGGGTTTATTGGTTCGTCTGCCGTCGCCGGAGAATAACAACAGGTGTGGGTGAGTAGAGGGATGGCTAGGCCAGCGATGGGAGTACGGTGGGGCGGTGAGGCCTGCGCGGCAGCACAGCCGGCCGCGAGGAGGAGGGAGCAGGCAGTCCCGCCGGCGCTTGTTTGAGCGGCTGGAGCAGGAAGAGCAGAGATTGAAGAAGCACGACGGCCGTTGGATGGACATCCAACAGTCAGTGCTTGTGCGTCAACCTTTTTTTAGGAAAGCCTCAAATCTGTGGAAAACAGCATACAACCCATCTGCCATTATTTCTAATAATTTACAACCCATTTGCTAATTCTTAAGGTTTTTTTGGAGCCCATATTCTTTTTGTTAGCATTACAGCCCATATTGTGGCCACGATTAAAAAAGTATACGAAATTTTGCATATTTCGGTGCGGTCTGAATTGTTTTTAATCCCGAAATTTCGACTCACATTCAAACTGATTTTAAAAATAAATGTATATCAATATAAAATCCAACAAATTCTCCACGCATAAAAATTAATGTAATTTAAAATCTTGAAATGAAAAAAAGATATTTGAAACTAATTGCCCATTTGATGTGTTTTAAAAATGTACAACCCATTTCTCATTACTGATGGGCCATTTTCTCGGCCAGCCGAATGAAAGCTCTCCTTGTCTTGAAAGATTTGCAGCCCAACAGGACTGACAAAGCGACTTACTTGGCAAATCACAAAAAAATTGGGCTGTGGCCGTGGACCCAGCTGTCAGCCTCTCCACGTACAGTACTCTTCTGATGGAAGTCGTTCCTTGACCACGTTGACCACGCCGCACGGAGAGCACCACGGCGGTGGACGATGGTGAGGCCTAGGAAGGGGACGGCGCGGAGCCAGGGAAGACGCGGCAGTGGAAGCCCGCGCGGAGAGGAGTACGAGGGTTCACTAGTTCGGGTGCGGTGTGAGGCTGCCATCGCCGCAGGGCCTGGCCAGCGGTGGGAATAGTAGGGGGCGGTGAGGCCTCTGCGACAGCACAGCCGGCCATGGGAGGCAGGAGCATGCGGCACGACCGGTGCTGCTTTGGGCGGCCGGAGCAAGAAGACCAGAGGTTGAAGAAGCACTACGGCCGTTGGATGGACATCGTACGGTCACTAGAGCTAGAATTGTTCATATTGGCTAAGTTGACAAAGCCCTTCATCCCCGTCAACTTAGTAGGCCCACAAGTCAGCCTCCCACCAAGGTGGGTCCCAGCTAGCTGGGGGAGTATTCATTTCTTTATGCGTAATAAGGAGGCACTTTCGATGGGTCCGAGCTGACAACGGGGGTAATATTTTTTTCACGAAATACGGTGGCCCATCCGGTGGGTCCCAGCAGTCAGGGGGAAATGATTTTTTTCTCAAAATACCGGTGGCTTGTCCGATGGGTCCCCACTGCCAGGTGGAGGAATAATTATTTTTCGCGTAATAAGGAGGCACTTCCTTGCGGCTGCTGTGGACCCAGCTGTCAACCTCTCCACGTACACTACTCTTCCGATGGAAGTCGGTCGTTGACCACATTGACCACGCCGCGCCGAGAGCACCACGGCGGTGGACGATGGCGAGGCCTAGGAAGGGGATGACACGGAGCCGGGCAAGACGCGACAGAGGATGCCCACGCGGAGAGGAGTATGAGCGTTCACTAGTTCGGCTGCGGTGTGAGGCTGTCGTCGCCGCAGAATAACAGGGGGTGTGGGTGAGTGGAGGGATGGCCTGGCCAGCGGTGGGAGTAGTATCGGGGCGGTGAGGCCTCCGTGGCAGCACAGCCGGCCACGGGAGGCAGGAGCAGGCGTCATGACCGGCGCTGCTTTGAGCAGCTAGACTAAGAAGAGCAGAGGTTGAAGAAGCACTACGGCCGTTTGATGGACATTGTACGGTCACTGAAGCTAGAATCATTTATATTGACTAAGTTGGCAAAGCCCTTGGTACGCTCCAACTTAGTAGGCCCACAGGTCAGCCTCCGAAACGATGCGCCCCAGATGTCAGGGGGAGGAATCATTTTTTGGGCGGCCGAAGCTAAGAATATCCGAGATTGAAGAAGAAGCACGACATCCATTGGATAGGCATCCAACGGCCACTGCTGCTAGAACCGTGTGTTGACTATAATAAGTTGACAAAGCCTTGCATACGCGTCAACTTATTTTTTTAGGGGACGCGTCACTTAGTAGGCCCACAAGTGTGTGGCAGAGAACTTATAGCCCATTTGCGTTTTGTAAGAATGTACAACCCATTTTTGAATTCTAATGGAATTTACAACAGCCCATTTACAGTTTGTTAAAAGTACAACCCATTTTCTAGCTAGGACAACGATTAATAATTTCAACCAACCGTTGAAGACAGAATTCAATAAAATTTCCCACATTTTGATGGGATCCGAAATATTTTTATCCCGAAATTTCTAGTCAGATTAAATATAAATTTGTATTACGTAAAAATCCAACGAAACATTGCGCGCGCAACAATGAAAATTTAAGATTTTCAAAATCCATAAATAATATTTTATAAACTAATTTCGTGTTTGGTGCATTTTTTATAGTTACTGCCCAGTTTTTATAATTACATCTCATTTATTATTTTTTAAAGCCCATTTTCCTGTTAAGCCTAATGCATCCCTCCTAGGAAAGATTTGCAGCCCAGCGGGGCGGAGAATAACAAGTTGACCTTGCCTGGGTATTCCTCAAAAAGACGTATAGCTGGGCTAGCCATTTTCATCTTGAAAAAATTAGTATCTGGGCTGGATATCTGGCCTGGGCTAGACGGGCCACAGCCCGCCCAGTTAATACCCTGCTCTCCTCTGAACAACAACGAAATCATCGCCAAGAAAAACTCTGCAGTGCTCACGCCTCAAAAACACAAATACTGCTCGAGCTGCTTGGTCCCAGCTGTCGGCCGCACCTTGTGCAATTCTCTCGTTTATATTGACTACATAGGTTGACAATGGTGTGGGACCGTGATGTCAGGAAACCAGGAGAAAGCAAAAAAATATAGTTGTACATAATAAGGAGGCACTTGCGTACGTACGGCTATGGCCCTAGTGGGTCCCTAGTGTCATCCAGTCAAAATAAAGTCATCTCCTGAATCCTCATGTTCGTTGACGATGTTAACAATGCTCGGCGCCACGGCGAGCGCAACAACTCGAAGGACAACGGAGAGGGCCTCGCGGGCCCTACGGATGGTCTGATACAGCGCCCGCTGCTCATTCAGGAAGCCAGGATCATCGGACACCTATGAGCACCTTCGAGAAACTGAGACGGCATGAAACGGTAAGGCCGCGCTTGGGAGCTCTGGTTTATTTCAAACCTGTATTAACATACAAGTGTAATTTACTCGTCATCGGAAACAACGCGTAAAATACAGGCGTAATGAAACCGAGGGCCCGAGGTCTGTAAGTAAAACCGGCGGGTTACGCGTGTAATTTGAGAGACCAGTGTATATTTTACGAGCACTGCTATATGGACGACATTACCAGATGATACATGCACGACGTGCGTATCATGCCATCCATGGGCAAGGCTGAAACAGCAGCTAACGGCTGGATTAGCAATCGTCCGAGTGTCGTTCAGCGTTTTTATCGTGTGTGAAGTACTTCCGATATTTTACTAGTCGAAATCGACCAACCAAGCGCCTTCGCCCGAGACCATCTGCTTTAATTTACAAGCGTCAGTTTTACAAGCGGTTTTGGTTGGAAAACGACGATCCAATCACGGCCTAATATCATGAGTTGGTCGGAAGATCATATGGTTTCACGTCTAACCTACCCGACTTGTCGTATAGGCTATGAATGAAACATCAGACGATGAACTTCTTAAGCACGGAAACAACAGAAGAGGATGATCTTCTTAACAAGCAAATCACTGGCATTAGATCGACATGCAAAACAATACGAAGCATTATTCTCAGGAGGCACGGTGAACAGCTCGTGATGCCGCATGCCACAACATTCCAAGCTCAACTTTGCAATCAAACACAAGGCCTGGCATTACATAGACAATATTCAGAACAAACTCTTAACACAGGAATATCTCAGCAGAGTAACTATTTACTTCTAAACTGAACACAGGAATAGGAAAAAACACTCGACGCTGCTCACAGCAAGGGCGTCCCACTCAAAAATATCAAATGCATGTCTTCTGGCTAACATCAATGAGCAAATTTTGACAAGGTTTTCCAATTCCAATATATTAAACTAACGTCTTCTTGCTAACATCAATGATTAAACTTTGACAAGCTTTTCCCATTCAAAATATGTAATGCCTATGATCGTCCTGTCGTAGCTTCTTGTACTTGTTTGGGCACTTTTTGCCCAGGGCACTCCACGTGTTGTTAAATTGCCAATGGTCTCTGCAGACTAGTCATGTCACCGGTGTCTAATAATACTCTGTAAAGCTTCTCGGTCATTCCTTCTGTAATGTAGCGCAAACAGTGACTGCTTCTTTCTGCAAAGTGGAACGACCAACTGGACCCAGTAATGCAGCAGTTTGCCTTGGACACATTGGCTCCTTTTGTGCAGTTCAACTAAAATCGAAGTCGGAATAAAACCGAGCTTTAATTTTGATATCCCTGTAAGCAACAATAGGTATAAGGGAAACAATTACTGAGAAATAACGGTTGATGACTTGTACTCCCAGAAGAAAAGCATCTACTGATCTACTTTATCTTAATGGGAAACAAAGCAGGAGAGTAGCAATTCTCCATCAGTGTGATTCATTCATATTGACTGAGACATTATCTTAACAATGCCTTGTTTCAACATGTATAAAGAACGACAAAGCAGAAAAGTACCATTCCTAAAACAATGCAACTGATTCATTTTAACAGAGACATTATCTTAACAATACCTTGGTTAAACATGTAGAAAGAACTACAAAGCAGGATAGTACCATTCCTAACAAGTGTTGCAGTTTTGAACTAAGATTCAGTAGTTAATTAATTCTGAGAGTGGCATTGCTTAATTTTACCAGCGGCATTAGATTAACGAAAAGCATAAACAGTTCCAGGGGAGAGTGGGCGCAACAACAGTATGTGCTTCCATCTACTTATAAAGGGGGTGATGCAGAGTTTGTTGTAACAAAGCAACAAGCATCATGTCTGGGTTGGTCCCATTTTTGTTCACTACTTAATGGGAAAAGACAGCAATACAATAGCTTCAATTCAACATTTATTTAAAACAGTACCAATACAAGTAGCACAACATCTCAAAGCACACTGCACAATCATGTGGATGAAGGCCTGTACTGACCTTTCATGAGACGGACAAGATAAAATACGAATCTGCCAACACGAATAGGAAATCCAATCTCGTTTTGTGCAGTTGCACTGAAATCAAGCAAAGTGTTTCGCGTAGCGAAGCAAAATGTCGCAATAGCAACAAGTTGAATCGATACGAAGACTGGAAACAAATCTCGATCTCCTTTTGTGCAGTTCCACCAAAATTAAGCAAAGTCACCGGTGTGACATTCAAGTTGAACTGCACAAAACACTCTTAAAACATAAGTGTTTCGAGTAGCGAAGCAAAATGTCGCAATAGCAACAAGTTGAATCGATACCCCTGTTTTAACAGAGGCAAAAAAGGAAACAATTACTTGCCGATAAAGGAGGATGAAACAAACGGTGACAGAAAGAAGCATCTAACTTATCTTGGATGGAAAACAAAGTAGGACAGTAGCATTTCTAAAACGGTTGCATTGATTCATATTAACAGAGACATTTTCTTGAAACAACATTCGTTAAAAAATGTAATTTACTTTTAACAGTGGCATTGCTTCAATTTTCCGGCGGCATTCTTAGATTAACAACAGCAAAATAGCTGTATGGGACATGCCAGCACCATGTGCGTCCACACGTATAAATGGGTGATGCAGAGTATGTAGCCAAGCAGCATATATGCGCTGGTCCCATATTTGTTCTCTTTGAACCTTCTTCCTATGTGAGGGCAGCAAATCTAGTCCTGCACAAACTACCCGACCCCCCAGTTTCTTTCCCTTTTCAACAAAGAGATCGGTTCCTTACAGATGTGTGTACTGGGTTACCCCCTTTTTCCCTTTTCGACCTACAAAGCGGCTGGATAGCCAGTCTATACTACTTTCCGCCCCTCCTTTCCTCATTGAACCACGTCCTAGATTCTTGCTCCAGCCCACCGCACCATTCTTTCCTCTTTGAACCAAGACCTAGATTCGACTACAGATCGAAAAAGATCCACATGCAGCTAGAGCAACGACGGTTTCAAAGAAACTTATACCTTAGGGTCGTCGGGATGTGGCAAGGCGTGCGGCGGGAGGCCGGATCTGCCCACACTACGTACGGCAGCGAGGAAGAAGGGGTCGGTGGCCCTCCCGCACAGGCGCTGGGTGAAAGAGAACAGCGCAGCCGGCAGTGGATTGCCTCCCTCGCCGAAGGCGATAGAGTGAACGCTGCACCTCCTCCCCTTCCCGGTGCGACGGGATACGGACGCCTCCTTCACCAGCTGTGAGGGGGGAGAGAGAGACAAGAGGCCAACGCAGTCTTGTTTAGATCTGGTGAAGAGAGGGTGAGAGACTGTGAATATAGCAAACCCTAGCAAATGAACGCTGAGCCTCCAGCGTGTAACATATATGTAGTGCGGCGAGCGTGTGGAGAGTGCAAACCCTAAGTTGATGTCCACTCTGTTTGTGGTCTATTTTTTTCCTAGTTTTTTTGTTTCTTGTTGCTACATTATGTACTTGTGGGAGCTTAGATGTGATACCCTCAAATAACATCTAGATGTGAATTAGACAAACTGATTTTCTAACGTACCAAGAAAGAAAACTCGATAAAAAACACGCCCCCGCTTCTAGGTCGCGAGAGTCGTCGTGCACACACACATAGACATAGACATGCATATCTGTGTTTACATAAAATTCCATTTCCATCTCCATCTTCAATCATATTTGTCCAATTGGCACATTATTTACGTTGTTAATTATATACGCAGCAATATTAACGTACATCATCTCTTGTTTGCGCACGTCTGGACCGCTGCCACGGCCGGTCCTGACCAACCCCAACCCTCTTCATCACCCGCATGTGCTTCCCGCCCGAAACAGTCAATACTGCATTCATGCCCGACCAAAGCGGACACGACCTCTCACTGGCGCCGGCATTGAAGCGGCGCGCCGGCCGAGAGAGCGTCACCGGCGCCGCTTCCAGGTGCACGCGGCTGCTCCGCGTTCAAAGGTCGCAATAGCCGGCTACAACATGCATGTAAAAAGTTCTTGGGAGTCCGTGCTATAGCTAGCTGTCCTCCCCCAACTCGTCAATCTCTTCTAGTAGTGCTAGTACTCCATGGCGTGATCCATCGACAAGCAGGCGGGAAAGTTGTCGTATACTCGGTTTGCGGTGAGTGGCATGCCGAGCGACCGTGTGGGGTCGAGCCGTGGAGGAGGGTGAGACACGAACACGGCAGACGTGATTTAAACGTTGGTTTTGCTCGATGGTGCGATCCAACGAAACGAAACGTTGGTTTCTCTCCGATTCCATTTTTTCTCCGGAAAAACGGAAACTTTCCACTCCATTTTCATTCCTATTCCAAGTTTGCCCCGTTACAACATTCCATCAAATACAAAGGAAAACTAACACGCATGCTGATGCATCTCAATGATTCACAGATCATAGCCAATATTTACTTCACAACTAAAGAAAAAAGTTGTGAGAGCGTGTACGAAAGAAAAACTACTGATGGGGTCACTACGACTTAAACCCTAAACCCTAAACATGATTTAATTTCCTGGCCAGGTAGAACCTGTCGAAGGAAAGACGGCTGGCACCCTCGGATCATACGATGCTTTTGTGCAGTTCCACTAAAATCGACCTGAGCATCCCTGATGGCAAAGATATTGAAGAAGTGTGATTAGAATAATAGTACTGGCACTAGTTCATGAGACATAAACTCATCACAAGTAGAAGCCGGTAGAAGTAGAGAAAGATCGACATGGAGATGGAGCTACGGCAGTGGAGCAAGCCGGCTCCAAAAGGAAGATGGACTACCTGGGACGTCGGGCTGTAGCTAGAAGGGCGGTTGGGACGCGGCATCGGCCCATACCGCGGTGACCCCCGATTGGGACGCACCGACTGTGGGTTTTCTCCCTCGCCGATGTCGACCGCGTCTACGCAGAACATTGTTCCCTTCCCCCAGCTGCGGGATCAGGCCCGTCGTTCTATGCTTGTGAAGAGAGCAACCTAAGCAAGCAGGCTTGTAGCTTAGGCTCCTGCTAGTGTATATATAGTGGTTTTCTTTTTCTCTCCATATCAACCATTTTATATTGCGTACGTGTCATTCAAGAGTGAAATGATGGTTGCTTCTTCCGACTAACTTACTGTGTGATTTGACTGCTCCTTAGTGGCCCCTACACGTACTCCCCCTACGTGTATGCAACAGTCACACGTACACATGGACGCAAAAACGCGCGCGACGCCCTAATGCATGCATGTCCGAGCACACGACGGAACACACACGGTCACGCTCAAGTGCTCAACCTACACGTGCATGCACACACATACTCAGTCAGGGTGAGCTAGTGACCGTATAAACACCGGAAAAATATATATATTGAGCGCAATGAGCGTATTATGAAGTCCACTGACCGTATTTTTACAAATATACAGTGACAGACAGTGTATTTATCTCGTTTGAAATTAAGCCATATTAACCAGAGAGGAGGCAGTATGGACTAGCATTACTTTGCTGTGTCCCGTCAACTTGCCGAACGAGGAGAAGGTTGCAGGACGGGAGAAGCTTGCGCGCGGTGGCTCGCAGGACAAGGAGAAACTTTTGACTAATGCAAGCTCTCCCTCGCTCAGGCGGTGGACGTGCAACAGTTAATTCGGTGTCAGATTGCCAGAAGCATACACTATACTACTACTAGGGCTATTATTGTTCGACTTCCCGAATAGACGAACAGCCAAGCGCAAAGTTTACTAGTACTACTACTATAGTCTATAAAGGTACGTACTATACTAGTACGAACCGGATGGAGGAGCGTCTGCACTCTTATTATAATTTTAAAATGTGATAAAGCAATCTTCAACACATTTGGTTCTCTTCGAGGGTTCTCGCATGTGATAATGGAAGTTGATTGCATGGAACACTCGCCACAATTCTCGCTTAATTCTGGCTCATATCCTGTTACAAATAGTAGCGCTCGGTAATATTTCCTCTTTTTTGTTATTCAGCATGTAAACAGGTCAGCAAACCTTGCAGCGCATCTTCGTGCGAACCGTGCTTGCTGCACTTTGAATGTGGCCGAGAGCTGGCTTGATGAAACACCTCGCTTCCTACTTCTTTTTTTGCGGGGTACCTCGCTTCCTAGTGACCAGTGTCTTGGCTGATCGTCCTAAGAATGCTTATATATGAATAAAGCTCTCTCATTTACCCGCAAAAAAGATTAAGCCATATGAGCGCTGCTATGCAGACGACTCATGGTGCACGATTCTTGCACGACAGTGCTAATCAAGCCGTCCATGCCTATGAGCAAACTACGACATGCCAATGGATTCACCATCGTCCAGCTTTCATCCGAACAAGTATCGTCTGCATAGTAGTTTTGAAGCCATATTAACCGGAAAGGAGGGAATATGGACTAGCACTACTTTTTGGTGTGTCCCGTCAACTCGCAGAACAAGGAGAAGCTTGCAGGACAAGGTGAAGCTCGCTTACGCCTTTTGACTAATGCAACCTACCCTCGGTGGACATGCATCAGTCCATTCGGTGTCAGATTGTGAGAGGCATACACTGTAGTACCCAACATGTGGAGTACCATCATTGCTCGACTTCACGAAGAGGCGAAGAGCCAAGCGCAGTAGTACGAGTAGTACTACTACTAGAACCACATGGTGGAGCATCTGTACTCTTATTTTTTTATCTCTGATAAAGTACACGTTTATTCCAGAGAAGGGCGGAAAACGGCAGCCCAACATGTAATGAATGATATCGATCAACCAACCATGCTTGAATATATCTTGGCCTCCGTGCGAGCCCGTCTGTGTGTTCTCTCTCCTCAGGCTTGTTTGGTTCATGACTCACTTTGCCACAACTAATCTTAGGCAAACTGTGGCTGCCACAAAAAGTGTGGCTAACAAAATGGCCACCACAAGTGTGGCAAGATTTGGCAAAAATTTGAGCCTATGACTTGTGGGCCGTATAACTAGAAAAGTGTGGCAAGCCACAAGTGTGGCAATAAACCAAACATATGCCTAAGGTGTTGTGGCATGACTAAGGTTAGACGTGGCAACCTTAGGCTGAGAACCAAACATCCCCCTCGTCTCTCTCAAGGAACGATGGGTTGGCTCTTTGTCGTCAATTGAGATCGGTTTGCTCAGACTCCTATCCCACATGTCAGTGATATGCTAAGAGGACGTGTGTTGACCGACTGGCCATACGCGTACTTGGTTTTACACCTTCATACTACTCCTCCCTCCGTCACAGTTTACAGGGCACGCTTCATTATGATGCATTTCTCTCAATGCATTTCCACCACTAGAGAGACTTTAGATGCGTTTGGTTTAATGCTCAATTAATTAGGGCGTGGTAACCGCAATCAAGTCCGCAATTTTCTCTCCATGTACTGTACTACTACAGAGTGGAGTAAGTGCATGCATGTGTGTACCCGGGGTGGAAGCATTGCATGCATGTGTGTACGCATTATTCCCTCTAGTAATAGATGTCGTGCTATAACTACCAATGCTATTTTTCAGGCCGATCGCTGGTCGCCTTGGTCCCACAGATTTTTTTCTTTTTTCTGAAGCGCGCTGTATAAAGTGACGAATGGAGTAGTATGAGCGGATTCAAAAAAGAGCGTATTGATGGTTGCTTCTTCAGAGCAACTTACAGTGGGAAAGGTGGGGCTTATGATTTGACTACTCATTACTACTATTAATGCGGCACAACGACCGGGCTGAGTCTCCCATGTAGTTGTGCACTACCCCCTCGGTTCTTAAATATACTCCAGAGTATTTGTATTTCTAGAGATTTCAACGAGTGACTACTCAAATATTTGTCTTTTTAGAGATTTCAAATGGACTGGCACATACGGATGTATATAGACATATTTTAGAGTGTAGATTCACTCATTTTGCTCCGTATGTAGTCACTTGTTGAAATCTCTAGAAAGACGAATAGAATATTTAGGAACGGAGGGAGTACACATACGAAGCAAAATGAGTGAATCTACACTCTAAAATATGCCCGTTTGAAATTTGTAAAAAGACAAATATTTAGGAACGAAGGAGTATAATTTTGTGCATGGCACATGGACCCGGATGATGAAGAGGCTTCTGGCAATGCTATCAAGCTTCCATCATTTGTTTACATAATTGACGTACTATACAAATAATTTTCCAGCGACATGAAATTGTACAATGGTGTGAGCTTTCAGCTTTTGTTTCGCGTGTCTTGCCATCGATGCTCTTTCGGAAACAATAAAAAACTAACTTCCTTGCTAATGCATGTCAATTATTAGCAGATCAGAGCTAATAATTACATCACAACTGAAGACAGAGTTGTGAGAAGGTGTTAAATTAAAATTGATCCATGCTTTCATTGGCAGCAACGTCCCCCCAGCTCTGTCTAAATCAACAAGGCATGTTGGGAAAAAAGTAGCTGTCTGGAGCATGCAACATTCCGATCATTTTGTGCAGTTCCACTAAAATAGAGCTGAGCGTCCCTGTTCCAAAGATATTAAGTGTGATTACGATAATAGAGGACTGCTGATGAAACAATAAACACACAAATAGAAGCCGGTCACCTTTGCAGTCTCTCTTAAGACTAACTAGTTGGAGAAGATTAGGCTCGGAGTTGGATGAGGAGGATAGAGCAAAACCAATCTCCCTTTGTGCAGTCGCACTGAAATGTAGAGACGTTGCCCGTGTGACATTTTAGTACAACCGCACAAAACACTCTTAAGAAAAAAGTGATTTGTGCAGTTCACCAAAAGGTCACAATAGCAATGAGGTGAAATGGATAGCCCTGTTTGCAAAAAAGAGGTAGAAAGGAAACAATTACTGGCCAATAACAGTTGATGACACATGCAACGACAAAAAAGAAGCATATTCCTTGTCCTAAGGGAAGATAACAACACGGTTGTGTTTGTCTAAAACGGTGTGAGGACGAGAATGCAATATGGAAAGTACGCCGGACGAGCTACGTTTTGGGCAAAGAACTATGGAAGATCCACATGCAGTGACGTGGGAAGACGGGCAATGGAGCAAGGGCGGAGGGGATACCTGGAGGTCGTTGGGATGTAACTAGGTGAGTGGCGGCAGGCGGAATCTGCGAGTAGGTGGCGTAGGCCCTGCCGCGCCGGAGCTTGGTCAGAGAGAACGGCGTGTACCGCAGATTGGGATGTGATGCCTCGGCGCCGTCGAACGGAGAAATGATGCACTTCCTCCCTTTCCCCCGGCGGACGGGATGCGGTCGGATCAGTGACCAACGGTGTGAGAGAGAGAGGCCACCACACTCCCTTTCCCCCGGCGGACGGGATGCGGCCGGATCAGTGACCAAGGGTGAGAGAGAGAGGCCACCACAGCCTTGTGTGAGATACTCTGAAGAGCAACAAACCAGGCAGGCAGGCTCCATTGTATATAGTGAGCGGACTACCTTTTTCTCCATAAAAATCATTTTATATTCTGTGTACGTGCCATTGAGCGATATATCTTTATTTAAAAATAACGTGGCAACGCGTCAAGTCGAACTTTGTTTCGTGCACGTGTGGTACACGACCTCCGTAGGTAAACAACCGCTACAGGCGTTCAAATTAGCATCGTGAGCTGCCATTTCGTAAAGAAATGAGCTCCACCGTGTACCCGTGCGGGTGTGGCTGGGCACGAAGCGTGAGTACATGCATGGTGCACCTATTCTCTTCTTGTATACGTACACCACCTACGTGGGGTTGTGTGAGAGAGATACAAACCTAGAGAGATATAGTGTGTGGGTTCTTGAGAGGTTTTTTTGGTGGGGGGGGTCAATCAAAAAATATAACATATGCAATGTGTGTGAAATAGAGTCCTGGAGATAACATATATATAGAGGGGGCGATCCACGAGAAGAGAGTGGACTTGACGTGTCCATAGAATCGAACAGAAGGATGATGATGTGTGTGTGTGCGTGTGCGCGTAGCGATCGATAAAGAGTGCCATCCGAATTTGTGTGTGCCCACATCAAAGATATAGAGTGGCTAGCCTACTGGAACGTGAGATGGGACATGTGCAGTTTGTCTCTGTTGCATGGATACCTACCTGCAGCGCTCGACTATCGATGTGTGGTGGGGGAAGAGGGAGGCCCAATTAATTATAGAGGTACAATGGCTGGTATATGTGTGGAGGAGGAGAGAGTCCTACCTCATGTATTAAGGAGATCGATCTGCCTCATGTATTAAGGGAGATCGATTGGTATCCATGCATATGTGCAGGAGAGGAATAAGGTTGGGAGAGAGACAGAGCTAGAGTGTTGGAGGAGGTGGTAGTGGAGTTGCTTCTAACAAATGGTGGGATAGGCTTGCTAGACAAACGGAGGGCACGCCCGCAATATCAATAAGAGAGGAGATGGCTGCTTGTTGTCTGTGCACGTGCGTGTGAGAGACGGGTCAGGAGGCATGCACGAATGATGAGGGGGGACGATGTGGCTGTGGTAAGCAGACGTAACTACGTAGGAAGATCAATCGCCCTTTGTTAGAGAAAGGAGAGACATAACTTGTGAGGTACGTAGATCGATGGGGGGTAGTTAAAGTCGATCTAGGTATATGTTGGGAGATCGATCGATATACATGCATGTGTGTGTTAGAAGCAAATGAGGCACGAGGAGAAGGATAGAGAGAGAGAGGGATGCATGTAGGAGGTGGTATGAGAGGCATACTATATCGAGGGGGAGGAGTGTGCGAGTATGAGAACGATGAAAAGAGTGGTGGGAGTGAGGCATGGACGGTGACAAGAGAAGAGGGGAAGCTTGTGTTTGTGCTAGGCACACCTGGCTAGAGACTCATATCGATCGATGTGTGCCATAAAGGAGCCGGGGGGCCTACACACACCGTGGGTGAATGACCTAAAGTGGAAAGACGAATTTGCACGATGGAGCTAGAGAATGCTGAGGGAGGGTGATGTTGGGGAACGTTGCAGAAAACAAAAATTTTCCTACGGTTTCACCAAGATCCATATATGAGTTCATCTAGCAATGAGTGATCGGATACATCTACATACCTTTGTAGATCGCGAGGGGAAGCGTTCAAAGAACGGGGATGAGGTAGTCGAACACGATGTGATCCAAATCACCGGAGATCCTAGCACCGAACAGACGGCACCTCCGTGTTCAACACACGTACGGTCAGCGTAACATCTCCTTCTTCTTGATCCAGCAAGAGGGAAGGAGAGGTTGAGGAAGATGGCTCCAGCAGCAGCACGACGGCGTGGTGGTGATGGAGCTGCAGTACTCCGTCAGGGCTTCGCCAAGCGCTATGGAGGAGGAGGAGGAGGTGTTGGAGAGGGAGAAGGAGGCAACCAAAAGCGTGGATGAAAAGCCCTCCTTCCCCCACTATATATAGGAGGGCCAGGGGGGGGGGCGCCGGCCCTAGGAGATCCAATCTCCTAGGGGGGCGGCGGCCAAGGGAGGTTTCCCTCCCCCCCAAGGCACCTAGGAGGTGCCTTCCAGTAGTGGGACTCTTCCCTTTTGTGAACCCTAGGCGCATGGGCCTCTTGGGGCTAGTGCCCTTGCCCCATGTAGGCCAAGGCGCACCCCCTACAGCCCATGTGGCCCTCGGGGCAGGTGGCCCCACCCGGTGGACCCCCCGGGACCCTTCCGGTGGCCCCGGTACAATACCGGTGACCCCGAAACTTGTCCCGATGCCCGAAATAGCACTTCCTATATATAATTCTTTACCTCCGAACCATTCCAGAACTCCTCGTGACGTCCGGGATCTCATCCGGGACTCCGAACAACATTCGGGTTACTGCATATACATATCCCTACAACCCTAGCGTCATCGAACCTTAAGTGTGTAGACCCTACGGGTTCGGGAGATATGTAGACATGACCAAGACGACTCTCCGGTCAATAACCAACAGCAGGATCTGGATACCCATGTTGGCTCCCACATACTCCACGATGATCTCATCGGATGAACCACGATGTCGAGGATTCAAGCAACCCCGTATACAATTCCCTTTATCAATCGATATGTTACTTGCCCGAGATTCGATCGTCGGTATCCCAATACCTTGTTCAATCTCGTTACCGGCAAATCACTTTACTCGTACCGTAATGCATGATCCCGTGACCAGACACTTGGTCACTTTGATCTCATTATGATGATGCATTACCGAGTGCGCCCAGTGATACCTCTCCGTCATACAGAGTGACAAATCCCAGTCTTGATCCGTGTCAACCCAACAGACACTTTCGGAGATACCCGTAGTCTACCTTTATAGTCACCCAGTTACGTTGTGATGTTTGGTATACCCAAAGCACTCCTACGGTATCCGGGAGTTACACGATCTCGTGGTCTAAGGAAAAGATACTTGACATTGGAAAACTCTAGCAAACGAACTATACGATCTTATGCTATGTTTAGGATTGGGTCTTGTCCATCACATCATTCTCCTAATGATGTGATCCCGTTATCAATGACATCTAATGTCCATAGTCAGGAAACCATGACTATCTGTTGATCAACGAGCTACTCAACTAGAGGCTTACTAGGGACATGTTGGTGTCTGTTATTCACACATGTATTACGATTTCCGGATAACACAATTATAGCATGAATAAAGACAATTATCATGAACAAGGAAATATAATAATAATGCTTTTATTATTGCCTCTAGGGCATATTTCCAACAGTCTCCCACTTGCACTAGAGTCAATAATCTAGTTACGTTGTGATGAATCGAACACCCATGGAATTCTGGTGTTGATCATGTTTTGCCCTAGGGAGAGGTTTAGTCAACGGATCTGCTACATTCAGGTCCGTATGCACTTTACAAATATCTATGTCTCCATCTTGAACATTTTCACGAATGGAGTTGAAGCGACGCTTGATGTGCCTTGTCTTCTTGTGAAACCTGGGCTCCTTGGCAAGAGCAATAGCTCCAGTGTTGTCACAGAAGAGCTTGATCGGCCCCGACGCATTGGGTATGACTCCTAGGTCGGTGATGAACTCCTTCACCCAAATTGCTTCATGTGCTGCCTCCGAGGCTGCCATGTACTCCGCTTCACATGTAGATCCCGCCACGACGCTCTGCTTGCAAGTGCACCAGCTTACCGCCCCACCATTCAAAATATACACGTATCCGGTTTGTGACTTAGAGTCATCCAGATCTACGTCGAAGCTAGCATCGACGTAACCCTTTACGACGAGCTCTTCGTCACCTCCATAAACGAGAAACATTTCCTTAGTCCTTTTCAGGTACTTCAGGATATTCTTGACCGCTGTCCAGTGTTCCTTGCCGGGATTACTTTGGTACCTTCCTACCAAACTTACGACAAGGTTTACATCAGGTCTGGTACACAACATGGCATACATAATAGAACCTATGGCTGAGGCATAGGGGATGACACTCATCTCTTCTATATCTTATGCCGTGGTCGGACATTGAGCTGAGCTCAATTTCATACCTTGTAACACAGGCAAGAACCCCTTCTTAGATTGATCCATATTGAACTTCTTCAATATCTTATCAAGGTATGTGCTTTGTGAAAGACCTATGAGGCGTCTTGATCTATCTCTATAGATCTTGATGCCTAATATATAAGCAGCTTCACCAAGGTCCTTCATTGAAAAACTCATATTCAAGTAGGCCTTGATGCTGTCCAAGAGTTCTATATCATTTCCCATCAAAAGTATGTCATCTACATATAATATGAGAAATGCTACAGAGCTCCCACTCACTTTCTTGTAAACGCAGGCTTCTCCATAAGTCTGCGTAAACCCAAACGCTTTGATCATCTCATCAAAGCGAATGTTCCAACTCCGAGATGCTTGCACCAGCCCATAAATCGAGCGTTGGAGCTTGCACACCTTGTTAGCATTCTTAGGATCGACAAAACCTTCCGGTTGCATCATATACAATTCTTCCTTAAGGAAACCATTAAGGAATGCCGTTTTGACGTCCATTTGCCATATCTCATAATCATAAAATGCGGCAATTGTTAACATGATTCGGACTGACTTTAGCTTCGCTACCAGTGAGAAAGTCTCATCATAGTCAACCCCTTGAACTTGTCGATAACCCTTAGCGACAAGACGAGCTTTATAGATGGTCACATTACCATCCACGTCTGTCTTCTTCTTAAAGATCCATTTATTTTCTATGGCTCGCCGTTCAACGGGCAAGTCAGTCAAAGTCCATACTTCGTTTTCATACATGGATCCTATCTCGGATTTCATGGCTTCTAGCCATTTGTCGGAATCCGGGCCTGCCATCGCTTCTTCATAGTTCGAAGGTTCACCGTTGTCTAACAACATGATTTCTAAGACAGGGTTGCCATACCACTCTGGTGCGGAACGTGTCCTTGTGGACCTTCGAATTTCAGTAGGAGCTTGATCAGAAGTATCTTGATCATTATCATTAACTTCCTCTCTAGTCGGTGCAGGTACCTCAGGAACATTTTCTTGAGTTGCGCCATTTTCCGGTTCAAGAGGTAACACTTCATCAAGTTCTACTTTCCTCCCACTTACTTCTTTCGAGATAAACTCTTTCTCTAGAAAGAATCCATTCTTGGCAACAAAGATCTTGCCTTCGGATCTGAGGTAGAAGGTATACCCAACAGTTTCTTTAGGGTACCCTATGAAGACGCATTTTTCCGACTTGGGTTCGAGCTTTTCAGGTTGAAGTTTCTTGACATAAGCATCGCATCCCCAAACGTTTAGAAACGACGGCTTAGGTTTCTTCCCAAACCATAATTCAAACGGTGTCGTCTCAACGAATTTTGACGGAGCCCTATTTAAAGTGAATGCGGCAGTCTCTAAAGCATAACCCCAAAAATATAGCGGTAAATCGGTAAGAGACATCATAGATCGTACCATATCTAATAGAGTGCGATTACGACGTTCGGACACACCATTACGCTGAGGTGTTCCAGGCGGCGTGAGTTGTGAAACTATTCCACATTTTCTTAAGTGTGTGCCAAATTCGTGACTCAAGTATTCTCCTCCACGATCTGATCGTAGAAACTTCATTTTCCTGTCACGTTGATTCTCAACCTCACTCTGAAATTCCTTGAACTTTTCAAAGGTTTCAGACTTGTGTTTCATTAAGTAGATATACCCATATCTACTCAAATCATCAGTGAGGGTGAGAACATAACGATAGCCACCGCGAGCCTCAACACTCATTGGACCGCACACATTAGTATGTATGATTTCCAATAAGTTGGTTGCTCGCTCCATTGTTCCTGAGAACGGAGTCTTGGTCATCTTACCCATGAGGCATGGTTCGCACGTGCCAAATGACTCGTAATCAAGAGACTCTAAAAGTCCATCTGCATGGAGCTTCTTCATGCGTTTGACACCTATGAGAACAAGGCGGCAGTGCCACAAGTATGTGGGACTATCATTATCAACTTTACATCTTTTGGTACTCACACTATGAATATGTGTAGCATTACGCTCGAGATTCATTAAGAATAAACCATTCACCATAGGAGCATGACCATAAAACATATCTCTCATATAAATAGAACAACCATTATTCTCGGATTTAAATGAGTAGCATCTCGAATTAAACAAGATCCCGATACAATGTTCATGCTCAAAGCTGGCACTAAATAACAATTATTAAGGTTTAAAACTAATCCCGAAGGTAAATGTAGAGGTAGCGTGCCGACGGCGATCACATTGACCTTGGAACCATTCCCGACGCGCATCGTCACCTCGTCCTTTGCTAGTCTCCGCTTATTCCGCAGCCCCTGCTTTGAGTTACAAATGTGAGCAACTGCACCGGTATCAAATACCCAGGAGCTACTACGGGTACTAGTAAGGTACACATCAATTACATGTATATCATATATACCTTTTGTTTTGCCGGCCTTCTTGTCCGCTAAGTATTTGGGGCAGTTCTGCTTCCAGTGACCACTTCCCTTGCAATAAAAGCACTCAGTCTCGGGCTTGGGTCCATTCTTTGGCTTCTTCCCAGCAGCTTGCTTGCCGGGCGCGGCAACTCCTTTGCCGTCCTTCTTGAAGTTCTTTTTACCCTTGCCCTTCTTGAACTTAGTGGTTTTATTCACCATCAACACTTGATGTTCCTTCTTGACTTCTACCTCTGCTGATTTCAGCATTGAAAATACCTCAGGAATGGTCTTTTCCATCCCCTGCATATTGAAGTTCATCACAAAGCTCTTGTAGCTTGGTGGAAGCTACTGGAGGATTCTGTCAATGACCGCATCATCCGGGAGATTAACTCCCAGCTGAGTCAAGCGGTTATGTAACCCAGACATAGTGAGTATGTGCTCACTGACAGAACTATTTTCCTCCATCTTACAGCTAAAGAATTTGTCGGAGACTTCATATCTCTCGACCCGGGCATGAGCTTGGAAAACCATTTTCAGCTCTTCGAACATCTCATATGATCCATGTCTCTCAAAACGCTTTTGGAGCCCCGGCTCTAGGCTGTAAAGCATGCCGCACTGAACGAGGGAGTAGTCATCGGCACGTGTCTGCCAAGCGTTCATAACGTCTTGGTTCTGTGGGACAGGTGCGTCACCTAGCGGTGCTTGTAGGACATATTCTTTCTTGGCAGCTATGAGGATGATCCTCAGGTTCCGGACCCAGTCCGTATAGTTGCTGCCATCGTCTTTCAGCTTGGTTTTCTCTAGGAACGCGTTGAAGTTGAGGACTACGTTGGCCATTTGATCTACAAGACATATTGTAAATATTTTAGACTAAGTTCATGATAATTAAGTTCATCTAATCAAATTATTCAATGAACTCCCACTTAGATAGACATCCCTCCTGCCATCTAAGTATAACATGATCCGAGTTAACTAGGCCGTGTCCGATCATCACGTGAGACGGACTAGTCAACGTTGGTGAACATCTTCATGTTGATCGTATCTTCTATACGACTCATGCTCGACCTTTCGGTCTTCTGTGTTCCGAGGCCATGTCTATACACATGCTAGGCTCGTCAAGTCAACCTAAGTGTTTGCATGTGTAAATCTGTCTTACACCCGTTGTATGTGAACGTTTGAATCAAACACCCGATCATCATGTGGTGCTTTGAAACAACGAACTGTAGAAAACGGTGCACAGTTAGGGGGAACACTTTCTTGAAATTATTATGAGGGATCATCTTATTTACTACCGTCGTTCTAAGTAAACAAGATGCAAAACATGATAAACATCAAATGCAATCAAATAATAATAGTGACATGATATGGCCAATATCACATAGCTCCTTTGATCTCCATCTTGGGGCTCCATGATCATCTTGTCACTGGCATGACACCATGATCTCCATCATCATGATCTCCATCATTGTGTCTCCATGAAGTTGCTCGCCAACTATTACTTCTACTACTATGGCTAACACGTTTAGCAATAAAGTAAAGTAATTTACATGGCGTTTCTCAATGACACGCAGGTCATACAAAAAATATAGACAACTCCTATGGCTCCTGCCGGTTGTCATACTCATCGACATGCAAGTCGTGATTCCTATTACAATAGCATGAACATCTCATACATCACATATAGATCATTCATCATTCATCACAACTTTGGCCATATCATATCACAAAGCACTTGCTGCAAAAACAAGTTAGACGTCCTCTAATTGTTGTTGCAAGTTTTACGTGGCTGAAGTAGGGTTCTAGCAAGAACGTTTTCTTACCTACGTGAAAGCCACAACGTGATTTGTCAACTTCTATTTACCCTTCATAAGGACCCTTTTCATCGAATCCGCTCCAACTAAAGTAGGAGAGACAGACACCCGCCAGCCACCTTATGCAACTAGTGCATGTTAGTCGGTGGAACCGGTCTCACGTAAGCGTACGTGTAAGGTTGGTCCGGGCCGGTTCATCCCACAATACCGTTGAAGCAAGATAAGACTAGTAACGGCAAGAAAGTTGACAACATCTACGCCCACAACAAATTGTGTTCTACTCTTGCAAGAAGAACTACGCATAGACCTAGCTCATGATGCCACTGTTGGGGAACGTTGCAGAAAACAAAAATTTTCCTACGGTTTCACCAACATCCATCTATGAGTTCATCTAGCAACGAGTGATCGGATACATCTACATACCTTTTTAGGTCGCGAGCGGAAGCGTTCAAAGAACGGGGATGAGGTAGTCGAACACGACGTGATCCAAATCACCGGAGATCCTAGCACCGAACGGACGGCACCTCCGTGTTCAACACACGTACGGTCAGCGTAACATCTCCTTCTTCTTGATCCAGCAAGAGGGAAGGAGAGGTTGAGGAAGATGGCTCCAGCTGCAGCACGACGGCGTGCTGGTGATAGAGCTGCAGTACTCCGTCAGGGCTTCGCCTAGCGCTATGGAGGAGGAGGAGGTGTTGGAGAGGGAGAAGGAGGCAACCAAAAGCGTGAATGAAAAGCCCTCCTTCCCCCACTATATATAGGAGGGCCAAGGGGGGGCGCCGGCCCTAGGAGATCCAATCTCCTAGGGGGGCGGTGGCCAAGGGAGGTTTCCCTCCCCCCCAAGGCACCTAGGAGGTGCCTTCCACTATTGGGACTCTTCCCTTTTGTGAACCCTAAGCACATGGGCCTCTTGGGGCTAGTGCCCTTGGCCCATGTAGGCCAAGGCGCACCCCCTACAGCCCATGTGGCCCCCGGGGCAGGTGGCCCCACCCGGTGGACCCCCCGGGACCCTTCCGGTGGCCCCGGTACAATACCGATGACCCCGAAACTTGTCCCGATGCCCGAAATAGCACTTCCTATATAAAATTATTTACCTCCGGACCATTCCGGAACTCCTCGTGATGTCCGGGATCTCATCCGGGACTCCGAACAACATTCGGGTTACTGCATATACATATCCCTACAACCCTAGCGTCACCGAACCTTAAGTGTGTAGACCCTACGGGTTCGGGAGATATGTAGACATGACCGAGACGACTCTCCGGTCAATAACCAACAGCGGGATCTGGATACCCATGTTGGCTCCCACATACTCCACGATGATCTCATCGGATGAACCACGATGTCGAGGATTCAAGCAACCCCGTATACAATTCCCTTTATCAATTGATATGTTACTTGCCCGAGATTCGATCGTCGGTATCCCAATACCTTGTTCAATCTCGTTACCGGCAAGTCACTTTACTCGTACCGTAATGCATGATCCCGTGACCAGACACTTGGTCACTTTGAGCTCATTATGATGATGCATTACCGAGTGGGCCCAGTGATACCTCTCCGTCATACGGAGTGACAAATCCCAGTCTTGATCCGTGTCAACCCAACAGACACTTTTGGAGATACCCGTAGTCTACCTTTATAGTCACCCAGTTACGTTGTGACGTTTGGTATACCCAAAGCACTCCTATGGTATCCGGGAGTTACAGGATCTCATGGTCTAAGGAAAAGATACTTGACATTGGAAAACTCTAGCAAACGAACTATACGATCTTATGCTATGTTTAGGATTGGGTCTTGTCCATCACATCATTCTCCTAATGATGTGATCCCGTTATCAATGACATCCAATGTCCATAGTCAGGAAACCATGACTATCTGTTGATCAACGAGCTAGTCAACTAGAGGCTTACTAGGGACATGTTGGTGTTTGTTATTCACACATGTATTACGATTTTCGGATAACACAATTATAGCATGAATAAAGACAATTATCATGAACAAGGAAATATAATAATAATGCTTTTATTATTGCCTCTAGGGCATATTTCCAACAGGTGAGAGGGATGCGGACGTGTGCATGCACAAGAGAAAGTTAGCGCTAGCTACAAAGATAAGAGGGTTGTGTGGGTGTAAAAGACGAATAGAGATCATATATACTTCATTATAAAAAGCGAATTCGGATATTTGAAGAAGTTATCATAGTGTTTCAAACCGATGCATGTGTGAATATATATAACGGTGATACACATGGTGTGGTTATGAACATGTTATACTACATTTAATATATTTTATCTCCACTCTTATAAAAAAACGGAGTTGTTGATGATGGTGTGCCTGCCATCCTGCATTATAGGCCGTCCGATTTATATCTAGCGGATAGCAAGGAAACTATGATGGTTGAAGTTGGCAACAATCATGATTGTAGATTCTTGTTGAAATAGAGAAACGAATTCAAATTTAGTTCGAATTGCAGCGGTAGTATAGACATTTGGAATGCACTAAAATGTTGGTATGAGTAGGTTACATGCATTATACAGCAAGCGAAAAAATTTAATCGGACATAACATGGATTCATACTCCCTCCTTCCATCTATATAGGGCGTAATGATATTTTTAAGACCGCCTTTGACTATTGACAAGATTAATAGTACATGACATGCATAATGTGAAAATTATATCATTGAAAGAACCTTTCACAGACGAATTTAACGGTGTGCTTTGTGTAAGTTGCATGTCATATATCATTGCTCTAATATTTGGTCAAAGTTAGCATCGAAAAACGCATTAGGCCCTATATAGATGGAAGGAGGGAGTAGCTTTGAATAGCATTTGTATAGTAAAACGGGGCAAGACTCTCTCTTTGTGTGGTGTGAATAGTTTTATTTTTTTGTTTTCTTTTTGGTTGAGGGAACTGCGAATTGATTGGGTACGTACAAGTACAATATTACTACACGTTAGGCTTGTCCCTAAAATTCAACCCGCGTCTTGTTATATCCCGAAAATTCAGATATCGTGCTCCCAAAACTGGCACCTTCACAACCCGCGCCTTGCTATCCCGAAATTACAACGCGCGCGAAAACTCCCTCCAGCTGCCAAATCCCGACATGCGAAATCCCCCTTCTAACCCTGAGCTGAAAGGGCCGCTAGTTCAAATCGGTGGGGGGTACTTTTGCAACACACCCTACATTTTGGACAAGTGCATCCCCATGTCATGCTTCACCCCCTCCCATCGCCCCCTTTTCGCCATTCGAAATCCCAAGCCGCCATAACCTCTCCGCTCCAGCCGCGAAACCCCACCCTCCTCCGTTCGCCACGTCACCGCTGCCCAGCCGGAGCCTCTTCCCCGACGATGTCGTCCACCGCAACAGCTCGACGTCCCTCATCCACCTCCCCGGATGAGGATCTGTCATCCATCTCGCCGTCCCGCCGGTTCAGCTGCCCCGTCCTCCACCCCCAAGAAGCTGCTCCGACGATCGCCTCGTCTATCGCGGCTGCTCCATCCCCACAGCGCCGCCTTAACCTGCTCCACCAGAACCGCAACATCCTCACCGACTCCTCGGACGAAGCCGAGGCCTACTCGGCGCCACCAAAGAGGATGTACACTCATCGCATCGCACCTTCTCCTTAACTCGACCTCCCGGCGCCGACGGTGCTCCATCCCGCACCCCCATGGAGCGGCTACCTTGAAGCCGGCGCCGCAAGCGACAGCTCCACGGCGGCTCTCCCCCAGTGCGAGGCCCCTTCGGCGGTGGCGTCCATACCAGCCGGATCTCCTGCTGCTGCTCTGGCTCTCGCTCGCTCGCGCTGCTGCTGCTGCTCCGGCTCTCGTTCGATCGCTTGCTCGCCCAGCTGCTGCTGCTGCTCTTCCCCTCGGTCGTGCTGCTGCTCTGCTCCGATTAAGCCACACTTCAGTCGACTGAATCGACTTTTGGGTCAGTCGATTTTCAGGGGTTGGGGGCTCGCCGGAGTTAAGGAAGAACCACCCACAGCGTGGACGGGGACTCGCCAGAGAGGTACCCCACTATATATCTTAGTGTTCAGGGTAGGGGTGGGGGCCTAGAGGGTTGGCCGGGGCGGCGGTGCTGAGTTGTTTCAGGGCGGCGAGGTGGCGCTGGGGCCGGCGGTTCGGCCGGTGGTGGCTGGTGGCTCAGGGGGTGCAGGTTGAAGATGAACTGCAGGCCCTCCCTAAACTACATGTCAAGTGCCTCTCTGCTACCATTGCGTTCAGTTTTGACAGTAGCATTCAGATTCCATAGTAAATTTCAGTTTTGATAGTTAAGTTCAGAGTCAACAGTTTTTACCTCATCTGTTGTAGTCAGGTGGTTTTTGGTGATGTTAATTTTACATACATTTTACATCATCTATTGGAGATGCTATTAGAATCCCACTTGAGATTGACGATGTCTGTCTTGTGCTGCTTCAGCCTTGACGTCTTACGGCTTACTGGAGCTTTTCCAATGACAGAACGATCCATCACAACAGAGCAGTGCCCTGGACGCCGTCTACAGATTCCTCAGATCTTCCTCCACACCTCCGACAGCCACCTCTGCCTCAACTGCTCCAGCGGCCAACCCAATGATGCTGAGGTCGACATGGCTATGGCAAAGAGGTTGTACACTTGTTGCATCACTTATTACTGTACATTCACGTCGATCCATTAGGGCTATTTTGGTTCAACGGAAAAACGTCGATCCACTGGTTGTTACCATCACTCTAAATTTCTGCATGCTCTCCTTACATAATCTCACCATATTTTTTCCGTATGCATGTCAGATATTGTACACAGTCATGCTGAACATGTAGAGAAAAAGAGAAGAGTTTTGCGTGACAATACAATGTCATGCAGACATCGCTCCATGGTGGGTTCAATGGCAAACCCTCCCCACCCCTCTCTAGATTGTAATCCAGAGGAAGATATCTGTTCTGAGGCGGATTCAAACGCCGCTGACCACTCCTATTTACCCCCAAGGTGTTTGCTCTACCTTGGCATGATGATGTTAGTCATATCATGCATATGTTGCCTTGCAGTGCCTACTTTTGACATCATATATGTCATCTGCTTAGTTTAGACATGTTCTGTAATGCCACCTGTTTAGTTTCTATATCATATATGGGAATTATGCAGTCTCATGTCTTTTAGCCAGCCATAATATATGTGAAATGTGCAATGCCATCCTGTTTAACCAGGCATCATATATTTGAATGATATCTTGCCCATCCTTTTCTTCATTACATTTCCATTTGTCGACAATGTTTGTACATTAAACTACTCTTCCTGTGAATCAGCCATTTGGGTGGGAGATGGAAAAATCTGGAGTGAAAACAAGGCCTTCAGAGCAGACAGTGCTACCTGTCGAAGCAGATCTCTTGTTGGGTCCCGATAGCTCCTCAGAGATGGATTCAGAGACAGATGACCAGTCCTATTCCCCCACTGAGGTGTATGCTCTAACTTGGCACGGTTATACTGCTCATATCATGCATACGGTGTCTTGCATTGCATAGTTTAGACATCATATACACAATATTCAACACCATGTTCTTAGTTCAGACATCATATCAAATGCCCTCTGTTTAGCATATAAATCACATATGTGAATTAAATGATGCGATCCTGATTACTTAGATAACATGTAGGTGAATTATGTCATGCGATCCTGTTTAGTTATTCATCATATCTTTGAATTATGTTATGCTATGCTATCCAGTTTAGATAGACAACATATATGTGAAATTATGTCATGCTATCCGTTTTAGTTAAACAATATACATGTCAACTATTTCATGCCCTCTTTTTTCCACACTATCTATTGCATCTGTCTCTCATACAATGTTTGTACATTCAACTATGTTTCCTGTTTATCAGCCATTTGAATTGGAGCGGGTGATGCTAGTATCTAGCGGACTAAAAACACGGTCTTCAAATAAAACAGTGCTACCTCTTGGTGTAGATAACACTCCGGTTGTACATGCACAAGAACCAGCCCTACCACACATAACCCAAACTCTCCCAAATTGTACCCCTGCTGCGATGGACAGAGAACCAGCTTCACCCAATCTAACCCCAACCCCAGCCGATAGTAACCCAGTTCCTGTTGACACAACACTATCTCCACCACAGAGCTCCCAAACAAGAGCAGTTAGTAAGGCAGCTCCAGTGCCCAAAGGGCCAGTACTATCACGGCGAACCCCAACTCCACCAGTTAGTACGCCTATTCCTGTGGAGGAAGCACAACCAGCTAGTCGTAGTTTAGCATCTATCACATTTGATGTTGTTAAATCGTATGTGCATATCTTCCCATCTTGGAAATATTATACTGAAGATGAAGGAAAATGCCAGTTGCAAGTGTTTGTCCAGGAGTTATGTGTAAGTAATGTTATTCATGGCAGTTACTTTGCTTCGTCCCATACATCCTACCTCCATGATGGGTATAATACAGCAAATTTTCCCATTTTTCTCTATAGAGAAGGACCGATTTGGAAACTTAGGATGAGGTAACCTGTGCTAATACCTCTGCTATCTTCAAGAATTCTTGGTGGCAGTATCGGAATTACCTGAAGAAAACATATTTCACCGGCAAACAAACTCATCAAATTCCCTTACGTTCTCCTGAGGCACATTTACTGGACGATGACTGGGAACACCTAGTTCTGTAATGGTCCCGAACCAAGAATGTGGTAAGGTCCATGAGCTCATTTTCTATTTTTAAGTATTATATTCTTGCATCTTACTGTACTATGTTCATGTAGAACAAGTGCCTAAACCCGAAGAACAACTATTCTAATTTAAGATTCCATTGCTATCATAGTTCAAAAAAGCGCTAGGCGTTAATTGTGCGTTTTGCCACCGCCTTGCGCTTTATTGACCAAAGCGCATGCTTATGCGCAGTTATGCATAGATTATGCGTATTTATGTGCAATGCGTTTTGCCAACGCCTAGAGCCTAGGCGCGCTTTAGCGCTTGCTTAGGCGCGCCTTTTTTTAACTATGATTGCTTTGTTCTTGTATCACTGTATTTACTCATACAAACTTATTTTTAAATTGAAGGATCCAATCGAAACTGCAATTGTGCACATCAGGTATGTTCACGCATGTTTCATTAACAGGTTTGCTCTTATCAATAGCTTTGTTGATTTCAATTTCAATTGTGTATACAGTTGACTTTCATATCATGCACATTACTAGCATCACAACAGAGCCAATAGTGTTGTTGTACATGTAGACCCGTGGTACCCATCTGAAATCTTGTTGTGCCGTGTTGTTTCCGACGCTTTGTATTCTTTCACTGCTGCTTTGTCTTGAACTGATATGATTTGAACCGTGTCTCTATTTTGATTTGGCAAGACAATGCAGTGACCATAGGACATAGATATATGTTTGTTTGATGCTTTTATTATGTACTAGTACTTGACAATAGAAGACTTGGTAGTTTAACCCTGTCCACCTTACTAATGAACTGATTCACCGAAATGAGTTTCATATACTAGTACATGCTAAACTTGTTATGTGTCTGCTTGTTTCTTCTTTTAGAATGCCGACAGAATATTGGGGAAGAGTGCCTTATTAAGCAATTGTAAAGGAAGTAATGCAGATAAGGTCCAGGATAGTGACACATCCTTGTTGGTCTCCAACAAAGCTGATAAAACAGCTAAGGAAGACTATCTTGAAGACAAGAGACAACCCCAAAGTCCTGTCTTGGTTTAGTGTTCGAGTTACTGGCCACTACCGCTTGCACAAGATATTCAAACTCACTATCTGAATCAGTTCGGTTTCTTGAGTCTCAACTACAAGCTTAAAGACATCGATCAGCTGTGCTGCGACAAGAAGTGGAAGGACTGCGGAAGTCCCTGGAGCATTCGGATGCATACTTTCTGGTGCAACAACAAGCGTTGGAGGATTTTAGCGCCAAACAGGACAAAGCTAATCAGCTTGCTAAGCTTATTGCCAGCATGGTGGATACCCAGGATAACGTTTCTTGAGCTCTTCCGAAGTTGTTTCAGTTATGCTCTTGTTTTGCTGCCGCGTTTATTTGCACTGGTGGCCAATTTTGACGGCCAGTGTATGTAATGTGCTGCTTTGTTCCCTATATTTGCACTGGTGGCGAACTTTGATGCCCAGTGGATGTAATATGTGTAATAGCGGTAATAGGCTAGCGTTAATTGCTTGCTTATTTATTTCCTTATTGTCTTGTTTAGTTGTTTGCTTGTAGTCACTGCAGTTCTTTTTCTGTTTTTTTCTAGTGGCCACAATAGCCTATTTTTGGTAACTAGGCCAAAATAATCATGGCAACACACGGACTGTTGTAACCATGGGCCTCCTGTAGGCCGTATGATCCATCGGCCTTCTATACAGGCCTTAGGGTCCATGGGCCTTCTACGGGCTGTAGGGTCCATGGGCCTTCTACGGGCCGTACGATCCATGGGCCTTCTACGGCCCGTACTATCCATGGGCCTCATACGGGCCGTAGGATCCATGGGCCTTCTACGGGGCATATCATCATTTCGCCAACATGGGCCGTACTATTCATGGACCATAACGGGCCGCTAATAGGCCGTATTTGATAACTCTATGAAACAGCCCAACGGGTTTTTTTACATGAAAACGGCCCAACGTATTAACGGTCCGCAAACGGGCCGACTGTAACGACGGGCTGAATTTGGCCCACAAGCAGAAAATGACAGTAACGGGCTGTATGTAACCGAATGCTGCAAATGATCCCAAGAATCAATGGGCCCTGAGAAGGCCGAAAGATAACTTGGGCTGGAAACGGCCCAATGGAATAACGGGCCGTTAATGGGTATAAAGTGATACACTGTTCATTACGGGCCAGTTTCACCACGGGCCGTTAATGGGCCAAGAGTTACAAAGGTCCTCATATGGGCCGAAAGAAGTCATGGGCCACACATGGGCCGGAAGTTAAAACGGGCTGAATCATATTGGACGGCCCAGATGACGCTACTGGGCCTAATTCGGATAGGGCGTAACGGGCCCTGGGTTAGCGGGCTGTAAATGGGCTATATGCGAACAGGCCGTTAACAGGCTTTCCGTGGGCCGGCCCGCCACCTTTTGACCAAGTCAAACGGGCCGGCCTTTTCACAGGAATGGGCCTCTGTTGGGCCGTGCCACGTGTCGCCGTATCATAGGCGCCTTCGGTCCAATGAGCGGATGACATCTGTCCCAACGGTGAGCCGACACGTGTTTCCTCCAGCCAATGATGATTTTACACGTGGAAAATCCCCATTGGTCGGGGCTGTTAACGGGTTACCGGATCCAAAACCTAACCCGATAGCTTAACGGCGTTCCGTTACGGTGGATGCCATGTGTCGGTCACCCTTGACGAAAGCACTTCTATGATGCGCGATTTATCGTCATGGAAGTGGACACTTCCGTGATGATAATTTTAGCAATGTCATGGAACACTTCTACGACAGCACATGTATGACTATCTTGATTCTGTCATAAATTTGTCATGGATGTACACGCATGACAGAAAACGCGACCTACTGTGACAAACACGTATCATCACGGAAGTGTATTTTTTTGTAGTGCAATAATATGCGACATATCAGAATTAATAGCAGAAGCAGGTTTAGGTGTCGCAAGCTTACTCAAAACAGAAGATGAATCAAGTGCAGAGCTAGATGGCAGTTCCTTACCTCCCCTCGTAGTTGAGGGATAAATCTTGGTTTTTGGATCTCTCAAGTTCTTCATAATCATAAGAAGATATAAATCCCAAGTGACTCAAAGAATAGAGCTATGCTCCCCGGCAACAGCGCCAGAAAATAGTCGTGATAACCCACAAGTATAGGGGATCACAACAATTTTCGAGGGTAGAGTATTCAACCCAAATTTATTGATTCGACACAAGGGGAGACAAAGAATATTCTCAAGTATTAGCAGCTGAGTTGTCAATTCAACCACACCTGGAAACTTAGTATCTGCAGCAAAGTTTTTAGTAGCAAAGTAAGATGATAGTGGTAATGGTAGCAAAAGGTAACGATAACAAAAGTAATGGTAGCAAAAGTAATGTTTTTGGTATTTTGTAGCGATGATAACGATAGCAACGGAAAAGTAAATAAGTGAAGAACAATATATGGAAAGCTCGTAGGCAATGGATCGGTGATAGAGAATTATGCCGGATGTGGTTCATCATGTAACAGTCATAACCTAGGGTGACACAGAACTAGCTCCAATTCATCAATGTAATGTAGGCATGTATTCTGAATATAGTCATACGCGCTTATGGAAAAGAACTTGCATGGCATCTTTTGTCCTACCCTCCCGTGGCAGCGGGGTCCTAGTGGAAACTAAGGGATATTAAGGCCTCCTTTTAATAGAGTACCATACCAAAGCATTAACACATAGTGAATACATGAACTCCTCAAACTACGGTCATCACCGGAAGTGGTCCCGATTATTGTCACTTCGGGGTTGTCGGATCATAACACATAGTAGGTGACTATAGACTTGCAAGGTAGGATCAAGAACTCACATATATTCATGAAAACATAATAGGTTTAGATCTGAAATCATGGCACTCGGGCCCTAGTGACAAGCATTAAGCATAGCAAAGTCACAGCAACATCAATCACAGAACATAGTGGATACTAGGGATCAAACCCTAACAAAACTAACTCAATTACATGATAAATCTCATCCAACCCATCACCGTCCAGCAAGCCTATGATGGAATTACTCACACAGGGCGATGAGCATCATGAAATTGGTGATGGAGGAAGGTTGATGATGATGATGGCGACGGATTCCCCTCTCCGGAGCCCCGAACGGATTCTAGATCAGCCCTCCCGAGAGAGTTTAGGGCTTGGCGGCGGCTCCGTATCGTAGAACATGATGAATCCTTCTTATTAATTTTTTCTCCTTGAATACGAATATATGGAGTCAAGATGGACGTCGGTGGAGCTCTAGAGGGCCCACGAGGTAGGGGGCACGCATAGGGGGGCAGGCGCGCCCCCACCCTCGTGGCTAGGGTGTGGCCCCCTAGCCTTGATTCTTTGCCAATATTTTTTATTATTTCCAACAATAATCTCCGTAGAGTTTCAGGTCATTATGAGAACTTTTGTTTCTGCACATAAATAACACCATGGCAATTCTGCTGAAAACAGCGCGAGTCCGTGTTAGTTCCATTCAAATCATGCAAGTTAGAGTCCAAAACAAGGGCAAAAGTGTTTGGAAAAGTAGATACGACAGAGATGTATCATGCCTCGAAAGGGGCCATCTGCAAACTGGCTTGGTAGAAGTTGTTGTACGAGAACTCTGCGTAGGGTAAGTTATCATCCCAACTAGACCCATAGTCTAGCACACAAGCTCTCAACATGTCCTCCAGAATCTGATTGACTCTCTCTGTCTGCCCATCAGTCTGCGGATGGAAGGCTATACTGAACTCTAGCCTGGTACCCAAAGTTTCGTGTAACCGTTTCCAAAACTTTGAGGTAAATTGTGGTCCTCTATCTGATACGATGCTCCTCGGAACTCCATGCAGACATACGATCCTGGTCATATCTATCTTTGCCAGCTTAGCACTTGTATAGGTGGTCATCACTGGAATGAAAGTGAGCAACCTTGGTCAAACGACCAACTATCACCCAAATGGAATCATAACCTGAACGGGTCCTGGGTAACACTGTGATAAAGTCCATACCAAGTTTATCCCATTTCCAATCAGGTATCGGCAACAACTGAAGTAATCCCACTGGTTTATGATGTTCTGCCTTTACTCTCTGACATACATCACATATTGCCACATACTCGGCAATTTCTCTCTTCATACCGGCCCACCAAAAACTTTCCTTCAAGTCCAAATACATCTTGCTGTTGCCTGGGTGTATCGAATATGGTGAGTCGTGAGCCTCCTGAAGAATCAACTTCCTGATCTCCGGGTCATTGGGTACACAAACCCGTTGCTCAAACCATATGGTTCCATGTTCATCCTCACGGAATCCTTCTGCTTTCCCTTTGCTCATCATTTCTTTGATCTCAACAATACCTTGGTCCAACTTTTGGGCTTCTATGATTCTTCCCAACAAGGTGGACTGCACCTCGAGTGCGGCAACATAACCTCTGGGAACTATTTCCAACTGTAGGTCTCTAAGCTCATCACATAACTCCTGAGGTAAACCTCCTATTGTAAGGGTATTAACATAACTCTTACGGCTCAAAGCATCTGCCACAACATTGGCTTTTCCTGGATGATAATGCAGACTCATGTCATAATCCTTTATAAGTTCCAACCATCTCCTTTGCCTGAGATTCAACTCCTTCTGTGTGAAGATATACTTCAAACTCTTGTGATCCGTGTAAACATCACAACGATTCCCAATAAGATAGTCTCTCCATGTCTTGAGTGCATGCACTACAGCTGCCAACTCCAAATCATGTGTGGCATAGTTCAACTCATGAGGTCGAAGCTGTCATGAAGCATAAGCTACCACCTTTCCCTCTTGCATAAGAACACCTCCAAGTCCCTGATGTGAAGCATCACAATACACCTGAAAGTCCTTGTGTACGTCAGGCAGGATTAGCACTGGGGCTGTAACCAAACGCTTCTTCAACTCTTGAAAGCTGGCTTCACACTCTTCAGTCCAAACGAACTTGGTGTCCTTCTTCAACAATGTTGTCATGGGCATTGCAATCTTGGAGAAATTTTCAATAAATCTCCGGTAATATCCTGCAAGTCCAAGGAAACTACGAATCTCGCCAACTATGGTGGGTGCATTCCATTCTGTGACTGACCCTACCTTGGTAGGGTCCACTGCAATCCCTTCACCTAACACTACATTTCCAAGGAATCCGACTTCCTTGAGCCAAAACTCACACTTGCTGAACTTGGCATAAAGTTGATGTTCTCTGAGCTTCTCCAAAACTAAGCGCAGATGTTCGGCGTGTTCCTCCTTATTCTTGGAGTAAACCAATATGTCATCAATGAATACCGCAACAAACTTATCCAAGAACTCCATGAATACCTTGTTCATCATGCTCATAAAATAGGCAGGGGCATTAGTCAAACCAAAGGACATGACTGTATACTCATAAAGCCCATACCTTGTGGTAAAAGTTGTCTTGGGTCTATCCTTCTCACAGATCTTCAATTGGTGATAACCCGATCGAAGATCGATCTTGGAGAAAACACTAGCTCCTTCTAGCTGGTCAAACAAGTCATTGATCATAGGCAGGGGATACTTGTTCTTGATGGTCACCTTGTTCAAAGAGCGGTAGTCCACACACATCCTCAAGGTTCCATCCTTCTTCTCCACTAAGAGTACTGGGCTCCCCAAGGTGATGAACTCGGGCGAATATACCCATTCTCCAACAACTTCTTAATTTGTTTCTTGACTTCCTCCAAATCGTTAGCGGGCATCCGATACGGCCTCTTGGAGATAGGTCCTGTACCTGGCAGCAACTCAATCAAAAACTCAACCTCCCGATCTGGCGGCATACCCGGTAGCTCTTCCGGAAATACATTGGGATAATCCTTCACCACTGGTACTTCTTCCTGGACAACTCCCATAAGAGTGTTCACCTGAGTTCTCTTAGGCTTAAGCCCGGATACATACTTGATCCTCTTCTTCTCTGGGGTGGTGAGAAGAATCGATCTACTAGCACAATCAATGTTTCCCTCATACTTGGACATACAATCCATCCCTAGGATTACACCCAACCCTTGCGACTCTACTATAATCATATCTGTGGGAAAAACATGCCCCCCTATGTTCAAAGGCAATTGGAAACATCTCTGACTAGCCATAGACTCGGCTCCTGGGGAACTCACTAGAATGGGTGACTTAAGAGCTATGGTAGGCAACTTATGTTTATCCACAAATCCCCTTGATATGAATGAATGCGATGCAGCAGTGTCAAAAAGAATGAGTGCTGGAAATGAATTAACCAAGAACTTACCAATCACTGCGTCAGGCTGCTCATAAACCTCTTCCACATTGACATGATTCACATGCCCCTTAGTGAAAGGGTTGGGCTTCTTGCCTCCAGAATTCCCATTGCCATTTCCATTTCCATTCTGCGCCTCAGGACAGTCATTGGAGTAGTGACCTATCTTCTTGCACTTGAAGCAGGTGATGTGACTCAGATCCTTCTTCATCGGTGTAGAAGAGTTGAAATGCTGCTGATTGCCATTTCCTCCATTGCCATTGCCATTGCCATGCTTGTGACCATGGTGGTTGTGTCCATTTCCTCCATGATGAATGTGGCCTCCATGGTTATGGTGATTCCCTCCAAACTTGCTAGTGCCTGATCCAGAACTTCCTGAGTACGGGCTGTAGCGGGGTTTCTGTTGAACTCCAGAGTTATACTTCCCATGACCGTACTTCCTCTTACAATTCTCCATCTATTGGCGCTTGCCTTCGAGAATGGTAGCCTTATAAACCAGCTCCTGATAGTTCACAAAGGTCGCCACAGTCAACTAAACTCCCAACTCATCATTCAGTCCCTCTAGAAACTTCTCCTGCTTGGCTGCATTAGTGGCCAAGTCCTCTGGGGCGTAACGGGCCAACTTACTGAACTCATCAACATACTGAGATACCGTGCGTCCTCCCTAGCGCAAGCTGCGGAACTCCTTCTTCTTCAGACTCATGGCTCCCGCTGAGACATGAGCAGTGCGGAACGACTGCTGGAACTACGTCCAAGTCACATTCTCCATGGGGTATGTGGTGGTGTAGTTCTCCCACCAAGCAGCTGCTGGTCCATCCAGCTGGTGGGCATCAAACTTCACCTTCTCAGTATCATTGCATCCTGCCATGGACAGCTCCCTTCCTATCTTGCGAAGCCAGTCATCTGCGACAATCGGCTCCGTGCTGCTGGAGAACGTGGGTGGGTTCAGCTTCAGAAAATGGGTAAGACTGTCAACTGGGGGTGGCGGTGGTGGGTTGTTGTTGTTGTGGTTCTGGTTCTGAATGAGCATCTGCATAAGAGCATTCTGCTGCTGGATCAATTGCGCGAGCTCCGGCGGAAAGTTGAATCCGGGGTCACGTCTTGGAGGCATCTGATGGGTTTAGACTGGATGAGGAGTTAGAATAGAATAAGGCCTAGTGAGTAAAATCACACTACCCATATGCACATAATAGCAATAAAACTTCAAACCACTCCAATTCAATTTGAAACAAAGAGGTTCGCATGAATAATCAAACCTAAGTTAAGCCATGTCACAAGATTTGACAAGGTCTTACAGATGAAATAAACTAATCGGATAACGAAATTGAATTTCTAAACTCTCATGGTGGTATAAAATCTAACTCTCATCAGATGAGGACCAGTCAACCATGTCGACATCGGGTGTCCTTGCATCACTCTCCGTGTCGTCATCTCCGAGCTCATCATTTTGGTCCCTCTCCTGGCTGACATACGCACCATACGAGTGATCCTCATGGATGTTTTCTCCCTCATCCAGCTTCTCCTCGGCCTCCTCAAGCTCAAGCTTCATGTCATCGATCTTCTCCTGCAGTGTGTCCAGCTCTCCCTCGTGCTCGATGTGAGCGTCCTGGAGATCCTCCTCTAGCTCGGCCTTGCGGGTCATGAGGTTCTTGATGACGATCATGTTGTCGGACAGCTCCAGCTCCATCATGCGATTCTCCTCCATGTCCTGGATACTGGATGCTATAGTCTCGTCCTCCAGGGTACGCACCAGATCTCCATTTGCGCCGCGGCGTCCGTACATCATGAAGGAGGTCCTCTTGAGGTCTTCGTCATACACCTCCCGAATGCGTTCGAGAGCAATGTGAGCAGCGATACCCCTGCCCAAGCCCCATGTTGCAGTATCCAGATGGAAATCAATGGGCTTGGTGCAGTTTTCCAGGATGCATCCGGGGATATGAGCATCGATCCTCCAATGTGTCTCCTCGGGTAGGGTGGCTGTGAAGGTTCCAGTGAATGTGGGAAGCCCAATCTTCAGGTGCTTCACGATCTTCACCAGCTGCCGTCCAAAGGGCATGCTCTCATCGGGCTGCTCGAACTCAACAAGGATGGATGACATCTACATTTTGAAAGAGAGAAGAAATTAGTACCGAAGCATATAAGGTACAAGACCAAAGGATATATAGGGAAAGTGACAAATATAGTTTTTATCCTATGGCTTTTCCATTTTCTAGGGGTCGCATCCTACAGTCAACATGTGCTCTGATACCATCTTGTAGCGACCCGACTCAGTAAGAGTCGACGTCTCTGTGCTTACCATGCTAGTCCCTGGATCGACTTGCTAGCACACACAATACTCGATGAAATAATAGAAATAACACACATCTCTTTATTACATCGATAGTGCAGGAGCAATACATTTATTACAAAATAGGGCATAGAGCCAATAAGCAAATACTGTGGAAGCAAAGTAGTAAATGAGTCCAACTCCATGAGCAAGGTTGAGTGTAGAACATCGACCTATCGCACCTTAATCCTCGTCGGATATATCTGCAGTGTGATAAGTTGCAACCATATAGGTCAGCACATTGAATGTACTGGCAAGTCACATCATAAGTGTAATCAACCTACTTGTACATGCAATTTTGTTGGTGGAAAGCTCTAAGTTTAGTTTTTGCATAAAGCTAGTTTTTCCCTATTAGGAAAGATGTTATTCTACCACTACACATTTGCATACGATGAGTTGGCAAACCCAACTCCATCCATTCCCAAGTTTCATTTAAACCCAACTATTTAATTAAAGGTGAGGAGATCTCCTAGCATTTCCACTACTAGATGCTCAAGTTGTCCGTAATTGGGGACACGACTAATCGATTAGGTTGGCACTCTACAGAGGTTGCGCACTTTTCCCCACAAGACTCGACCATCTCCATGATCGGAAGATCAAGACATAGTCTTTCGAAAATGTTCCCCCTTAACCCACGGATAGGCCGGTTCACCTACATCATTCTATGTCTGCTAGCCCACCCCGGAAGGGGTCACACTAACTACTCAACTAAGCCAGAGCCCATATTGGCTTGTGGCTGCACACGTAAGCTTCTAGACATGAGAATACGATTGATCTCTTTGAGCCTGAGCGGATGGTCCACTAGTGGTGCACCACCATGGATTTCCCATGCGTGCCCCACTGTACTTCACCACCCTTCCAACAAGTTTCCGCCTAGGTAGTTCATTAATTATCTTAGGTCCTATTTACTAAATTGTCACTCAAACTTTACAATGATCACTCCCCAATCCACGTCTACTTAGCGAAGCAACATAATGTAAAATGATGGCGACAATGTTAGATGGTTCAGACCTACCTCAATGAACTACTGGATGAAAAGCATAGTCATGCGGCATCAATTCCTACCATGCAGTCCTACCACAAGGAACTAAGTGCATAATAAAAACATAGGTAATGAACATGATCAAGATGCAACTTGCCTTGGTACTGCTGGTTGAATTCTAAAGACTAATATTCTGCTTCGCACTTCGGGCAATCTATCACAAAGAAGATAAACAAGCATTTCTGAGAACCGAGAAGAAACATGCAAACCAAAAGTCTTGAAAAAACCAAATGAACAAACAACACACTTAACTAGCATGAAAATATTAAGTGCAAAACAATATAGGCCTATGGTTCAAAAAGTGATGTGTACTACAGTGCATACTATGCATACTAGTAAAAATAATAAAGGGCAGATTCTAGTGTGTGAAAATTATTGTGACAAAGGTCCATGTGATAGGGTTTGGCTACGGTGATAGAATGCAAAAAGAAACAACCTAATCGGACCTTCGGTTTGGGAGATATGGCCATTTGAAGTTCGAAGTCGAATCTGAATAAATTCAAATTTGTATCTCACAAAAGTTTGCAAAAAGGTTACCATTGGATAGATCTAAACATGACGAAGAATTTTCCGTTGGTTTCATCGAGTTTGGATCTACGGTTAAAAAGTTGTGGCTACTCGAAGTTCAGGGACTAATCTGCTAATTACACGGACTAAACAAAGAAAGAAGTCATCACAAACAAGCCCCTGGCCACGTGGCGGCTCGTCCATGGTAGATCGAACAGGCGAGGGTGGGGTGGTGGTTCACGGTGGGTGGTGGTGGTGGCCGGTGACGATGCAGACGGCGGCGCGGCATTGGTGACGGAGGGGCCGGCGGCTGCGGTGGTCCTCGTCGACGGGGAGGTGCGGCACGTCGAGGGCATCATGAAGATGGTGTCGGCGTTTGTTGGCGGCATCGGGATGGGGCGAGGCGAAGACGACGGGCCTCGGTGCTCCGGCGGCTCCGGCGTCGACGGTGTGGCGGCTCCGACGGGACCTAGGGGAAAAAATTATGTCAAACCAATGCGCCTCGGTGAGATAAGAAAAAAATACAGAAAATGGGAGGATCGGAGTGGTCTACGGGCGACGAAATGCTCTGGCGAGTTGCGCGGCTCCGGCAAGATGCGAATGGGCAGCGCGGCGGTTGTGAGCGGCGTGGGATGAAGCGAGACGGCAAGGTTGGAAGAGGGGGTGTAGGGGCATTTATAGGCGAGGGCAGAGGGCACGGGAGCTACGGATAAGCTCTATCCGAGCGCGAGGTGACCGACGGTTGCGGGCGATGAGGCATGGATGTTTATCCCGCGCGGTGCGGGTGGTTGGGGACGGGCTGATGAGCGGGGCCTGCCTAGCAGCGGGAGCGAGAGGAGGCGAGCGAGGGGTGAGATCGGGCGGGCGACCGGCGCCTAGGCTAATCGGGTGCAGGGCTGGGCCTTGGGCTGTTTTCGGCCGGTGGTCGGGCTGGCCTGGTGCGGCTGGGTGAGCCCGCGCGTCCCTCGGCCGAACTGGTTTAGGTCCAGGCGGGTGAGTGTGTGCGTTGTTTTTTAAACCAAAGACTAAAGTGGCCCTAAATAATTGAAATGAATTAATAAAAACTCCACAATAATTTCTAAAATAACTATACAATATTTAGAGCCCAATGAACATTAACTTCAGCACATAACATTTTGAAAGTATTTTCCTAATGCAATTAATGCACTTTTTGCAAATAAAATAAATACCAATAAACTCCAAAACTTCAAATAATATTCAAAATAAAATTTCCCACTCTTTTATATTTTGAGGAAGTCATCTTATCCCTTCTCATTTGTTTTTCTCGAGTGAAAAAAATATTATTTGAATATTTTAAAAACTCCAAAATGCAAAGAAATATGATATGCATTGAATGATTCTATTAACATCCAAATTTAATAAAAATTGGGATGTTAGTGGCCGCCCCGAAGGTCAGTTGGAGGTGTCCTTCGGCCGCAGGGAAGCTTATATCTGGATAAAAATCATGTTAAAATTTCATCCAAATCGGAGTTACGGATCTCCGAGAATTTAAGAAATGGTGAAAGGCCAGAAAACAGAACGCGAACCAAAAGATAAACAGAGAGATGGATCCAATCTCGGAGGGGCTCCCACCCCTCCGCTGCCATGGACCAGAGGGGAAACCCTTCTCCCATCTAGCGGGGAGGTCAAGGAAGAATAAGAACGAAGGGGGCTCTCTCCCCTCTCTCCTAGTGGCGCCAAAATGCTGCTATGGCTATCATTGTGACGTGGATATACACCAACAACTTCGCCGTTGTCATCACCAACTCTCCCCCTCTATGCAGTGGTGTAACCTCTCTTTTACCCGTTGTAATCTCTACTTAAACATGGTGCTCAATGCTATATATCATTATCCAATGATATGTGGCTATCCTATGATGTTTGAGTAGATCCGTTTTGTCCTATGGTTTGATTGATGATCATGATTGGTTTGAGTTGTATGTTTTATTATTGGTGCTTTCCTATGGTGCTCTCCGTGTCGCGCAAGCGTGAGGGGTCCCGTTGTAGGGTTTGCAATATGTTCATGATTCGCTTATGGTGGGTGGCGTGTGACAGAAGCACATATCCGAGTAATTAGGTTGTTTGCGTATGGGAGTGAAGAGGACTTGATATTTTAATGCTAAGGTTGGGTTTTACCTTAATGATCTTTAGTAGTTGCAGATGCTTGCTAGAGTTCCAATCATAAGTGCATATGATCCAAGTAGAGAAAGTATGTTAGCTTATGCCTCTCTCTCATATAAAATTGCAATAATGATTACCTGTCTAGTTATCGATTGCCTAGGGACAAATACTTTCTTATGGCAAAAAGCTCTCTACTAAAACTGACTTAATTGTTTATTTATCTAAACAGCCCATAGCTTTTATTTACTTGTTCTTTATTATCTCACAAACTTATCCCTTCACACCTAAAAATTACTTATAGTTTCATACTTGTTCGAGGTAAAGTGAACGTTAAGCGTGCGTAGAGTTGTATTGGTGGTTGATAGAACTAGAGGGGATATTCTTTCCACCTTTAGCTCCTCATTGGGTTCGACACTCTTACTTATCGAGAAAGGCTACAATTGATCCCCTATAGTTGTGGGTTATCAAGACCTTTTTCTGGCGTCGTTGCCGGGGAGCAATAGTGTGGGATGAATATTCTCATGTGTGCTTGTTTGCTTTATCACTAAGTAGATTTTGTTTGTTGTTCTAAGTTGTTCTCTATCTTTAGTTATGGATATGGAACATGAAATACCAAAAACAGTAGGTGTACTTGCTACTCATGGAGATGGGGAACCTCCTAAAACCCTCGATGCTCGTTATGTGAAAAATATTAAACACTACTTTGATAATCCTGAGAAAACCCCATTCAACTTGATAAGGTGAGACACGTTGGATCAACATGAATACTTCAGGGATTATTGCTTGACTCAAAAAGGGAAACATTTATGGGATCAAATTGAAATGTTGCATTGGTATGCTTGGAATTTATGCTTGAGATATGATTATACTTGTTGCTCTCGGATGAAGGCTCTACACCTTCCCTTTTCATGTAAATTTAATGATGATGAAACCTTGGCTTCTTATGCTAATGGTATATATATGCTTACTATGATGTGGAACAAAAAGGGTGCTTATGAAATTGAATCTTTGTTTGAAAATTTTGAAGATTTTGATGATGCTATTTACATACCTGAAAATTATGCTATACTTAAATATTTCTATGAGAATTATGAATATAATGCTGATATTAATGAGTTTATTGAGAAAGTATCAGCTGTCCAAGAAGAGACTAATATTATGTAGGAATCTATGGAAGAAGAAATTGATGACATTGTGAGCTCATTGGATGAAAAGATGATGAGGAGAGCGAAGAACAAAAGAAGGAAGAGCGGATTAGCTACCCGTTCCCACCTTCTAATGAGAGTAACTCTTCAACTCATACATTGTTTAGTTTCCCTTCGTGTTTACCGAAGGATGAATGCTATGATAATTGCTATGATCCCTTGAATCCGTTTGAATTATCCCTTTTTGATGAAATTGATGCTTGCTATGCTTGTGGCCATGATGCCAATATGAATTATGCTTATGGAGATGAACTTGGTATAGTTACTTATGCTAAGAATGAAATTGTTGCTATTGCACACACACATGGTAATCCTATTATCTTTTTGAATTCTCCAAACTACACTATATTGGAGAAGTTTGCGCTTATTAAGGATTATATTGATGGGCTGCGTTTTACCACTACACATGATGATTTTGATAGATATAATATGCATGTTCTTGCTGCTCCTAATTGCAATTATTATGAGATAGGAACTACATCTCCACCTCTCCATGTTTCCAATACGATAAAATTGCAAGAAACTATTTATACTATGCATTGGCCTTTACTTGATGTGCATGAATTGTTCTTTTATGACATGCCAACGCATAGGAAGAGAGTTAGACTTCGTTGTTGCATGATATATGTTGCCTTGTGCTCAATACTAAATTACAAATCATTGTTAATTAAAATTGGCTTTGATATGCCTTGGGATCCGGGTGGATCCATTACTTGAGCACTTTATGCCTAGCTTAATGGCTTTAAAGAAAGCGCTGCAAGGGAGACAACCCGGAAGTTTTAAAGAGTCATTTTATTTATGTTGTGTGCTTTAAAAAAATTTAGAAACAAAAAATATAGAGGGGAACCTAAAACTTTTCAAAAATAATTATACCCTTGTACAAATCCATTGTATTATCAAAATAATGTGCCAAGATTTTCCTTTAGGATGATTAGATTGTTTGTTTGGTTTGTGAAGTGCAAAAAACAGAAACTTTGTCTGTGGTGCGTGAATTTACATTTTTTACCGGAATGCCAAAAGTTTTTGAATTTTTTACACGGTACTGATATGCATTTTTTATTTTGTCCTAATTGTTCAGAATTTTTGGAGTTACAGAAGTATGGTAAATATTCAGATTGCTACAGACTATTCTGTTTTTGACAGATTATGTTTTTGATGCAGTGTTTTCCATGCTTTGATGAATCTATGGATTTTATCGGTGATATAAGCCATGGTGAAGTTAGAGTACAGTAGTTATAATGCAAAACTAAAATATGAATAGGTTTGCAATAGTACTTAAAGTAGTGATTTGTTTTATTATACCAATGGATCTCACAAGGGTTTTGTTAAGTTTTGTGTGATTGAAGTTATCAAGTTTTGATTGAGATCACGATGGATGAAGGAATAAGGAGTGGCAAGAGCCCAAGCTTGGGGATGCTCAAGGCACCCCCAAGGTAATATTGAAGGACTCCCAAGCAAATAAGCTTGGGGATGCCAAGGAAGGCATTCCCTCTTTCTTCTCACGACCATCGGTAATTTTACATGGAGCTATATTTTTTTCATCACATGATATGCGCAAATTCTTGGAGCGTCTTTTGTTTTTATTTTAATAATGCACCATGCTGGTATGAGATAGTCCTTGGTTGATATATGCAATGCTCTTTGCGCTTCACTTATATCTTTTGAGTATGGCTTTATAGAATGCTTCATGTGCTTCACTTATATCATTTGAAGTTTGGGTTGCCTGTTTCTCTACACATAGAAAACCGCCATTTGTAGAATGCCCTTTTGCTTCACTTATATTTGTTAGGGCATGGACATATCTTTTGTAGATAGAATTAAACTCTCATGCTTCACTTATATCTATTTAGAGAGTTGACAGGAATTGGTCATTCACATGGTTAGTCATTAAATCCTACATAAAACTTTGAGATCACTGAATATGATATATTTGATTCCTTGCAATAGTTTTGTGATATTGAGGTGATAATATGTGTGCATGCTAGTAAAAGAATTAAAGTTGAGTATTCATAATGGTGTTAAGGGAAGTAAGTCTTTACGCAAGTAAATCCTCACACATATAAGTGGTGGCCGCTGACATTAGAGTGAGGTCGGAGCATAATTTATCCTTGATTGAAATGCTTCTATGCTTTTTGAATCGGGGTTGCGCGATGGTTAACTCCTACCAACCTTCCCCCTAGGGGCATGTGAGTAGTACTTTGCTTCGAGGGCTAATAAAATTTTCACAATAAGTATATGAGTTCTTTATGAATAATGTTGAGTCCATGGATTATATGCACCCTCACCCTTCCACCATTGCTAGCCTCTCTAGTACCGCGCAACTTTCGCCGATGCATAAAACCTCCTTATACCTTCCTCAAAACAGCCACCATACCTACCTATCGTGGCATTTCCATAGCCATTCCGAGATATATTTCCATGCAACTTCCATCATCATATACATGACTTGAGCGTTCATTATCATATTGCTTTGCATGATCGTAAGATAGCCAGCATGATATTTGCATGGCTTGTCCATTTTTTTGATTTCTTTGCTATGCTAGATCATGCACATCCTGGTACACCGCCAGAGGCATTCATATAGTCATCATGTATTAGTTTTATCAAGTTGTAATATCAATTTGTAAGTAAATACAAGTGTGATGATCATCATTATTAAAGCATTGTCCCATGTGAGGAAAGGAAGATGGAGACTATGATTCCCTCATAAGTCGGGATGAGACTCTAGACTTCAAAATAAAACAAAAGAGGCCAAAGAGCCCAAAATAAAAAAGAGAGGCCAAAGAACCCCAAAAAATGAGAGAGAAAGAGAGAATGGGAAACGCTACTATCCTTTACCACACTTGTGCTTCAGAGTAGCACCATGTTTTTCATATAGAGAGAGTCTCCTATGTTGCCACTTTCATATACTAGTGAGAATTTTTCATTATAGAACTTGGCTTGTATATTCTGATGATGGGCTTCCTCAAATGCCCGAGGTCTTCATGAGCAAGCAAGTTGGATGCACACCCACTTAGTTCTCAATTTGAGCTTTCATACACTTATAGCTCTTAGTGCATCTGTTGCATGGCAATCCCTGCTCCTCGCATTGATATTGATTGATGGGCATCTCCATAGCCCGTTGATCCGCTTAGTTGATGCGAGACTTTCTTCCTACTCCTATTGATCCCTATCACCGCATTCTATTCCACCCATAGTGGTATATCCATGGTTCACGCTCATGTATTGAGTGAAGTTGAAAATACTGAAGCGTGTTAGAAGTATGATTGATACGTCTCCAACGTATCTATAATTTTTGATTGTTCCATGCTGTTGTATTATCAATCTTGGATGTTTTATAATCATTTTATATCATTTTTTTGGTACTAACCTACTGACATAGTGCCAAGTGCCAGTTGATGTTTTTTGCATGTTTTTTACATCGTGGAAAATCAATACCAAACGAAGTCCAAATGCAACGAAACTTTACGTAGATTTTTTATGGACCAGAAGACACCTAATGGGCTAAGGCTGCGCCTGGGGGGGGGTGCTCCGAGGAGAGCACAACCCACCAAGGCATGCTAGGAGGCCCAGGCATGCCCTCGTGGGCTGTGCCCACCTCGGGTGCCCCCCGGACCACCTCTTTGCTCTATAAATACCCCCAATATTCCAGAAACCCTAGGGGAGTCGACGAAAATTAATTCCAGCCACCACAGAGTCCAGAACCACTAGATCCAATCTTGACACCATCACAGAGGGGTTCACCACTTCCATTGGTGCCTCTCCGATGATGCGTGAGTAGTTCTTTGTAGACCTTCGGGTCCGTAGTTAGTAGCTATATGGCTTCCTCTCTCTCGTTTGATTCTCAATACAATGTTCCCTTGGAGATCCATATGATGCAACTCTTTTTGCGGTGTGTTTGTTGGGATCGGATGAACTTTGAGTTTACGATCAGATCTATCTTTTTTATCCATGAAAGTTATTTGAGTTTCTTTGATCTCTTATATGCATGATTGTTTATAGCCTCATATTTCTTATTTGATATTTGTGTTTTGTGTGGCCAACTTGATCTATTTATCTTGCAATGGGAAGACGTGCTTTGTAGTGGGTTCGATCTTACGGTACTTGATCCCAGTGACAGAAGGGGAACCGACATGTATGTATCGTTGCTACTAAGGATAAAACGATGGGGTCTATATCTACATAGATAGATCTTGTCTACATCATGTCATCATTCTTATTGCATTACTCAGTTTCTCCATGAACTTAATACACTAGATGCATGCTGGATAGCGGTTGATGTGTGGAGTAATAGTAGTAGATGCAGGCAGAAGTCGGTCTACTAATCTTGGATGTGATGCCTATATAATGATCATTGCCTGGATATCATCATGAGTATTTGAAGTTCTATCAATTACCCAACAGTAATTTGTTTACCCACCGTTTGCTATTTTTCTCGAGAGAAGCCACTAGTGAAACCTACGACCCCCGGGTCTCTTTCTCATATTATTTGCCTTCGTGATATATTTTATTTGCCTTTTATTTTCAGATCTACTACACCAAAAATACAAAAATACCATGCTGCAATTTATTTATTTGGCGTTTGATCTATCAATATTTACAACTCTCTCACGTCCGTTTGCCAATTTCTGGCGCCGATACCCGAAAGGGATTGACAACCCCTTTTACACGTCGGGTTGCGAGTATTTGTTATTTGTGTGCAGGTGTTGTTTACGTTGTGTTGCTTGGTTCTCCTACTGGTTCGATAGCCTTGGTTTCACATCTGAGGGAAATACCTACCATCGTTGTGCTGCATCATCCATTCCTCTTTGGGGAAATACCGACGTAACTTCAAGCGACATCAAATGGAATTTCTGGCGCCGTTGCCGGGGAGGATCAAGTCAAGATAATCTCCCGGCCACGTGCCAATTTCTGGCGCCATTGCCGGGGAGGATCTACAACATATACTAGGTTCCTAATCACAAATCTCATCTCCTCGCAATTTACATTATTTGCCATTTGCCTCTCGTTTTCTTCTCCCCCACTTCAAAAAATTTGCCATTTTAGTCGCCCATATTTTTTGTTCGCCGTTTCCTCATCAGATTTATCCTTTGTTTGCCATCATGAGTGATTTCGGTATGGCACCAACAGATGATGGCCTAACTCCCAAGATTGGACGTACATGCAATCTGGATGATAAAACTTTTATCTTGGGGCAAGGGAATGTTATGGGAAAAGAACGCATCCAAGAATTTTTCAATTGTGTTGGAAATTTAAGTCTTGATGATGCTCCTATACTTAGGTCTACTAGATCTTATGCGGATGCTATTTCAGCGCTAGTTCTGAAACTTGAAAGAAAATTTATCTGATTCTACATTACAGAGATTGTTTTTTGAGCTTCCCGTTATAAAGAATCCAAAAGCTAAAAAGTTAGCCACTCTCGTTCTTATGAATGAATTTGACTACATAATACGAGAAGCTAGGGAAATCTTTGATTTTTATGGTATGGATCGTGAAAAGCCTGTAATAGATGAAATTCTCTACAATGGTGATTATGCGTTAAGACATTTGCTTGGGGACAATAAGATCTTTGATGAGAATCTTAAAAAGGAAGTCCCAATCCTAGATGTAATTGAACAAGTTTTTAATAATGTTGAACAACATTATTCTTGGATTGTTGCCGGAAATGAACGGGGTTATGACAATGGGCAACTTAATAATGCTAAGGTTTCTATGGACAATATGTTTTATGTTGTTTTTGCAAAGCCCCATGATGAAAATACCTCTAAGGGAATTAAGAAGAGAGATGACAAAACGTAGATCCATGCTTTATGCCTAGCTAAGGGCATGAAACTATAGCGCTTGTTGGGAGGCAACCCAATGAATAAAATTTATTTTTGCTTTTTGCTTCCTGTTTGTGAGTGTTAGCACAATTATTATACTGTTATGATTGTGTGTTTTATGTTTTAATTAGTGTTTGTGCCAAGTAAAGCCTTTAGGATCTTCTTGGGTGATAGTTGTTTGATCTTGCTGAAAAATAGAAACTTTTGCGCTGGCGAAAATAATTCTAATTTTTAACCAGAGAGCGAAAAAATACCTATTCATTTTGCAGTAGATCAATATACAAATTGATCATGTCATCCTAATTTTTCAGAGTTTTTGGAGTTATAGAAGTATTCGAAACACCCAGGTTGCTACAGACTCCTCTGTTTTTGATAGATTCTGTTTTCTTTGTGTTGTGTGCTTATTTTGATGGCTCTATGGTTTTCTTTGATGAGTTTTTGCCATAGAAAAGTTGAAATACAGTAGATATAATGCAAGAACAAAATATGAATTGGTTTACTACAGTACTTATAGTAGTGATTTGTTTTCTTATACTAACGGATCTCACGAAAGCTTTTGTTGAGTTTTGTGTGATTGAGGTTTTCAAGTTTTGGGTTATCTTACGATGGATGAAGGAATAAGGAGTAAAAAGAACCTAAGCTTGGGGATGCCCTGGCATCCCAAGCTATTATCCAAAAGAGAGCAAGCAACTAAACTTGGGGATGCCCCCGAGTGGCATCCCCTCTTTATTCTAACGACCATCAGTATTTTACTCGAAGCTACATTTTTATTCGTCACATACTATGTGTTTTGCTTGGAGCGTCTTGTATGATATGAGTCTTTTCTTGTTTTATTTTTGTGTTTTAAGTCTTGATTCCTTGCTAGACACACCTATTTGAGAGAGCCAAAATTATGCCATGACTTGTTAGAATTGCTCTCTATGCTTCACTTAAATTTTTATGAGGTATGGACTCGCTCTAGTGCTTCACTTATATCTTTTTGAGCACGGTGCGCTTTAGTATTTAGAAGAAATGCTCTCTTGCTTCACTTAGATTTATTTGAGAGTTAGTAAAATTTTCAAGAAATTCTCTCTTGCTTCACTTAAATTAATTTGAGAGAAAGAAAAAAAAATATGTTCATGATCTTCACTTATATATGTTTGAGCTTATCAAAAGCAACATATGAAAATTAGTCCCAAAGTGATAGATATCCAAGAAGGATATAATGAAAACTTTCATGAAGATCATTGGACAAAATAAATTTGATTCTTAGTAATAGTTTTGAGATATGAGGATGTGATATGTGAGTTATGTTGATGAGTAATTATGCTTTAGTAAGAATATTGGTGTTAAGGTTTGTGATTCCCTATGCAAGCATGAAAGTTAATAATTATGCAATGAAATTATATTCTACTTGTGGTGCATTACTCGGTGTTAATTATGCTTAATGCTCGATTATGAGATTATTCGTTTCTTGGTTGGTCGCTTCTCAATCTTTTGCTAGCCTTCATTTTGCACCAAGTATGATAACTACTTGTGCATCCAAAAACCTTTAAAGCAGTTTTGCCACATGAGTCCACTATATCTACCTATATGCGGTATTCTTTTGCCGTTCTAAGCAAATTTGTATGTGCCATATCTAATTTTCAAAATAAACTTCTCTTTTGTGTGTTCGTTTCGCTCGCGGAGCGGTGAGGGGTGGCTAATATTTTCCATGCTAGATGTGTTATTCTCACGGTGAGTGTTTATTCACTTGTCATTGCACGAGAGTAAGGCAAAGGTATTAGGGATGCCTAGTCCCGAAATGAAAAATGAATTTAATTTATGTTGTCAAATAATAAAGAGAATTCCTTGGAAAGTGTTGGTATGGAGGGCAACCGTGGATACGGCTAGCCATGGAAAGTGAAAGTTTGGTTGAAAAAGGAATAAACTTTAATTTCTGTTTGGGAACCACCTATGATATATCTAGAATGGAATGCGTTGGGAACTCTAAGTCGTTTTTGTTGGTGGGAAGGACACACCTCCCAAAATGTTTTTATCTCTAAGTTTTTCGCTTTGAGCTATGGCACCTCTACAAATCCCTACTTCCCTCTACGAAGGGCCTTTCTTTTACTTTATGCAATTTTTATTTTGAATTTGAGTGTCCATCTTCTCTTATAAAGCACCAACTAGGATTCACTATGATCGTACTTGATTATTGGGTGTAGTTAATATGCGAGTGTGTTTCATGAATGGATCAATGATTGAGCATGATGGGCTAGGGATAGCTTTTTTTAGCGTTGATATTTTGAAAGACGTGGTAGCTTGTTGATATGCTTGAGTATTTAAGTTATCATGTCAAAACTAGACTATTCCTTTGAACAATGTAAAAGTACAAATGTCCATGCTATAAACAAAAGAATATGATATGACATAATAGGTAGCATTCCACATCAAAAATTCTGTTTTTATCACTTACCTACTTGAGGACGAGTAGGAGTTAAGCTTCGGGGATGCTGATATGTCTCCAACTTATCTACAATTTTTGATTGTTCCATGCTGTTATATTATCAATATTGGATGTTTTATAATCATTTTATAGTCATTTTATATCATTTTTTGGTACTAACCTATTGACATAGTACCAAGTGCCAGTTGCTATTTTTTGCATGTTTTCTACATTGCAGAAAATCAATACCAAACGGAGTCCAAATGCAACAAAACTTTACGGAGATTTTTTATGGACCAGAAGACACCTAATGGGCCAAGGCTGTGCCTAGGAGGTGCTCCGAGGAGAGCACAACCCACCAGGGCGCGCTAGGAGGCCAGGCGCGCCCTGGTGGGTTGTGCCCACCTCGGGTCCCCCCGGACCGCCTCTTTACTCTATAAATACCCCAATATTCCAGAAACCCTAGGGGAGTCGAAGAAAATCAATCCCAGCCTCCGTAGAGTCCAGAACCACCAGATCCAATCTAGACACCATCACAGAGGAGTTCACCAATTCCATTGGTGCCTCTTCGATGATGTGTGAGTAGTTCTTTATAGACCTTCAGGTCTGTAGTTAGTAGCTAGATGGCTTCCTCTCTCTCGTTTGATTCTCAATACAATGGTCTCTTGGAGATCCATATGATGTAACTCTTTTTGCGGTGTGTTTGTTGGGATTGGATGAACTTTGAGTTTATGATCAGATCTATCTTTTTATATCCATGAAAGTTATTTGAGTTTCTTTGATCTATTATATGTATGATTGCTTATAGCCTCGTATTTCTTCTATGATATTTGGGTTTTGTTTGGCCAACTTGATCTATTTATCTTGCAATAGGAAGAGGCGCTTTGTAGTGGGTTCGATCTTACGGTGCGTGATCCCAGTGATAGAAGGGGTACCGACACGTATGTATCATTGCTACTAAGGATAAAACGACGGGGTCTATATCTACATAGATAGATCTTGTCTACATCATGTCATCATTCTTATTGCATTACTCTGTTTCTCCATGAACTTAATACACTTGATGCATGCTGGATAGCGGTCGATGTGTGGAGTAATAGTAGTAGATGCAGGCAGAAGCCGGTCTACTAATCTTGGACGTGATGCCTATATAATGATCATTGCTGGGATATCATCATGACTATTTGAAGTTCTATCAATTGCCCAACAATAATTTGTTTACCCACCGTTTGCTATTTTTCTCGAGAGAAACCACCAGTGAAACCTACGGCCCCCGGGTCTCTTTCTCGTATTATTTCCTTCGTGATCTATTTTATTTGCCTTTTATTTTCAGATCTACTAAACCAAAAATACAAAAATACCTTACTGCAATTTATTTTATTTGGCGTTCGATCTATCAATATTTACAACTCTCTCATGTCCGTTTGCCAATTTCTGGTGCCGCTACCCGAAAGGGATTGACAACACCTTTTACACGTCGGGTTGTGAGTATTTGTTATTTGTGTGCAGGTGCTGTTTACGTTGTGTTGCTTGGTTCTCCTACTGGTTCGATAACCTTGGTTTCACATCTGAGGAAATACCTACCGCCGATGTGCTGCATCATCCATTCATCTTTGAGGAAATACCAACGTAGCATCAAGTGACATCAATGATCCAATTGCCTAGTTTGTCACCAAGGTGCTCATGACTTATACTTTATGCAGGGAAGATTGAGTGTGTCATGCTTACCACAATTAAGTGTATATAGGTTGCTTCCTTTACCTCTATTATTATGAAAGGCAATGAGGAATTACATGCATGTCTTGCATTACTCTTTCGATGTCAAATTGGTAGGCTATTTCCTTGAATCACATGTGTCTTAATATTCATGTCATGGTTAGATTATATGATCTAGATTATGCTAGGTAGTAATTCCACATCAAAAATTATCTTTTTTATCATTTATCTACTCGAGGACGAGCAGGAATTAAGCTTGGACATGCTGATACGTCTCCGTCGTATCTATAATTTTTGGTTGTTTCATGTCAATATTCTACAACTTTCATATACTTTTCGCAACTTTTTATATTATTTTTGGGACTAACATATTGATCCTATGCCTAGTGTCAGTTCCTGATTGTTGCATGTTTTTTTATTTCACAGAAAATCCATATCAAACAAAGTCCAAACGCGATAAAAATTTACGGAGATTTTTTTGGAATATATGTGATTTTTGGGAAGTGGAATCAACGCGAGACAATGCCCAAGGGACCCACAAGCCCTAGGGGCACGCCCCTACCCAGGGCGCCCCTGGCAGACTTTTGGCAACCCTGAAGGTCGGTTGGAGGTGTCCTTCGGCCGCAGGGAAGCCCAATCGTGATAAAAATTGCTCATACGGATGTACTCATCAATGAGATCATTGGGCACTCCTTACGCATGCATCTAGATAACTGCAGTGCATTTCTTATAAGATGAGAAGCCAATCTTTCCAAGGGCATCCTCCTTGCACTCGAAATTCTGACCACCCCTCTCGAATACGGTTGAAAACATGCCTAGACATATAGAAACTCCGCGGGAATTGGTGATGTTTGAACAGTCGGATGGTTGTCTCAAAGTAGTCCTTCCAAAGAAGGAAATGCATTCTCTCGGTTGCGATTCAACGCCAAGGTGTACCCCGGGATCAAGCCTCGGAACAACGGCCGCTGCCTATTAAGGTGTTCATGGACCAACACAGTAGCCACCATCTCTTCATCATTGGATGAGGAATCGTCGGAGTCGCAGAGATAATTGTGGAAAAAGAACTCATCGGCGGAGTCCATTTGTACCTTGGGGGCAAACTGTTGAGCAGCTTGCAGGCATTGTCGTAGAAGCTGGCCGCTGAAGAGACTCGCGCCTCCCATGGACCAGGTACCTGGCTTGGTGGTGTCCGACGAGCATGGTACCGTCGGACGAAGGAGTTGGCCGGGGCCGCGGTGAAGGAAATATTCCCTAGAGGCAATAATAAAGTTATTATATATTTCCATGTATCATGATAAATGTTTATTATTCATGCTAGAATTGTATTAACCGGAAACATAATACATGTGTGAATACATAGACAAACAGAGTGTCACTAGTATGCCTCTACTTGACTAGCTCGTTGATCAAAGATGGTTATGTTTCCTAACCATAGACATGAGTTGTCATTTGATTAATGGGATCACATCATTAGGAGAATGATGTGATTGACATGACCCATTCCATTAGCTCAGCACCGGTCGTTTAGTATGTTGCTATTGCTTTCTTCATGACTTATACATGTTCCTATGACTATGAGATTATGCAACTCCCGTTTACCAGAGGAACACATTGTGTGCTACCAAACATCACAATGTAACTGGGTGATTATAAAGGAGCTCTACAGGTGTCTCCAAAGGTACATGTTGGGTTGGCGTATTTCGAGATTAGGATTTGTCACTCCGATTATCGGAGAGGTATCTCTGGGCCCTCTTAGTAATGCACATCACATAAGCCTTGCAAGCATTGCAACTAATGAGTTAGTTGTGAGATGATGTATTACGGAACGAGTAAAGAGACTTCCCGGTAACGAGATTGAACTAGTTATTAAGATAACGACGATCGAATCTCGGGCAAGTAACATACTGATGACAAAGGGAACACCGTATGTTGTTATGCGGTCTGACCGATAAAGATCTTCGTAGAATATGTGGGAGCCAATATGAGCATCTAGGTTCCGCTATTGGTTATTGACCGGAGACATGTCTCGGTCATGTCTACATTGTTCTCGAACCCGTAGGGTCCGCACGCTTAAGGTTTCGATGACAGTTATATTATGAGTTTATGAGTTTTGATGTACCGAAGTTAGTTCGGAGTCCCGGATGTGATCACGGACATGACGAGGAGTCTCGAAATGGTCGAGACATAAAGATTGATATATTGGACGGCTATATTCGGACACCGGAAGTGTTCCGGATGATTTCGGAGAAAACCGGAGTGCCGGAGGGTTACCGGAACCCCCCCGGGAGAAGTAATGGGCCTTATGGGCCCTAGTGGAGAGAGAGAGGGGCAGCCAGGGTGGGCCACATGCCCCCTCCCCCTCTGGTCCGAATTGGATTAGGAGAGGGGGCGGCGCCCCCCTTTCCTTCTCCCTCTCCCCCTTCCTTTCTCCCTCCTAGTAGGAGTAGGAAAGAGGGGAGTCCTACTCCTACTAGGAGGAGGACTCCTCCTCCTTGGCGCGCCCTAGGGCCGGCCGGCCTCCTCCCCTTGCTCCTTTATATACGGGGCAGGGGCACCCCTAGACACACAAGTTGATCCACGTGATCGTTTTCTTAGCCGTGTGTGGTGCCCCCTTCCACCATACTCCTCGACAATATTGTAGCGGTGCTTAGACGAAGCCCTGCGACGGTAGAACATCAAGATCATCACCATGCCGTCGTGCTGACGGAACTCTTCCCTGACACTTTGCTGGATCGGAGTCCGGGGATCGTCATCGAGCTGAACGTGTGCTAAAACTCGGAGGTGCCGTAGTTTCGGTGCTTGATCGGTTAGGCCGTGAAGACGTACGACTACATCAACCACGTTGTCATAACGCTTCCGCTGTCGGTCTACGAGGGTACGTAGATCACACTCTCCCCTCTCGTTGCTATGCATCACCATGATCTTGAGTGTGCGTAGGAATTTTTTTGAAATTACTACGTTCCCCAACAGTGGCATCCGAGCCTAGGTTTTATGCGTTGATGTTGTGCACGAGTAGAACACAAGTAAGTTGTGGGCGATATAAGTCATACTGCTTACCAGCATGTCATACTTTGGTTCGGCGGTATTGTTGGATGAAGCGGCCCAGACCGACATTACGCGTACGCTTACGCGAGACTGGTTCTACCGACGTGCTTTTCACACAGGTGGCTGGCGGGTGTCAGTTTCTCCAACTTTAGTTGAACCAAGTGTGGCTACGCCCGGTCCTTGCGAAGGTTAAAACAGCACCAACTTGACAAACTATCGTTGTGGTTTTGATGCATAGGTAAGAACGGTTCTTGCTAAGCCCGTAGTAGCCACGTAAAACTTGCAACAACAAAGTAGAGGACGTCTAACTTGTTTTTGCAGGGCATGTTGTGATGTGATATGGTCAAGACATGATGAGATATAAGTTGTTGTATGAGATAATCATGTTTTGTTGAAGTTATCGGCAACTGGCAAAAGCCTTATGGTTGTCTCTCTATTGCATAAGATGCAAGCGCCAAATAATTGCTTTACTTTATCGCTATGCGATAGCAATAGTTGCAAGAGCAGTAGTTGGCGAGACGACCATGTGACGACACATTGATATAGATCAAGATGATGGAGATCATGGTGTCATGCTGGTGACGATGGAAATCATGACGATACTTTGGAGATGGAGATCAAAGGCACAAGATGATGATGGCCATATCATGTCACATATTTTGATGTTTATCTTTTATGCATCTTATCTTGCTTTGATTGACGGTAGCATTTTAAGATGATCTCTCGCTAATTATCAAGAAGTGTTCTCCCTGAGTATGCACCGTTGCGAAAGTTCTTCGTGCTGAGACACCACGTGATGATCGGGTGTGATAGGCTCTACGTTCAAATACAACGGGTGCAAAAGAGTTGCACACGCGGAATACTCAGGTTATACTTGATGAGCCAAGCATATACAGATATGGCCTCGGAACACGGAGACCGAAAGGTCGATCGTGAATCATATAGTAGATATGATCAACATAGTGATGTTCACCATTGAAACTACTCCATCTCACGTGATGATCGGACATGGTTTAGTTGATTTGGATCACGTGATCACTTAGAGGATTAGAGGGATGTCTATCTAAGTGGGAGTTCTTAAGTAATATGATTAATTGAACTTTAATTTATCATGAACTTGGTCCTGGTAGTATTAGCATATCTATGTTGTAGATCAATAGCTCGCGTTGTTGCTTTCATATGTTTATTTTTGATATGTTCCTAGAGAAAATTGTGTTGAAAGATGTTAGTAGCAATGATGCGGATTGGATCCGTGATCTGAGGTTTATCCTCATTGCTGCACAGAAGAATTATGTCCTTGATGCACCGCTAGGTGACAGACCTATTGCAGGAGCAGATGTAGACGTTATGAACGTTTGGCTAGCTCAATATGATGACTACTTGATAGTTTAGTGCACCATGCTTAATGGCTTAGAATCGGGACTTCAAAGACGTTTTGAACGTCATGGACCATATGAGATGTTCCAGGAGTTGAAGTTAATATTTCAAGCAAATACCCGAGTTGAGAGATATGAAGTCTCCAACAAGTTCTACAGCTAAAAGATGGAGGAGAATCGCTCAACTAGTGAGCATGTGCTCAGATTGTCTGGGTACTACAATTGCTTGAATCAAGTGGGAGTTAATCTTCCAGATAAAATAGTGATTGACAGAATTCTCTAGTCACCATCACCAAGTTAGTAGAACTTCGTGATGAACTATGATATGCAAGGGATAACGGAAATGATTCCCAAGCTCTTCGTAATGCTGAAATTAACGAAGGTAGAAATCGAGAAAAACATCAAGTGTTGATGGTAGACAAGACCACTAGTTTCAAGAAAAGGGCAGAGGGAAGAAGGGGAACTTCAAGAAGAACAGCAAGCAAGTTGCTGCTCAAGTGAAGAAGCCCAAGTCTGGTCCTAAGCCTGAGACTAAGTGCTTCTACTGCAAAGGGACTGGTCACTTGAAGCGGAACTACCCCAAGTGATTGGCGGATAAGAAGGATGGCAAAGTGAACATAAGTATATTTGATATACATGTTATTGATGTGTACTTTACTAGTGTTTATAGCAACCCCTCAGTATTTGATACTAGTTCAGTTGCTAAGATTAGTAACTCGAAACGGGAGTTGCAGAATAAACAGAGACTAGTTAAGGGTGAAGTGACGATGTGTGTTGGAAGTGGTTCCAAGATTGATATGATCATCATCGCACACTCCCTATACTTTCGGGATTAATGTTGAACCTAAATAAGTGTTATTTGGTGTTTGCGTTGAGCATGAATATGATTTGATCATGTTTATTGTAATACGGTTATTCATTTAAGTAAGAGAATAAATTGTTGTTCTGTTTACATGAATAAAACCTTATATGGTTACACACCCAATGAAAATAGTTCATTGGATCTCGATCGTAGTGATACACATATTCATAATATTGAAACCAAAAGATGCGAAGTTAATAATGATAGTGCAACTTATTTATGGCACTGTCGTTTAGGTCATATTGGTGTAAAGCGCATGAAGAAACTCCATGCTGATGGGATTTTGGAATCACTTGGTGCTTGCGAACCATGCCTTATGGGCAAGATGACTAAAGACTCCGTTCTCCGGAACTATGGAGCGAGCAACGGACTTATTGGAAATAATACATACCGATGTATGTGATCCGATGAGTGTTGAAGCACGTGGCGAGTATCGTTATTTTCTGACCTTCACATATGATTTGAGCAGATATGAGTATATCTACTTGATGAAACACAAGTCTGAAACATTTGAAAAGTTCAAAGAATTTCAGAGTGAAGTGGAGAATCATCGTAAGAAAAATGAAAATTTCTACGATCTGATCGCAGAGACAAATATTTGAGTTACGAGTTTGGTCTTCAATTAAAACTATGTGGAATAGTTTCACAAATTCGTGCCACCTGGAACACCACAGCATAATGGTGTGTCCGAACGTCATAATCGTACTTTATTGGATATAGTGCAATCTATGATGTTTCTTACAGATTTACCAACATCATTTTGGGGTTATGCATTAAAGACAGTTGCATACACGTTTAAAAGGGCACCATCTAAGTCACCATCTAAGTCCGTTGAGACGACACAATCTGAACTATGGTTTGGCAAGAAACCAAAGTTGTCGTTTCTTAAAGTTTTGGGTTGTGATGCTTATATGAAGAAGTTTCATCCTGATATGCTCAAACCCAAATCGGAGAAATATGTCTTCATAGGATACTCAAAGGAGACTGTTGGGTACACCTTCTATCACAGATCCGAAGGCAAGTTATTCATTGTTGAGAATGGATCCTTTCTAGAGAAGGGGTTTCTCTTGAAAGAAGTGAGTGGGAGGAAAGTAGAACTTGATGAGGTAACTGTACGTGCTCCCTTATTGGAAAGTAGTTCACCACAGAAATCTGTTCCTGTGACTACTAGACCAATTAGTGAGGAAGCTAATGATGATGATCATGTAACTTCAGATCAAGTTACTACCGAACCTCGTAGGTAAACCAGAATGAGATCCGCACTAGAGTGGTATGGTAATCCAGTTCTGGAGGTCATGTTACTTGACCATGAAGAGCCTACGAACTATGAGGAAGCGATGATGAGCCCAAATTCCGCGAAATGGATTGAGGCCATGAAATCTGAGATGAGATCCATGTATGAGAACAAAGTATGGACTTTGATTGACTTGCCCAATGATCGGCGAGCCATTGAGATTAAATGGCTCTTCAAGAGGAAGACGGACGCTGATAGTAGTGTTACTATCTACAAAGCTAGAATTGTCGCAAAAAGGTTTTGACAAGTTCAAGGTGTTGACTACGATGAGAGTTTCTCACTCGTATCTATGCTTAAGTCTGTCCGAATCATGTTAGCAATTGCCGCATTTTATGAAATCCGGCAAATGGATAAACAAAACTGCATTCCTTAATGGATTTATTAAAGAAGAGTTGTATATGATACAGCCAGAAGGTTTTGTCAATCCTAAAGGTACTAACAAAATATGCAAGCTCCAGCGATCCATCTATGGACTGGTGCAAGCATCTCGGAGTTGGAATATACGCTTTGATAAGTTGATCAAAGCATATAGTTTTATACAGACTTGCAGTGAAGCCTGTATTTACAAGAAAGTGAGTGGGAGCACTACAACATTTCTGATAAGTATATGTGAATGGCATATTGTTGATCGGAGATAATGTAGAATTATTCTGCAAAGCATAAAGGAATATTTGAAAGGAGTTTTTCAAAGAAAGACCTCGGTGAAGCTGCTTACATATTAAGCATCAAGATCTATAGAGATAGATCAAGACGCTTGATAAGTTTTTTCAATGAGTACATACCTTGACAATATTTTGAAGTAGTTCAAAAATGGAACAGTCAAAGAAAGAGTTCTTGGCTGTGTTACAAGGTGTGAAATTGAGTAAGACTCAAAGCCCGACCACGGCAGAAGATTGAAAGAGAATGAAAGTCATTCCCTATGCCTCAGCCATAGGTTCTATAAAGTATGCCATGCTGTGTACCAGATCTATTGTATACCCTACAGTATGTTAAGCAAGGGAGTACAATAGTGATCTAAGAGTAGATCACTGGACAGCGGTCAAAATTATCCTTAGTGGAATAAGGAAATATTTCTCAATTATGGAGGTGACAAAAGGTTCGTCGTAAAAGGTTACGTCGATGCAAGTTTTGACACAGATCTGGATGAAGTCTCGATCTAGATACACATTGAAAGTGGGAGCAATTAGCTAGAGTAGCTCCGTGCAGAACATTGTAGACATAGAATTTGCAAAATACTTATGGATCTGTATGTGACAGACCCGTTGACTAAAATTATCTCACAAGCAAAACATGATCACACCTTAGTACTCTTTGGGTGTTAATCACATAAACGATGTGAACTAGATTACTGACTCTAGTAAACCCTTTGGGTATAGGTCACATGACGATGTGAACTATGGGTGTTAATCACATGGTGATGTGAACTATTGATGTTAAATCACATGGCGATGTGAACTAGATTATTGACTCTAGTGCAAGTGGGAGACTGAAGGAAATATGCCCTAGAGGCAATAATAAAGTTATTATATATTTCCTTATATCATGATAAATGTTTATTATTCATGCTAGAATTGTATTAACCGGAAACATAATACATGTGTGAATACATAGACAAACAGAGTGTCACTAGTATGCCTCTACTTGACTAGCTCGTTGATGAAAGATGGTTATGTTTCCTAACCATAGACATGAGTTGTCATTTGATTAACGGGATCACATCATTAGGAGAATGATGTGATTGACATGACCCATTCCATTAGCTTAGCACCCGATCGTTTAGTATGTTGCTATTGCTTTCTTCATGACTTATACATGTTCCTATGACTATGAGATTATGCAACTCCCGTTTACCGGAGGAACACTTTGTGTGCTACCAAACGTCACAACGTAACTGGGTGATTATAAAGGAGCTCTACAGGTGTCTCCAAAGGTACATGTTGGGTTGGCGTATTTCGAGATTAGGATTTGTCAGTCCGATTGTCGAAGAGGTATCTCTGGGCCCTCTCGGTAATGCACATCACATAAGCCTTGCAAGCATTGCAACTAATGAGTTAGTTGTGAGATGATGTATTACGGAACGAGTAAAGAGACTTGCCGGTAACAAGATTGAACTAGGTATTAAGATACCGACGATCGAATCTCGGGCAAGTAACATACCGATGACAAAGGGAACACCGTATGTTGTTATGCGGTCTGACCGATAAAGATCTTCGTAGAATATGTGGGAGCCAATATGAGCATCCAGGTTCCGCTATTGGTTATTGACCGGAGACATGTCTCGGTCATGTCTACATTGTTCTCGAACCCGTAGGGTCCGCACGCTTAAGGTTTTGATGACAATTATATTATGAGTTTATGAGTTTTGATGTACCGAAGTTAGTTCGGAGTCCTGGATGTGATCACGGACATGACGAGGAGTCTCTAAATGGTCGAGACATAAAGATTAATATATTGGACGGCTATATTCGGACACCGGAAGTGTTCCGGATGATTTTGGAGAAAACCGGAGTGCCGGAGGGTTACCAGAACCCCCCGGGAGAAGTAATGGGCCTTATGGGCCCTAGTGGAGAGAGAGAGAGGGGCGGCCAGGGTGGGCCGCATGCCCCCTCCCCCTCTGGTCCGAATTGGACTAGGAGAGGGGGGGGCCTTTCCTTCTCCCTCTCCCCCTTCCTTTCCCCCTCCTAGTAGGAGTAGGAAAGAGGGGAGTCCTACTCCTACTAGGAGGAGGACTCCTCCTCCTTGGCGCGCCCTAGGGCCGGCCGGCCTCCTCCCCTTTCTCCTTTATATACGGGGGTAGGGGGCACCCCTAGACACACAAGTTGATCCACGTGATTGTTTTCTTAGCTGTGTGCGGTGCCCCCTTCCACCATACTCCTTGATAATATTGTAGCAGTGCTTAGGCGAAGCCCTGCGACGGTAGAACATCAAGATCGTCACCACGCCGTCATGCTGACGGAACTCTTCCTCGACACTTTGCTGGATCGGAGTCCGGGGATCGTCATCGAGCTGAATGTGTGCTAAAACTCGGAGGTGTCGTAATTTCGGTGCTTGATCGGTCAGGCCGTGAAGACGTACGACTACATCAACCACGTTGTCATAACGCTTCCGCTGTCGGTCTACGAGGGTACGTAGATCACACTCTCCCCTCTCGTTGCTATGCATCACCATGATCTTGAGTGTGCGTAGGAATTTTTTGAAATTACTACGTTCCCCAACACACGGGGGGCAATTTCGTGCTCGCGGTGATGTCAGGGTGGGGTGGGAATCTGCGGTGGCTCGGCGGCGAGGTGGTGGTGGTCGCGACATGGGAGGTGGCGGGTGCGGGGAGGTGTGTGGGTGCGGGCTGCTGGCGGTGTTGGGAAACGTTGCATGGAAAACAAAAAAATTTCTACGCACACATAAGATCTATCCATGGAGATTCATAGCTACGAGAGGGGGAGTGCATCTATACACCCTTGTAGATTGCTAAGCGGAAGCATTTATCAACGCGGTTCATGTAGTCATACACCTTCACAGTCCGTTCCAACCAAGCACTGAACGTACGACACCTTTGTGTTCAGCACATGTTCAACTCGATAACGTCCTCGCCTTCTTGATCCACCAAGAGGGGCGAAGTAGTAGATGAGTTCCGGCAGCATGACGGCGCGGTGATGGTGGTGGTGAAACTATTTCCCCTCAAAGCAAAGTACTACTATGCATGCCCCTAGGGGGATAGACTGGTAGGAAAAGACCATCGCTCGTCCCCGACCGCCACTCATAAGGAAGACAATCAATAATAAATCATTCTCCAACATCATAGCATAACGAGAGACTATACGTGCATGCTTCGGGAATCACAAACCTTAACACCAATATTCTTATTAAACACAACCATTTACTAGTACCTCCCACATATTCCATCTCTATATCGCAAAACTGTTGCAAGGAATCAAACACATCATATTCAGTGATCCATAAGTTTTATGAAGGATTTTATGACTAACCATGCAAATGACCAATTCCTATTGACTCTCTAAATAGATATAAGTGAAGCATGAGAGTTTAATTCTTTATATGAAAGTTCATGCTCTAATAAATATATGTGAAGCAAAATAGCATTCTACAAACAACGTTTTCTATGTGAAGAGAAACAGGCAATCCAAACTTCAAATGATATAAGTGAAGCACATGAAGCATTCTATAAAGCCATACTCAAAAGATATAAGTGAAGTGCAATGAGCATTCTATAAATCAACCATGGACTATCTCATACCAGCATGGTGCATAAAATAAAGGTGAAAACTAAATGCAAAAGACGCTCCAAGATTTGCACATATCACATGAATGAAACGAATCTGAAAACATACCGATACTTGTTGAAGAAAGATGGGATGCCTTCCGGGGTATCCCAAGCTTAGATGCTTGGTTCTCCTTGAATATTTACTTGGGGTGCCTTGGGCATCCCCAATCTTGAGCTCTTGCCTCTCTTCCTTCTCCTCACATCGAGATCTCCTCGATCTTCAAACACTTCATCCACACAAAACTTAACTGAACTTTTAGTGGCGGGGTTAGTGAATGTGGCAATGAAATCCCATCATGTACTGCTGTAACATTATTGTATAATTATAAACAAACATTACCCACTATATTCTATCACAATTCTATGGCCTCAAGTCAAGGAGGCTTCAACAAGAATTCAAACATATGCAAATAATGAAGCTATAACATCAATCTGTGAAAACGGGACAGTCTGTAAAGATTTGAACATCCACCATACTTCTGTAACTAAAACAATTCTGAAAAAATTAGGAAAAATAAAAATTTTGTATAGCAAGACAGTGCAAAAAGTTTTAGAACCATTTGACATTCCAGTAAAAAGGTAAAATCGCGCACTACAGCCAAAGTTTCTGTTTTGCACCGCACAAACCAACAAGCAATCTAAACATCCTAAAGGCAAACCTTGGCACATTATTTTTATAATACAATGGAATTGTACAAGGGGATAATTATTTTTGTTGAAAAGTATCTATTATAATTAAAGATTCACAAAGTTTCCGTGAGCATGAACAAAGTTCAAGGAGCTCCCCCACTTCAACAATGCTTGTCTCCCTCACTTTCACTTTCCTTTTTGAAAAGTTTTGTGTTCCCCTCTATATTTTTTGTTTTGAAATTTTATAAAATCACTCAACAGAAATAAATGACTCTCTAAAACTTCCGGGTTTTCTCCCTGATAGCGCTTTCTTTAAAGCCATTAAGCTAGGCATAAAGTGCTCAAGTAATGAATCCACCCGGATCCCACGGTATATCAAAGCCAATTTGAATCAACAATGATTTAGCATTTAGTAATGAGCACAAGAAACACATATCATGCAATTATGAAGTCTAACTCTCTTCCTATGCATCGGCATGTCATACAAGAACAATTCATGAACATCAAGTAAAGGCCAATACAACATAAGTAGTTTCTTGCAATTTTATCGTGTTGGAAACATAGAGAGGTGGAGCTATAGTTCCTCTCTCATAATAATTGCAAGTAGGAGCAGCAAGCACATGCATATTATACTCATCAAAATTATCATGTGTAGTGGTAGAACGCAACCCATCAATATAATCCTTAACAAGAGCAAACTTCTCCGATATAGTGTAGTTTGGAGAATCCAAAAAGATAATAGGACTATCATGTGTGGGTGAAATAGCAACAATATCATTCTTAACATAAGGAACTATAGCAAGTTCATCTCCATATGCATAATTCATATTGGCATCTTGGCCACAAGCATAACAAGCATCAAGTTCATCAAAAAGGGATATTTCAAAAGAATCCAAGGGATCATACCAATTATCATGGCATTCATCCTTTGGTAAGAACGAAGGGAAATTAAACAATGTATGAGTTGAAGAGTTACTCTCATTAGAAGGTGGGCACAGGTGATCAATCCGCTCTTCCTCCTTTTGTTCTTCGCTCTCCTCATCATCTTTTTCATCCAATGAGCTCACAGTTTCATCAATTCCTTTTTCCATAGACTCCTGCAAAAGATTAGTCTCTCTTGGACAGCGGAGACTTTCTCAATAAATTCACCAATATCATAATTGTATTTATAATTCTCATAGAAATATTTAAGGATAGCAAAATTTTCAGGTCTATAAACTGAATCATCAAAATCTTCAAATTTTTCAAACAAAGATTCAATTTCATAAGCACCCTTAAAAGCAACAAATTCTTCTATTCGTTCCACATCATAGTAATCATATATACCTTTAGCATAAGAAGCTAAGGTTTCATTATCATTAAATTTGCATGGAAAGTGAAGATGTGGAGCATTCATCCTAGAGCAACAAGTATAATCATATCTCAAGCATAGATTCCAAGCATACCATTTCAACATATGAATTTGATGCCATAACAATTTCCCTTTATGAGTCAAGCAATGATCCCTAAAGTATTCACCTTGATCCAATGTTACTCCCATTATAAAGTTGAATGGGGTTTTCTCAGGATTATCAAAGTATTGCATAATATCTTTTACATAACGAGCATCGAGGGTTTAAGGAGGTTCCCCATCTCCATGAGTAGCAAGTACCACTGATTTTTTGGTGTTTCGTGTTCCATATCCATAACTAAAGATAGAGAACAACTTAGAACATGAAATAAAAACTACTTAGTGATAAGCAAACAATACACACTAGAATATTCACCCCATGCTATAACTCCCCGGCAACGGCGCCAGAAAAAGGTCTTGATAACCCACAAGTATAGGGGATCATTTGTAGCCTTTTTCGATAAATAAGAGTGTCGAACCCAACGAGGAGCTAAAGGTAGAACAAATATTCCCTCAAGTTCTATCGACCACCGATACAACTCTACGCACACTTGACGTCTGCTTTACCGAAAGCAAGTATGAAACTATTTTGTAGGTCTGATGCTAGAACTACTTTGCAAGAACAAAACTAGAAGTATTTTGCAAGATAATAAAAGTTAGGTGTTTAGAAAAAGGGTTTGTGTCAACAAGAAAGTGATTTGTCCCTAGGCAATCGATAATAAGTACCGGTAATCATTCTTGCAATTCTATACGAGGGAGAGGCATGAGCTAACATACTTTCTCTACTTGGATCATGTGCACTTATGATTGAACTCTAGCAAGCATCCGCAACTACTAAAGATCATTAAGGTCGTGAAACCCAACCATAGCATTAAGTATCACGTCCTCTTTATCCCATACGCCATAGCCCACCTACTCGGGTTTAAGCTTCTGTCACTCTCACAACCCACCATAAGCGAACCATGAACATATTGCAACACCCTAAAGCGGGGGGCCCTCATGTTTGCGCGAGAATGGAGGGCACTGTAGGACAGCACCATAAATAAAATATACAATCATACCAACCAAGATCACGATTAACCCATAAGACAAAATAGATCTACTCAAACATCATAGGATAACCATAGATCATTGGGAAATAATATATGGAGTTGAGCGCCATGTTTAAGTAAAGACTCCAGTAGGGAGAAGAGGTGTTAGACCGCTGCATAGAGGGGGAGAAAGTTGGTGTTGACGGTAGTAAGATTGTTGATGTAGATCGCCGTCCCGATCGTTGCCCCGGTGGCACTCCGGTGCCACCGGAAGTGAAGGGGAGAGAGCCCCCCTCCTTCTTCTTCTTCCAGAGCTCCCCCTAGATGGGAGGAGAGTTCCCCCTCTGGTCCATGTCCTCCATGGCGGCGGAGGGGCGGGAGCCCCTCCGAGATTGGATCTCCCTCTCTGTTCCCTTCTATTTCGCGTTCCCGAGATCTGGCCCTTCACGGTTTCTTAAATTCCTGGATATCCTTAACTCTGATTGCGCTAAATTTTTTACACATTTTTTCCATAAATTATCTTTACTATGACAGAAGAAGGCCCCCAACCGACCTTCAAGGACGGCACAAGACACCTGGGCACGCCAGGGGATGCCTGGCGCGCCCTGGTGGGTTGTGGGCACTGTGGGCCCCCGTTTGCGTTGATTTCACCTCCTAAAAATCACATATATTCCAAAATAATTCTCTGTAAATTTTTATCATGCTTGGACTTTGTTCGATATGGATTTTCTACAAAACAAAAACATGCAACAAACATGAACTCGCACTGGGCACTGGATAAGTAAGTTAGTCCAAATAAATCATATAAAAAAGTTGCCAAAAGTATGTAAAAGTTGAATAATATTGTCATGGAGCAATCAAAAATTATAGATACGACGGAGACGTATCAGTTCACAACACTATGCCCAGCCTGCTACATAGGTTTCATTCATTACTAGTTTCACAAAGTGCTCATTTCATAGCCACTGAATACATCACGAGTGCTACATACACTTCAAATAAAGAGACAATCATCCTACAGAGCACATCGATTTTGCCCATTATCTTCACAAGCTCTTTCATCTCCTCATTGTTGTCAAGGCCGTTCAGCAGTTGTTGCTTGGCCATGATCAGAGGAACTGCATCTTTAACCTTCTGCTCTGCATCTTCCTCTTCTGTCGTTCCTTCAGTTACTTGTCCAACACCCCAATCTGCTGGTATTGGGATTCCTCGGCTAACCAAATAATCAGCGTAGTTGCATCCCCCCACATCAGCAACTTCCCAGAAATACAAATCACATGAATCTTCCCTTTTCTGCATGAATCAAATTGGAAGATCATCAACCAAACTATTAAAAAAATCAGCAACTAAAAGCAGCAGAACAACACTTAAACATATTATTACCCCATGATTCGGGCATTTGTAGAAGACTTGGCCAGGGTTGAGGATTGTGGTTGAGACGCAACGGATGACTCTGTGTGGTTTGCAGCAGTGGCATCCCCCCACATCAGCAACTTCCCAGAAATACAAATCACATGAATCTTCCCTTTTCTGCATGAATCAAATTGGAAGATCATCAACCAAACTATTAAAAAAATCAGCAACTAAAAGCAGCAGAACAACACTTAAACATATTATTACCCCATGATTCGGGCATTTGTAGAAGACTTGGCCAGGGTTGAGGATTGTGGTTGAGACGCAACGGATGACTCTGTGTGGTTTGCAGCAGTGGCACCACACCAATGGCAGCGGGCTGCAATGAGCAACCGGCTGCGGTGCGTGTGCCGTCAGGGGTCTGATGAGACCCACAGGCGATGGTACGAGTGGCGACTTGGTGCATATCTGGTTGCTGCCTGCTGAAGAGCAGGTAGACGAGCTACTAGTGGACATGGTTGTTGTGGCCAGAGCTTCTGATGCTAGGAGAGTAAGTAGAGTAGAGGAGAAGCGAACGTTGGATATGTCAGTTTCATTACTTGCAGAGTAGCATAGCACCATATATAGTCATAGTCTAGGTTTGGATTTGAACCAGCTATAGGAGCACGTCTCTTTTTTTTCTAAAACTCATCAACATCTCTTTACTGGTACACTAGCTTGTTCTGTACGCCTTCTCAAGTCTTTGATTTTTTTTGCGAGGAAGGAAAGATGACAAAATTGAGAGTTCCTGGGACTCGAACCCAAGACTGGGTGCTAGTCACTTATGTGGCAAACGTTCCCTGGGAGGAGGACGGCAGACAAACGCATTTTCCTCGCAGTTTTAGTTGTGATGCAAGATCAAACGATCGCAGTTTCAGGAATGTTATCAGGAGAACGAGACTAGTTTATCTTTTCTTCCTATATATAAAAAAGTATGCTACTTGGTGTCGGCTTAGTCAACAAACGATTGTGCCAACCTTGACCGTTGGATTGACATTCAACGTCTGTCGTGTTTCTTCATCTCTTCCTCCTCCAGCTGCCAAAGCCAAACCAGCGCCGGCGGGACCGCCTGCTCCTGCCTCCCATGGCTGGTTGTGCTACCGCGCACGCATCATGGCCACATCGCACCCTAAAACTCTGTGCATCTTCCCCGGCTCCTGTTTGTTCCCATCCGAGGCCTCATCATCGTCCTCCGTCTTGGTTCGCTCGCCGTGGCGCCGCCCTCCAGTGTTGTCAATGCAGTCAACAACCGAGAGGAATAAGGAGATGACTGTACATGGTGAGGGTGACAGTAGGGACCCAGCAGCGTGTGCAGTAATTTTTTTTGGGGACGGAGAAGGGTATCAACTGGGTTGTGCGGGAGTTGTGGCCCGTCTAGCCCATGCTTTTATTTCATATGTTTACCACATGACCAGCCCAGTTTGTTTTTTTTCCTTTCTGAAAATGGCTGGCCCAGCTATTTTGTTTTTTGCAGAATAACCAACCTAGGCCTACTTGGTTTTCTATGCCCTGCTGGGCCGGAAATCTTTCAAGGCGAGGAGGGATGCATTCGGGCTTGCCCAGAAAATGGGCTATAAGTAATAAGAAATGGGCTGTAAAATGAAAAAAATACAACAAACATGCAATTAGTTCCAAAATACTTTTTTCTTTCGGATTTTGATATTTTAAATTTCATTGTTTTTGTGCGGGTAAAATTTCATTGGATTTAAATTACGGTATGTTTAGTTTTCAAATTAATTTGAATCTGGCTAGAAATTTCGGGTTGTATGCTATTTGGGGTAGATTTGGAGGCTGACTTGTGGGTCTACTAGGTTGACGTGTACGAAAGGCTTTGTCAACTTAGTCCACAAACGATTCTAGCAGCAGTGACCGTTAGATGTCAATCTAACGACAATTGTGCTTCTTCAGTCTCTGATCTTCCTGCTCCAGCCACCCAAACCAGCGCCGGCGGAACCCCCTGCTCCCGCCTCCCGTGGCCGGCTGTGCTGCCAGGCAGGCCTCACGGCCCCACCATACTCGCATCCCTGGCCTGGCTATCCCTCTACTCACCCACACCTCCTATTATTTTTCGATGACGACAGCCGAACCAGTAAACCCTCATACTCCTCACTGTGTGGGCAGCCACTACCGTGTCGTTCCCTTTGTAGGCCTCGCCATCGTCCACCGCCTTGGTGCTATCAGCACGGCGTGGTCAACGAACAACATCCATTGGAAGTGGACTGTACGTGGAGAGGCTGATAGCTAGGTCCACGGTCGCACACAAGGAAATGCCTCCTTATTACGCGCAAAATAATGATTCCTCCACCTGACAGCTAGGACCCATCGGAACGGCCACTGTATTTTGTGAAAAAACGTTGCCCTCGCTAATAGCCAGGACCCACCAGCTATATCTTCGCACGCAAGGAAATGCCTCCTTATTATGCACAAAAAAAATGAATACCCCCTGCTAGCTGGGACCCACCATATGGGAGGCTGACTTGTGGGCCTACTAAGTTGATGCGGATGGAGGGCTTTGTGAACTTAGTCAATATGAATGATTCTAGCTCCAGTGACCATACGATGTCCATCCAATGGTCGTAGTGCTTCTTCAACCTCTGGTCTTCTTGCTCCAGCCACCCAAACCAGCGCTGGTCGTGCCGCCTGCTCTTGCCTCCCATGGCCGGTTGTGCTGCCGCGGAGGCCTCACCGCCCCCTACTACTCCCACCACTGGCCAGGCCATCCCTCTACTTACCCACACCCCCTATTATTCTGCGGTGACGGCAGCCTCACACCAAAGCTGAACCAGTGAACCCTCGTACTCCTCTCCACGTGGGCATCCACTGTCGCGTCTTCCCCGGCTTTGCGTCGTACCCTTCCTAGGCCTCGCCGTCATCCACCGCCTTAGTGCTCTCGGTGCAGCATGGTCAATCTGGTCAACGAACGACTTCCATCGGAAGAGTACTGTACATGGAGAGGCTGACAGCTGGGTCCACGGCCGCAGCAAGGAAGTGCCTCCTTATTATGCACAAAATAATGATTCCTCCACCTGACAACAGGGACCAATCGGACGGCCACCATATTTCGCAAAAAAACGTTTCCCCTGACTGTTGGGACCCGCCAGCTACATCTTTGCACACAAGGAAGTGTCTGACAGTCAGGACCCACCTGGTCGAAGCGTACATAGTGTTGTCATTCTGGTCGCGAACATGTACGTACATACGATCGGTCTGTCTGCAGACTGCAACAATGAACCGTGGCCGTGTAAGGAAGGGCATGTGTCATAGTATAGGCGCGCACGTTTCGCAGTAGAGGCACGCACGTAGCATGTACATGTACGTACAACCAGGGTGCAAGAAAGTAAATATGGCCACGTACGTACATATGGGCGGGGTCTCGAACACCTACTCGCGCATACGTACGGCCAGGGCACGTGTACATGGCTGGGTCGGAACAGAGAAACTGTGTCGTCGTGTTCATCGGGAGCCAGCCGGCTTGGATGGAACAGCCGATCAAAACGAGGCTTCGCGTACCGCAGGACGGAGGAGACGGCCTTGTGTTCAACCAGCCACGGTCGAAACAGGATCCTGTTCATCGGGAGGATCTGGCGTACCACAAAACGGAGGAAACAGACTTCTCTTGGACCTCCTAGAGTCAAAACGGGGGTCCTGTTGATCGGGAGGGGTGTGGCATACCGCAAAATGGAGAAAACGAACTTGTGTTGGAGCACTACAGTCGAAACATGGGCCATGTTCATCGGGAGGGGTGTGGCGTACCGCAAAATGGGACTCCACGGGATACTGTTCATCTCCACCATTGACCTCCTCCAGCCTCCACGGGCTACTGTTCATCCACTGTCGACCTCCTCAAGCCTCCAATCTCCACCTGCGACTGTTCATCCATGGGCTCCTATTCGTCCAGCCTCCACCGCTCCTCCACCGGCTACTGTTCAACCAGCCCTCTCCACGGGGTCCTGTTCAACCAGCCCTCCACGGGCTACTGTTCATCCATTCCTCCACCGGCTATTGTTCAACCAACCCTACACGGGGTCCTGTTTATCCAGCCCTCCACGGGGTCCTGTTCATCCACCCCCAACCGACTCGATCGGGGTCCTATTCATCCAGCAGCAACGGCCTCTACTACCACGGGGACATGTTCATCCAACCCCCCACCCACCGGGAACTGTTCATCCACCCCCCGCCCCAACAATGCTCATTGTACATCAAGAGGCAGCATCGATCAGCTTCAGTTAGCAGCAGTAGTGAAGGAATCACTCAGGTTCAGTTAATATCAAGGGATCGATCGGGGTTCAATAACGTAGCTAGTGCAATCGCTCGGGTTCAGTTAGAGCCCAACGCCTCGCTCGGGTTCAGTTAGAGTGCAACACCTCACACACACACGCATACGTGTACAAGAGAAACACGCAAACCTCAGTGCATCGCTCAGCCCTGACCACCCACCGTAACCGGGAACTCCCTGATATTTTCCTCGCCCTCGCTTCTACCACGGTTTTTTCCGTCATTGACGGCCCAAAGAATGTCATGCAGCTGCGTCTCTGGCCCTCCCAGGACGAAAAGCCCATTTTCTATCATGATTTTTTGTCATAGAAGTAAGAGCCCACCACATCTATGATGATACCGGGTTTTGTCACAATTATCATCATAGAAGTGTCATAAGCATGTCAGGAAAAAAATCGTTCATCCCAAAATGGCACGGATGTGTCTTTTTTTGTAGTGATATCCGCTTTTCTATCAATTGCTCAACAGTAATTTGTTTACCCATCGTATGCTTTTCTAGCAAAACCTATGACTCCCTGGTCTATTTTCCATCATATTATTTTCAGATCTATAAAACTAAAAATCCTAAAATACCTTGCTGCAATTTATTTATATTTACTTTATTTTGTTATTTACTTATCTTTTGTATCTGTATCTATTAGATCTCACTCTTGCAAGTGACCATGAAGGGATTGACAACCCCTTTTTCGCGTTGTGTGCAAGTGTTTGTTAGTTTGTGCAGGTGCATATATTGGGGACTTGCTTGTGCCTCCTACTGGATTGATACCTTGGTTCTAAACTAAGGGAAATACTTATCTCTACTTTGCTACATCACCCTTTCCTCTTCAAGGGAAAATCAACGCAAGCTCAAGAAGTAGCAAGAAGAATTTCTGGCGCCGTTGCCGGGGAGGTTCTACATCAAGCCTAGCAAGTACCTATCATAAACTCTCATCTCTTGCACTTACATTATTTGTCATTTGCCTCTAGTTTTCCTCTCCCCACTTCTAAAACATTTTCAGAAAAACACAAAAATATTTTCCTTCTTTCCGTTTGCCTTTATCTCTTACTTGGTTTGTTTGCTTGTTTGCTAGCCATAATTGTGTATTTATTCAAAATCAAAAAGCAAAAGGTTTATGGATCCACTTAAAGTTTTCTACTTGGATCATCTTCGATCCATATGTGCTCGTGTTGAAACCCCGACTAGTTTAGTTGAGGGAAAATCATTAGATGAGCATGCTCATTTTGTGCGTCGCCGTTTGTCTCAAAAGGGGGACTCTTATGGAATCAAATAAATTGCTTGCTATGCTATGCTTGGAATCTATGTGAAATTTATGATTTTACTTATTGCTCGGAGAACCCTAAAAAACACCTTCCCTACCTATGTGAGTTTAATGACAATAAAATCCTATCTTCTTATGCCAAAGGTGTTTATAGTTACTATGATATTGAACAAATTAATGAATATGTTGCTTTTAAGGGTGCTTATGAAGTTGCTTCTTTGATTGAAAAGTATGATATTAATCTCTCAAATCTGGAAATTTTGACATACTTAAACATTGCTAGCTATGAACACTATGCTCATAATGCCCACGTTAAAGAATTTATTGAGAGAATGTCTGTTGCTTTGGAAGCAAATAATGATATGCATGGATCTATAGATTATTCCATTGATTTGATTGAAATATCCCCCCTTGATGAACATGATGCTTGCTATTCTTATCGCCATGATGCCAATATTAATTATACTTATGGAGATGAACTTGCTATAGTTCCTTATGTTAAACATGAAATTATTGCTATTGCACCCACACTTTGATAGCTCCTTGAATGAAAAGCATGATTGCAATGATGTTATTATAAATTCTATCAATGTCAATTATGCTAATAATATGCAAAACCCTAATCTTGGGGATTCTAATTTTGCTATGTCTACTACTTATTGCAATGATCATGATTGAGGTGATTCTTCTTATAATCTTGAAAATTTATTTAAGTCTCATGATGAATATGTTTGCAATAATATTGAAAGTGGGTTTGGAAGAGTGTCAACATTAGGTAATAATGATCCCACTAATTTCTAGAATGATCAATCTTATGAAATTTTTGATAAAGGAGGGTTTGGAAAGGTCATGACTTTATTTGATGATAATCCCACTATTTTGGAAGAGTGTCAACTTTGCATGCATGTGGATCATGAAGAGAAAATTTTATATGATAGCTATATTGTTGAATTTGATTATGATCCTACATGTAATTATTATGAGATAGGAAAATATGGTTGTAGAAATTTTCATGTCACTAAATTACCTCTCGTTATGTTGAGATTGCTATTGTTTCTTTCTTCTTCCTTGCATATGCTAGTTTTTGCTTGTCTTGATAATTTGTTTGCTTATAAAATGCCTATGCATAGGAAGTATGTTATACTTAAACTTGTTTTTCACATGCTACATAATGCTCTCTTCATGTTTCAATTGATATCTCTCATGTGAGCATCATTAAAATTATTGATGCCTCGCTAAAAGGCTTTAAAGAAAAGCGCTTGTTGGGAGACAACCTAATATTTTTTCTTTTTTGTTTTTATGTGAATACACATTATTAATTCTATAGTAATTGTGTTTAGTGCTTTTAATTAGTGTTTGTGACAAGTAAGACTTTTGGAATGGTCCATGGTGATAGTTGATTCGATCTTGCTGAAAACAAAAACTTTTGCGCTCATTTCCAAACAAACAACAACAAAGCCTTTAGTCCCAAACAAGTTGGGGTAGGCTAGAGGTGAAACCCATAAGATCTCGCAACCAACTCATGGCTCTGGCACATGGATAGCAAGCTTCCACGCACCCCTGTCCATAGCTAGCTCTTTGTCGATACTCCAATCCTTCAGGTCTCTCTTAACGGACTCCTCCCATGTCAAAATCGGTCGACCCCGCCCTCTCTTGACATTCTCCGCACGTGTTAGCCGTCCGCTATGCACTGGAGCTTCTGGAGGCCTGCGCTGAATATGCCCAAACCATCTCAAACGATGTTGGACAAGCTTCTCCTCAATTGGTGCTACCCCAACTCTATCTCGTATATCATCATTTCGGACTCGATCCTTCCTCGTGTGGCCACACATCCATCTCAACATACGCATCTCCGCCACACCTAACTGTTGAACATGTCGCCTTTTAGTCGGCCAACACTCCGCGCCATACAACATTGCGGGTCGAGCCGCCGTCCTGTAGAACTTGCCTTTTAGCTTTTGTGGCACTCTCTTGTCAGAGAGAATGCCAGAAGCTTGACGCCACTTCATCCATCCGGCTTTGATTCGATGGTTCACATCTTCATCAATACCCCCATCCTCCTGCAACATTGACCCCAAATACCGAAAGGTGTCCTTCCGAGGTACCACCTGGCCATCAAGGCTAACCTCCTCCTCCTCACAGCTAGTAGTACTGAAACCGCACATCATGTACTCGGTTTTAGTTCTACTAAGCCTAAACCCTTTCGATTCCAAGGTTTGTCTCCATAACTCTAACTTCCTATTTACCCCCGTCCGACTATCGTCAACTAGCACCACATCATCCGCAAAGAGCATACACCATGGGATATCTCCTTGTATACCCCTTGTGACCTCATCCATCACCAATCAAAAAGATAAGGGCTCAAAACTGACCCCTGATGCAGTCCTATCTTAATCGGGAAGTCATCGGTGTCGACATCACTTGTTCGAACACTTGTCACAACATTATTGTACATGTCCTTGATGAGGGTAATGTACTTTGCTGGGACTTTGTGTTTCTCCAAGGCCCACCACATGACATTCCGCGGTATCTTATCATAGGCCTTCTCCAAGTCATTGAACACCATATGCAAGTCCTTCTTATGCTCCCTATATCTCTCCATAAGTTGTCGTACCAAGAAAATGGCTTCCATGGTCGACCTCCCAGGCATGAAACCAAACTGATTTTTGGTCACGCTTGTCATTCTTCTTAAGCGGTGCTCAATGACTCTCTCCCATAGCTTCATTGTATGGCTCATCAGCTTAATTCCACGGTAATTAGTACAACTCTGAACATCCCCCTTGTTCTTGAAGATTGGTACTAATATACTCCGTCTCCATTCTTCTGGCATCTTGTTTGCCCGAAAAATGAGGTTGAAAAGCTTGGTTAGCCATACTATCGCTATGTCCCCGAGACCTTTCCACACCTCAATGGGGATACAATCAGGGCCCATCGCCTTGCCTCCTTTCATCCTTTTTAAAGCCTCCTTCACCTCAGACTCCTGGATGCGCCGCACAAAACGCATGCTGGTCTCATCAAAGGAGTCATTCAGTTCAATGGTAGAACTCTCATTCTCCCCATTGAACAGCTTGTCGAAGTACTCCCGCCATCTATGCTTAATCTCTTCGTCCTTCACCAAGAGTTGGCCTGCTCCGTCCTTGATGCATTTGACTTGGCCAATATCCCTCGTCTAGCTCTCCCGGATCTTAGCCATCTTATAGATGTCCCTTTCACCTTCCTTCGTGCCTAACCGTTGGTAGAGGTCCTCATATGCCCGACCCCTTGCTTCACCAACAGCTCGCTTTGCGGCCTTCTTCGCCATCTTGTACTTCTCTATGTTGTCTGCACTCCTATCCAGGTATAGGCATCTGAAGCAATCTTTCTTCTCTTTAAGCGCCTTCTGGACATCATCATTCCACCACCAGGTATCCTTATCTTCGCTTCTCCTTCCCCTGGACACTCCAAACTCCTCCGAGGCCACCTTACGAATGCAAGTCGCCATCTTCATCCACACATTGTCCGCATCCCCTCCTTCCTCCCAAGGGCCCTCCTTAAATACCCTCTCCTTGAACACCTGAGCTACCTCCCCCTTGAGCTTCCACCACTTCGTTCTAGCGAACTTGGCACGCTTATCCCGCTGGACACGAATCCGAAAGCGGAATTCAGCAACCACCAGCTTATGCTGGGGTACAACACTCTCCCCAGGTATCACCTTACAGTCTAGGCACGCACGCCTATCTTCTCTTCTCGAGAGGATGAAATCAATCTGGCTAGAGTGCTGGCCACTACTAAAAGTCACCAGATGTGATTCTCTCTTTCTAAAGAGGGTGTTAGCTACAATCATGTTGTAGGCTAGAGCAAAGCTTAAGACATCTTCTCCTTCTTGATTCTTGATGCCATAGCCAAAGCCCCCATGCGCCCCTTCAAAACCTGTGTTAGATGTACCCACGTGGCCATTGAGGTCTCCTCCTATGAAGAGCTTCTCACCAATCGGTACACTCCTAACCATGTCTTCCAAGCCTTCCTAGAACTCCCTCTTGGTGTTCTCATTGTGGCCTACTTGCGGGGCATATGCGCTGATAACATTGAGAACCAAGTCCTCAGCTACCAGCTTGACCAGGATAATCCGGTCCCCACGTCTCCTGACGTCTACCACTCCATACTTGAGGCTCTTGTTGATCAAGATGCCTACGCCATTTCTGTTTGCAGCCGTCCCCGTGTACCACAGCTTGAAGCCGGTATCCTCCACCTCCTTCGCCTTCTGTCCTCTCCATTTGGTTTCTTGGACGCAAAGGATATCAACACCTCTCCTCACTGCTGCATCAACTAGCGCCCGAAGCTTCCCTGTCAGAGACCCTACGTTCCAGCTACCTAAGCGAATCCTCCTAGGTCTTTCATCTCCATAAGAGTGACTGAGTTTTTACGTTGGCTCGCCAAGCCTATCACAACCCTCCTCCTTTACCCGGGCTTGGGACCGGCTATGTTGAGACAACATAGGCGGAGTTAAAGAAGCGTGCTTTTGATCTGAATTTTACACAAGATTGATATAAAATTTCCTAGAATGTCCCAATGTTTCAGAATTTTTGAAGTTACATAAGTATATGAAGTTTCCAGATTACTACAGACTGTTCTGTTTTTGACAAATTTTGTTTTCTATGTGTTGTTTGCTTATTTTGATGAATCTATGGGTAGTATCGGGGGGTATGAACCATGGAGAAGTTGGAATACAGTAGATATTACACCAATATAAATTTATAATGATTTCAAAATAGTACCTAAAGTGGTGGTTTGCTTTATTATACTAACAGATCTTACGAGTTTTCTATTGAGTTTTGTGTTCTCAAGTTTTCAAGTTTTGGGTAAAGATTTGATGGACTATGGAATAAGGAGTGGCAAGAGCCTAATCTTGGGGATGCCCAAGTCACCCAAATGTAATATTGAAGGACAACTAAGCATCTAAGCTTGGGGATTCCCCGGATGGCATCCCGTCTTTTTTCTTCAATCCATCGGTAAATTTACTTGAGGCTATATTTTTATTCACCACATGATATGTGTTTTGCTTGGAGAGTCTTGTATGATTTGAGTCTTTGCTTTTTAGTTTGCCACAATCATTCTTGCTGTACACACCATTTTAGAGGGACACACATTAATCATGAATTTATTAGAATACTCTATGTGCTTCACTTATATGTTTTGAGCTAGGCAGTTTGCTCTAGCGCTTCACTTATATCTTTTTAGAGCACGGCGGTGGTCTTATTTTGTAGAAATTTTTGAACTTTCATGCTTCACTTATATTATTTTGAGAGTCTTAAACAGCATGGTAATTTTCTTAGGTTATGAATTTAGTCCTAATATGATGGGCATCCAAGAGGGATATAATGAAAACTTTCATATAAAGAGCATTGCATATATGAGAAGTTTGATTCCTTGCATTTGTTTTGAGATATAAAGATGGTAATATTAGAGTAATGCTAGTGAGTAATTGTGGATTGGTATAAATACTTGTGTTAAAGTTTGTGATTCCTGTAGCATGCACGTATGGTGAACCGTTATGTGATGAAGTCGAATCAAGATTTATTGTTTGCTTGTCTTCCTTATGAGTGGCGGTCGGGGATGAGCGATGGTCTTTTCCTACCAATCTATCCCCCTAGGGGCATGCATATTAGTACTTTGTTTCGATGGCTAATAAACTTTTGCAATAAGTATGTGAGTTATTTATGACTACTGTTGAGTTCATGGATTATACCACTCTCACCCTTCCACCATTGCTGGCCTCTCTAGTACTGCGCAACTTTCGCCGGTGCATTAAACCCACCATATACCCTTCCCCAAAACAGCCATCATACCTACCTATTATGGAATTTCCATAGCCATTACGAGATATATTGCCATGCAACTTCCACCATTCGGTTTTATTATGACATGCACCATCATTCTCATATTGCCTTGCATGATCGTAAAATAGCTAGCATGATTTTTTATGGCTTGTCCATTTTTTTATGTCTTTGCTATGCTAGATCATTAAACATACTAGCACATCACCGAAGGCATTCATATAGAGTCATATCCTTGTTCTAGTATCGAGTTGTAAGCAAATAAAAGTGTGATGATGATCATTATTAGAGCATTGTCCCATGTGAGGAAAGGATGATGGCAGCTATGATTCCCTCACAAGTTGGAATGAGTCTCCAGACTTTAAAAAGATAAAAGAGGCCAAAGAAGCCCAATAAAGAAAGAGGCCAAAGAGCCCAACAAAAAAATGAGAGAAAAAGAGAGAAGGGACAATGTTACTATCCTTTTCCACACTTGTGTTTCGAAATAGCACCACATTCTTCATGATAGAGAGTCTCATTTTATCACTTTCATATACTAGTGAGAATTTTTTATTATAGAACTTGGCTTGTATATTCCAATGATGGGCTTCCTCAAATTGCCCTAGGTCTTCGTGAGCAAGCAAGTTGGATGCACACCCACTTAGCTTTCTTTTGAGCTTTCATACACTCAAGCTCTAGTGCATCTGTTTCATGGCAATCCCTACTCGCGTACATGGATATCAATTGATGGGCATATCCATAGCCCATTAATTTTCCTAGTTGATGTGAGACTTTCTCCTTCCTTTTGTCTTCTCCACAACCACCATATTATATTCCACCTATGGTGTTATATCCATGGCTCACGCTCATGTATTGCGTGAAAATTGAAAAGTTTGAGAACACAAAAAGTATGAAACAATTTCTTGGCTTGTCATCGGGGTTGTGCATGATAAAATACTTTGTGAGATGAAGATGGAGCATAGCGAGACTATATGATTTTGTAGGGACAACTTTCTTTGGCCATGATACTTTGAGAATACATGATTGCTTTATTAGTATGCTTGAAGTATTATTGTTTTATGCCAATATTAAACTTTTCTTTTGAATCTTATGGATCTGAATATTCATGCCACAATAGGAAGAATTACATGAATAAATATGTTAGGTAGCATTCCACATCAACAATTCTGTTTTTATCATTTACCTACTCGAGGACGAGCAGGAATTAAGCTTGGGGATGCTTGATACGTCTCCAATGTATCTATAATTTTTTATTGTTCCATGCTATTATATTATCTATTTTGGATGTTTTATATGCGTTACTTTGCTATTTTATATTATTTTTGGGACTAACCTATTAACCTAGAGCCCAATGCCAGTTTCTCTTTTCCCCTTGTTTTTGACTTCTACAGAAAAGAATATAAAACGGAGTCCAAACGGAATAAAACTTTACAGTGATTTTTCTTGGACCACAAGAAACCCACGATACTTTGAGAGGAGGCCAAAAGACCTATGAGGCGGTCGCAAGCCATGGGGGTGCACCCCTGGCTTGTGGGCCCCTTGCAACCCTTCCAGCCCTAATCTTTGCACTATAAATCCTCAAATATTCCCCCTATACCAGAGGGCACACCAAAAATACTTTTTTGCTGCCGCAAGCTTCTTTTCCTGTGAGATCCCATCTTGGGGCCTTTTCCGGCACTCCACTGGAGGGGGATTCTATCACGGAGGGCCTCTACATCAACCTTGTTGCCCTTTCGATGATGCGTGGGTAGTTTACCACAGACCTAACGGTCCATAGCTAGTAGCTAGATGACTTCTTCTCTCCCTTTGATCTTCAATACAAAGTTATCCCTGATGTTCTTGGAGATCTATTCGATGTAATCTTCTTTTGCGGTGTATTTGTTGAGATCCGATGAATTGTGGATTTATGATCAGATTATCTATGAATATTATTTGAGTCTTTTCTGAACTCTTTTATGCATGATTGAGATAGCTTAGTAATTCTCTTCAATCTATCGATTTGGTTTGGCCAACTAGATTGGTTTTTCTTGCAATGGGAGAAATGCTTTGTGATGGGGTTAGTCTTGCTTGTCCTCTCCTAGTGACAGAAGGGGCAGGGCGGCATGTATTGTAGTATTGTATTGTTTCCATTAAGGATAAAAAGATGGGGTTTATATCATATTGCTTGAGTTTATCCCTCTACATCATGTCATCTTGCTTAAGGCATTACTCTGTTCTTATGAACTTAATACCTAGATGCAGGCAAGAGTCGGTCGATGTGTGGAGTAATAGTAGTAGATGCAGGCAGGAGTCGGTCTACTTGTCACAGACGTGATGCCTATATTCATGATCATTGCCTTAGATATCTTCATAACTATCTACTTTTCTACCAATTGCTCAACAGTAATTTGTTTACCCACTGTCGTGGACTTAACATGGCAGATGCCCTAGCAAAGGACTTAGGTGTGGAGCCATCGCAACTAGGTTAATTTGAAGGGGTTAAACGGGACAAAGGACACAGAGAGTTTACCCAGGTTCGACCCCTCCCAATGAGGTAAAAGTCTGCTCCTGCTTTAGGTTATATTGTGATGCCCGGATAATTAAGCTACAACAACCCTCGCCTAATGATGCCACGTCACCTCGATTACTGTTGTTACTCTTGCGTACTTCAAAACCGATTCGAAATTCAAATTTAAAATAAAGTCAAACTAGAAAAAAATTCAAATGTCAAAACTAAAAAGTACAAACGGTGACAAATAATGCATATGTAATTATGGTGAAGAAACCACATTTTTATAAAGTGTTTAAATGCTCTAATATAAATAAAATAGTAACAAACATAATTATTGAAATGCCTTTACTAATTAATAAATTAAGTTACTAAATTATTTGAGGACTAGACTTTTGGTGGCAGTGCAGCTTATTGCATAGTATTTATATGTCAAGGCTCCACTTTTTACAAAAAGTCATTTGGTTCAAGTTTTAAATGGAAAACAGAAGCTAATTAAAAAAGAAACAGAAAAGAAAAGGCTAACAGAAAATAAAAGGAGAAAGAAACCTAACTAATGTACACTTAAGGCCCAAAAGGCTTGTAGCTAGCCCAGCCCACCAGGAGGTTTGCTCCTACCTCCTGTTCACAGGAGACGCGCTGGACGCGCCCGCGGCGTCCATGGACGGATCGGCCACGTGCTGGCCATCCAACTCCTCCCCGTCGCCTACAAGCCCTCCCCGACCACCCATCGGCAAACCATAGCAACCCCACTCTCCCCCTCTCGCCCCAGATCCTCCTTCCCACACACAGCCGAACGCCCTTGCCGCCATGGTCTCTGTCGATCCCGCGGTCACCGAGCCCCGTTCGCCTCCTCGACGTGCCCACCGGCTTCCTCGTCGTCGTCCACATCGCTTACGCAATCGGGGTCGAGCCGAGCGCCTCTCCTCCGACCGGAACACGCTCGTCTTCAACTCGGAACGTCACCGTTCGTCTTCGACTCCGACGCCGTGGAGCCCTCCCCGAGCCCACTTAGCACCTCTACAGGCTCGGAGTGAGCTTCTCCTCCCATTCCCCTATTTTTACCATTGAACCACCACCGTAGGCCACCGTCACCGTCGTGTCCGATGCCGTCGGAGCTCCTGCTCACCGCGTCGTTGTCTGTGCTCCCCTCAGCCCCTGGCCGTGTCCGGGCCGCGCCTACACCACACCGCGGCTGCGCCCCCACTTTGCTCGGGCCGCGCCCAATCGCATCGCCCTTACCGCATGCTGCTGCTTCCCCTGCCGCTGCTTGCTCTACTTCTGCTACTTCTCTGTTGCTCAGCTGTTGCTGCTGCTAGTGCGCCATAGGCCGCCTCCGCAGGCACCTACTGCCGCGCACCGCATCGCGGCTGCTCCTCCTCCCCGCCCCGTGTTGCCCGTCGCTACTCGCGCGCCACATGCTTGCGCATCTCGCCGTCACCCATCGACCGCCCCACCGCCGTCCATTAGCGCGTCGTCGCACGAGCACGCCTCTGGCGGCTCCTCCGACCGCTGCCGGCAGCGCCTCTCCCGGCTGCATCGCCGCCTTCACCTCGCCCCGCAGCTTCTCGCTACCTGCTGTGCGCGCTCGTCGAGCTCGCTTGCCCGTGACCGCTCCACTCCCTGGCCCTGCCCGCGACCCGTCTCACTGGCGCGCGCGCCGCCGCTTTTGCGACCGCTCCGCCCGGACTGGTCGTGCCCATCCCCGTGCCGGCGCCCGCCCCGTGCTTCTGGCTCTTGTCGCTGCCTAGCGCGCGCCGCGTCCGTCGCTGCTCTCGCTCACCCGGCCACGCTCCGCTGCGGGCGCTGCCACCGCCGTCGTTCCCGCCATGCCCCGCCTCCACACGGCCGCGTGGCCTCCCCACACGCGCCGCCCACCGTCGCCTCCCCACTGCCCCGCCTAGCGGGCTGCCCCGTCGCCGGTGGCCTCGCCCCGCTCCCGGGCGGGCTATGCCCCGGCCGCACCCCTTAAGCACGGGCGCTCACTCCCTCGCCCGCGCCCGTTACGCCTGCCCCGCAAGGCCTTTGGGCCACTGCCCAGTGGGGCCCCCACCCTCTTTTTTGTAAAAAAAGATTTTAAAAATAATAATTAAAATAACTTAATTAATTAATTAACAATTAACTAATTTAATTAATCATGTTAATTAACCTAACCTAATTAGTCTGATTAGTTAGCTAATTAACTATTAATTGATTAAGCATACAATGACGTGTGGGACCCCCTGGGCCCTGTTGACCAGTCAACGGATCAACGTTGACTGCTGACTGGGCAGTCAACGGGGCCCCCTGGTCAGCCTCTGTGCACTGCTGGGTGCACTGCACCGGGTGCACCCAGCCGAAGTCTGTTATATATCTTTCGAATTAATTTAATTGAAATAAATCCAAAAAATATTTAATGCTTTGAAAAATCATATAAAATAAACCGTAACTCGGATGAAAATAATTTATATATGAAAGTTGCTCAGAACGACGAGACGAATCCGAATACGCATTCCGTTCGTCCGCCATACGTCCCTAGCATAGCAAACATGCAACAATCCACCTCCGGTCCATCTGTCCGAAAACGCGAAACACCGGGAATCCTTTCCTGGATGTTTCCCCCGTTTGCCGGTATCACTTAGTACTGCGTTAGGTCACCACTAGCACCAGTATTGCCATGTTATGCTTTGTGATGCTTTGATTGCTCTGTTATTTATTGTGTTCCCCTCCATAACTTCTTTCCGGTAGACCCCGAGACTGCTGTTGGTACCCTTGTGATTGACTACATCGATGACGACCCCTCCTTGCCAGAGCAACCAGGCAAGCCCCCCCCTTGATCACCAGATATTGCCTATTCTTCTCTCTACTGCTTGCATTAGAGTAGTGTAGCATGTTACTGCTTTTGGTTAATCCTATTCTGTTGCATAGCCTGTCATTGTTGCTACAGTTGTTGATACCTTACCTGCAATCCTAAATGCTTAGTATAGGATGCTAGTATTCCATCAGTGGGCCTACATTCTTGTCCGTCTGCCATGCTATACTATCGGGTCGTGATCACTCTGGAGGTGATCACGGGTATATACATACATAATATACAGGTGGTGACTAAAGTCGGGTCGGCTCATAGAGTACCCGCATGTGATTCCGATGTGGGGGCTGAAAGGGCAGGTGGCTCCATCTAGGTAGTGGTGGGCCTGAGTTCCCGACGGCCCTCGACTATTACCTTGTGGCGGAGCGACAGGGCAGGTTGAGACCACCTAGGAGAGAGGTGGGTCTGGCCCTAGTCGGCGTTCGCGGTTACTTCAAAATAACACGCTTAATGAGATCTGGGTATTTGATCTGAGTCTGGCTACTGGCCTATACGCACTAACCAACTACGCGGGAACAGTTATGGGCACTCAACGTCGTGGTATTAGCCGAAGCCTTCATGACGTCAGCGACTGAGCGGTGCGCGCTGGGTTGGACCGCGTAACGCAACTTCCTTTGTAATGGAGGTTGCTAGGTCTGCTCTCCGGCCGCCCTTGCAACGTGCAGGTGTGCAATGGGCGATGGGCCCAGACCCCTGCGCCATAGGATTTAGACCGGCATGCTGACCTCTTTGTTGTGCCTAGGTAGGGCTGTGACGTGTTGATCTTCCGAGGCCGGGCATGACCCAGAAAAGTGTGTCCAGATAAAGGGGATCGAGCGTGTTGGGAAATGTGGTGCACCCCTGCAGGGAAGTTAATCTATTTGAATAGTCGTGATCTTCGGTAACAGGATGACTTGGAGTTGTACCTTGACCTTATGACAACTAGAACCGGCTACTTAATAAAACACACCCTTCCAAGTGCGAGATACAACCCGGTGTTCGCTCTCTAATAGGGCCACGAGGAGAGGATCGTCGGGTAGGATTATGCTATGCGATGATACTTGGTGAACTCACCTTCTACTCTCTTCAACATGCTGCAAGATGGAGGCGACCAGAAGCGTAGTCTTCGACAGGACTAGCTATCCCCCTCTTATTCCGGCATTCTGCAGTTTAGTCCACATAAGATACCCCTTTTCCATTTGATACCAATGCATACATATATAGAGTAGCTCCTTGCTTGCGAGTACTTTGGATGAGTACACACGGTTGCTTTGTTCCCCCCTTTTCCCCCTTCCTATACCCGATTGCTGCGACCAAACAATGGAGTCCAGGAGCCAGACGCCGCCGTTGACGATGACTCCTACTACTCTCGAGGTGCCTACTACTACGTGTAGGCTGCTGACGACGACCAGGAGTAGTTTAGGAGGATCCCAAGCAGGAGGCCTGCACCTCTTTCGATATGTATCACAGTTTGTGCTAGCCTTCTTAAGGCAAACTTGTTTAACTTATGTCTGTACTCATATATTGTTGCTTCCGCTGACCCGTCTATGATCGAGCTCTTGTATTCGAGCCCTCGAGGCCCCTGGCTTGTAATATGATGCTTATATGACTTATTTTATTTGTAGAGTTGTGTTCTGATATCTTCCCGTGAGTCCCTGATCTTGATCGTACACGTTAGGGTGTATGCTTAGTGTACGATTGAATCAGGGGCGTCACAAGTTGGTATCAGAGCCAACTGCCTATAGGAATCCCCCTTCCAACTCCTTGGCCGAAGTTGAATCTAGACATTACAAACTTTTACTAACATGGTTGTGTGGCTTAGGGGCCCACGTCGCCATTGGGTGGTATTAGGATCTTTTACTCCTTGTCTATACTCTGGGATTCTGATCTCTCTTCTATTTGGGTTAAATTGTTTTGCTAACTCCAACTCTAGGTTCTTGTAAATACTTTCTCCCGGAGAGCCCGTTCATTCCAGATGATGGCCTGCTTCACCAAAATATTCCGAAGATACTCTCCGATATTCTCTCGAGACTTTGTGCCCACCACTTTTGCTATTCCTAACCACCGATAAATCCTGATGGATAACTGCTTACACTTTTCGTTCATACCTTCATTCCCACTTGCCCCTGTTATTACTTGATACCCTGAAAAATTCTCTGATATTCCGAGAATCCTTTGTGCCCACCGCTTTGCAGCTCTTTTCCGCATTAACACCCCTACAGATAAATCCTCGCACTTATCGAGTATCCGCTCATTCCCAGTTGTTCATGTGTTTCACAAAAGTCTTCAAAATACCATTCGATCTTCTGAAAATCCTTAGGAGCTTTTTGCTCTTGAAATTCTTTCTTTCTTGCATTATGGTTAATCCCATAAGTATAGTAATCTTATTGGCATCCTTTACCACTATCATTTTGAGCCCATTGATTCAATAAGCGCGAATGCTTGCCATCCTAAATCAGATCCTATAATTGATCCTTCCGGCTCAAATGGTATTTTAAACATGAGCTGGATCTCGACCAATGAAATTGCCGTCGATTATTCCCCTAAGCCTACTCGGCTTACCCATCCTTAATCAGAGCCCTTGCTTCTGATCCCTTGTCTTGGAATTCATAATTCCTTTGCATTTGAGCTTTGAGTTAGTTGGTTGTTTCTATAATCTGATCTCCTTGCATTCTTTCTTCCTCTGGTTGAGTATCGAGGCTCACATTGGATCCCTTGTGGACCACCAGACCCTTTGACGGATTTTATCCAACAACGTCCTTCATATTCAATAAGCTTGTGAGCCTTTCCTTGGATACATAATGCCTTTGGTAAATTGTATCCTCTGCTTTCTCAAGCATGCTTTACTATCGAGCTTGTGTTTTTTTACTCTGGAGTTTGTGGTATATGTTCCTAAGATGCCCTGATAGGTTGAACCTATGACTTCCCTAATCCTTGTGAACCCAAAGGATTTCACGGGTCATACTTATCTGGTATTGCACAAGGTAAAACTTTCAACAACTAATGTCATTTTCGAAAAAAAAAGAGGTGAATGAAAGGTTATACATTGAAGAAGTGGGAGTCGACCTTGAACTTGTGTTCAAGCCCATGGACCCGACGTGGAACTTATCATGGAAGCTTCTTGCAAAATATTTAATCATTTGGGTAATTCTTTCGGTGTCATTATATTGGATCCCTTGCAGCTATGGTTCCGACCATATTATTCTTCTTTGATCCCATTTCTCAGACAAGTTGAAGTACTTGTCTTTTGCAGGTCAATGCATCTATCCAACCTCTATTTTACTCTACCTTCGAGTATACCCTCCAGTATCTCGGGAATATCAAAGAACTGTGTTGCTTCCTATGGGTCTTCTTCTAGTGTTGCTACTCACCGAGTTCAGATTCCCCCCGGGTTCTGAGTTATTTCACTCGAGAACACCAATAAGTGAATCGATTCTACACTCCGATTCAATAACTCTAAGTAATTTTCATTGCTTATGAGTTTATTAATCCTTCTAGTCATTCCTAGCCTAATCGGTTTTATCATTACCATGCGACCTTTTTAACTGTGCTAATTTTAATTGTGCTACTTGATTCTTCTTTTTGGAGCACAATTTTCGATGATGAGCTAAGCTTACGTCGATCTTCCTTGTCATATATTATTTCCTTGAACAACAATGCTTGATTTCGAGTTTGTGTCATACCCATGGTCCCAATAGCCATTCGCTTCATCATTCTTTGACTTTATGCCATCATCGATCGATTACATCTTCATGAAATATCTCGACAAATGTGTCGTGATCATCAACATTCTAAGCTCTTCCAAAATATCTATCGAATTCTTGATGAGAAATACCATCCTTGCCCCTCGATGGATTGTGTTATATTGGCAACGTTAATGCCCTCCCTCCAACACAAACTTGCTCATGTTTTGTGTACTACCTTGAGTTCCTTTCTATCTAGCTTGTGTTATGTTCTACCTTGGAGTATTACCATCTCTTACGTCAAGGATGTCTTGGGAATTTCACCACCTCTTGAATTCTTGATATAAGTGATACTTATCACCATCACCATTCTTTTCTTGGTCCCCATGTATTTCTAACTGGAATACCAACAAATGTACTATGATGTGTAATTTCAAAACTTCTAGCAACCCTATTGCTTGAGATTATTGGTTGATAGCTTGATTCTTAGTCTATTGGTTATTGAATCACCATTCTACAATCGACCGTGCTATTTAGTCCATCCTTCCAGGTGCATGTTTCGATCAATGTTTACTCGTGGATGGTCTCCTCAAACATACGTTGTTATCTACTTCGGTATGTCCAATATTATCTCCTCATTCACATGATTGTGGAAATCCAAATTTTTAGAAACCTTGATGATTTGTTGCTGAGTCCATCAGCCACCTCCTCATCCTCTCCTTGGCCTAATGATGAACTCTTGTTTTAGAACTCGCTTCCATAGTTCATTTCCTGAGAATCTTGCAACTCCATCTCGTCAAATTGTGTTGCACCCCTTCCTTCTCAGGCATCATGAGTCTCAGGTATCCTTACACCAATCAAAACTGAATCTCGGTCAGATATGATGGTTCGGAAATTTTCCAAACGCCATAACATTGGACTTTGTATAGCCTAGTAAGGTGATGTCATGCCTACCGCACCGGGCCGGAGGACCTGTTGTTATAGTTTCCTTTTTAGCAAGGTTAACCATTCTTTCATGGGGAAATTGTAAGACTTATTCTATAAGTTGTTCCTGATGAATCCTTTGTGTATCCAAGTTTGACTTTTGCTTGAAGACCATGTCAATACTATCTCAAAGCATGTTTGTGCTACTCCAATCATCAATAAGAGCATTTGAAGCACAATGCTAAATTCTCTTTATCAATTATCCAAACACTGTTATATGGGTAATGTCATGAAATTTCTCCCCCCTTTCCTAAAGGGTTTTCTACATTATATCCTGTCATGGATATCATGCTCTGCTATCCTTGGGAAGGATATACCCCTGAAATATGTGTTTAAACAAATTTTCCTTTCCATTGTTCTGTTTAATATGATGATCACCTTTTTTCCTTTCCATTGTTTTGTTAAACCCTTCTGGTGATCTATATGATCTAAGCAGTAATATTCTTCTGCTTATGAAAACACCTTGATGTACAACCGTGTCAGTAAGACCCTGTTGCTTTTGTTGATGGCATTCCGGTAACCACCAATGGACGAGAACTTTGCCTATAGGTCCGCCTCGTTTCAACGAGCAGGAAAATGGTTCTCTTCGTCCCTCGCCCTTGGTACCAACATTGTTGCCAACATAACTGGTAGGCTACCCTCTGACCTGCCTTGCTATCATGACCGTGCAAGATGTCAGTGCCCTTCCGACATTTAACCCACATGATGGGCCCATAACCCACGCGTCCTAGGATCAAAACCTGACCCTCCTGTACACCCTGTTGCCAAAGTTATTCCTCGCGCTTGGCTTCATGTGAAAGATCACGAGCTACCTGCCTAGTGATCTAATATGGTATCAGACTCAATACTTATTCTCATTGCTCTGAACCCCTTTCACCTTCTGATTAGGCCACTAAACGATTGCTTGCCCATTGGAAACTTCTCATGGTACCTTCTTACTTTGCTTTTGATATTTTCTTAAGTATCTATTCGAGGGTTACTTTGTACCACATTCCCTGAGTAATCTGCCAGATAGTCAACCTTGAAGGTCCGTTCTTCCGAAGTTACCCCTTGACCTTTCGAAAGTACGATGAAATTTCCGAAGAAAAGATGATGACTTCATCATGATGACCTGAAGCAGAGGAATGAAGACATCAATGTAATGGATCGACCTCTTCGAGAAGAGCAACCAAGACAGAGAAGATTCGCTAGAATTTCGTAACCAAACCTTTCCCCTTACTCCACCTCTTAAATCTCAGGACGAGATTTCTTGTAGTGGAGGGGAATTGTGACGCCCGGATAATTAAGCTACAGTAACCCTCACCTAATGATGCCACATCACCTCAATTATTGTTGTTACTCTTGCGTAGTTCAAAACCGATTCGAAATTCAAATTTAAAATAAAGTCAAACTAGCAAAAAAATCAAATGTCGAAACAAAAAAGTACAAACGGTAACAAATAATGCATAGGTAATTATGGTGAAGAAACCACATTTTTATAAAGTGTTTAAATGCTCTAATATAAATAAAATAGTAGCAAACATAATTATTGAAATGCCTTTACTAATTAATAAATGAAGTTACAAAATTATTTGAATATTAGACTTTTGGTGGCAGTGCAGCTTATTGCATAGTATTTATATGTCAAGGCTCCACTTTTTACAAAAAGTCATTTGGTTCAAGTTTTAAATGGAAAACAGAAGCTAATTAAAAAAGAAACAGAAAAGAAAAAGGCTAACAGAAAAGAAAAGGAGAAAGAAACCTAACTACTGTACACTTAAGGCCCAAAAGGCTTGTAGCTAGCCCAGGCCACCAGGAGGTTTCCTCCTACCTCCTATTCACAGGAGACGCGCTGGACGCGCCCGCGGCGTCCATGGCCGGATCGGCCACGTGCTGGCCATCCAACTCCTACCCGTCGCCTACAAGCCCTCCCCGACCACCCAGTGACAAACCTTAGCAACCCCACTTTCTCCCTCTCGCCTCAGATCCTCCTTCCCGCACATAGCCGAACGCCCTTGCCGTCATGGTCTCTGTCGATCCCGCGGTCACCGAGCCCCGTTCGCCTCCTCGACGTGCCCACCGGCTTCCTCGTCATCGTCCACATCGCCTACGCCATCGGGGTCGAGCCGAGGGCCTCTCCTCCGACCGGAACGCGCTCGTCTTCAACTCGAACCCGACGCCGTTTGTCTTCGACTCCGACGCCGTGGAGCCCTCCCCGAGCCCACTTAGCACCTCTACAGGCTCGCGGTGAGCTTCTCCTCCCATTCCCCCTATTTTTAGCATTGAACCACCACCGTAGGCCACCGTCACCGTCGTGTCCGATGTCGTCGGAGCTCCTGCTCACCGCGTCGTTGTCCGTGCTCCCCTCGGCCCCTAGCCGCGTCCGGGCCGTGCCTACACCACATCGCGGCCGCACCCCCTCTACGCTCGGGCTGTGCCCAACCGCATCGCCCTTGCCGCATGCTGCTGCTTCTCCTGCCGCTTCTTGCTATGCTTCTGCTACTTCTCTGTTGCTCAGCTGTTGCTGCTGCTAGTGCACCATCGGCCGCCTCCGCAGACACATGCTGCCTCGCACCGCATCGCCGCTGCTCCTCCTCCCCGCCCCTTGTTGCCCGTCGCTACTCGCGCGCCACATGCTCGCGCATCTTGCCGTCACCCGTCGACCGCCCCACCACCGTCCATTAGCGTCGCACGAGCACGCCTCTGGCGGCTCCTCCGACCGCTGCCGGTCGCGCCTCTCCCGGCTGCATCGCCGCCTTCACCTCGCCCCACAGCTCCTCACGACCTGCTGCGTGCGCTCGTCGAGCTCGCTCGCCCGCGACCGCTCCACTCCCTGGCCCCGCCCGCGACTCGCCTCACCGGCGCGCGCGCGCCGCCGCTTTCGTGACCGCTCCGCCTGGACTGGTCGTGCCCATCCCCGTGCCGGCGCCCGCCCCGAGCCTCTGGCTCTTGTCGCTGCCTAGCACACGCCGCGTCCGTCGCTGCTCTCGCTCGCCCGGCCACCCTCTGCTGTGGGCGCTGCCACCGCTGCCGTTCCCGCCATGCCCCGCCTCCGCCCGGCCGCGTGGCCTCCCCACACGCGCCGCCTACCGTCGCCTCCCCACTGCCCCGCCTAGCGGGCTCCCCGTCGCCGGTGGCCTCGCCCCGCTCCCGGGAGGGCTATGCCCCGGGCGCACCCCTCGAGCACGGGCGCTCACTCCCCCGCCCGCGCCCGTTACGACCGCCCCGCAAGGCCTTTGGGCCACTGCTCAGTGGGGCCCCACCCCCTTTTTTGTAAAAAAAGATTTAAATAATAATAATTAAAAATAACTTAATTAATTAATTAGTAATTAATTAATTTAATTAATCATGTTAATTAACCTAACCTAATTAGTCTGATTAGTTAGCTAATTAACTATTAATTGATTAAGCATACAATGACATGTGGGACCCCTTGGGCCCTGTTGACCAGTCAACGGGTCAACGGTGACTGCTGACTGGGCAGTCAACAGGGCCCCCTGGTCAGCCTCTGTGCACTGCTGGGTGCACTGCTGGGTGCACTGCACCGAGTGCACCCAGCCGAAGTCTGTTATATATCTTTTGAATTAATTTAATTGAAATAAATCCAGAAAATATTTAAAGCTTTGAAAAATCATATAAAATAAACGTAACTCGGATGAAAATAATTTATATATGAAAGTTGCTCAGAACAACGAGACGAATCCGAATACGCATTCCGTTTGTCCGCCATACGTCCCTAGCATAGCGAACATGCAACAAACCACCTCCGGTCCGTCTGTTTGAAAACGCGAAACACCGGGAATCCTTTCCCGGATGTTTCCCCCCTTTGCCGGTATCACTTAGTACTGCGTTAGGTCACCACTAGCACCACATATTGCCATGTTATGCTTTGTGATGCTTTGATTGCTCTGTTATTTATTATGTTCCCCTCCGTAACTTCTTCTCGGTAGATCCCGAGACCGCTGTTGGTACCCTTGTGATTGACTACATCGATGACGACCCCTCCTTGCCAGAGCAACCAGGCAAGCCCCCCCTTGATCACCAGATATCGCCTATTCTTCTCTATACTGCTTGCATTAGAGTAGTGTAGCATGTTACTGCTTTTGGTTAATCCTATTCTGTTGCATAGCCTGTCATTGTTGCTACAGTTGTTGATACCTTACCTGCAATCCTAAATGCTTAGTATAGGATGCTAGTATTCCATTAGTGGGCCTACATTCTTGTCCGTCTGCCATGCTATACTATCGGGTCGTGATCACTCTGGAGGTGATCACGGGTATATACATACATAATATACAGGTGGTGACTAAAGTCGGGTCGGCTCATAGAGTACCCGCATGTGATTCCGATGTGGGGGCTGAAGGGGCAGGTGGCTCCATCTAGGTAGTGGTGGGCCTGAGTTCCCGACGGCCCTCGATTATTACCTTGTGGCGGAGCGACAGGGCAGGTTGAGACCACCTAGGAGAGAGGTGGGTCTGGCCCTAGTCGGCGTTCGCGGTTACTTCAAAATAACACGCTTAATGAGATCTGGATATTTGATCTGAGTCTGGCTACTGGCCTATACGCACTAACCAACTACGCGGGAACAGTTATGGGCACTCGACATCGTGGTATCAGCCGAAGCCTTCGTGACGTCAGCGACTGAGCGGCGCGCGCCGGGTTGGACCGCATAACGCAACTTCCTTTGTAAATGGAGGTTGCTAGGTCTGCTCTCCGGCCGCCCTCGCAACGTGCAGGTGTGCAATGGGCGATGGGCCCAGACCCCTGCGCCATAGGATTTAGACCGGCGTGCTGACCTCTTTGTTGTGCCTAGGTAGGGCTGCGACGTGTTGATCTTCCGAGGCCGGACATGACCCAGAAAAGTGTGTCCGGACAAAGGGGATCGAGCGTGTTGGGAAATGTGGTGCACCCCTGCAGGGAAGTTAATCTATTCGAATAGCTGTGATCTTTGGTAACAGGACGACTTGGAGTTGTACCTTGACGTTATGACAACTAGAACCAGTTACTTAATAAAACACACCCTTCCAAGTGCTAGATACAACCCGGTGTTCACTCTTTAACAGGGCGACGAGGAGAGGATCGCCGGGTAGGATTATGCTATGCGATGATACTTGGTGAACTCACCTTCTACTCTCTTCAACATGCTGCAAGATGGAGGCGGCCAGAAGCGTAGTCTTCGATGGGACTAGCTATCCCCCTCTTATTTCGGCATTCTACAGTTCAGTCCACATAAGATACCCCTTTTCCATTTGATACCAATGCATACATATATAGTTTATCTCTTTGCTTGCAAGTACTTTGGATGAGTACTCACGGTTGCTTTGTTCCCCCCTTTTCCCCCTTCCTATACCCGGTTGCTGCGACCAGACGATGGAGTCCAGGAGCCAGACGCCACCATTGACGACGAGTCCTACTACTCTCGAGGTGCCTACTACTACGTGCAGGCTGCTGACAACGACCAGGAGTAGTTTAGGAGGATCCCAGGCAGGAGGCCTGCACCTCTTTCGATATGTATCCCAGTTTGTGCTAGCCTTCTTAAGGCAAACTTGTTTAACTTATGTCTGTACACAGATATTGTTGCTTCCGCTGACTCGTCTATGATCGAGCTCTTGTATTCAAGCCCTCGAGGCCCCTGGCTTGTAATGTGATGCTTGTATGACTTATTTTATTTGTAGAGTTGTGTTGTGATATCTTCCCGTGAGTCCATGATCTTGATCATACACGTTTGCGTGTATGATTATTGTATGATTGAATTGGGGGCGTCACAAGTATTGTTTGGGTTTCAATTACCAGGGAGCGAATACGCTCGACCTAGTTCTCGATTGATTCTTACTTGAGTTAACCTTCCGCCGGGTCACCCCTTTATATACAGGTGGATTACCGAGGGCTTATAGAATCCCGGCCGGCTCACACAAACGTGGTCGGCTCATTTCTAACTAAGCTTGCCTTAAAAAAGAAGTTAAACATATGGCGGCTCATCCCTTTGGGCCTCAGATCACCTCTAGGTCTTGGGCCTCCAATAAGCCTGCTTCATGAACCGCCATCTTCATATCTCCTTGGACCTTATCGAGCTTCTTAATCTTTAAGCCGCCAGTGGTGTGACCCGGCGTGACCGCGGTAACCCGCCATGACATCAGGTGCATTAACTGCGCAGAAGGCCCAGGATATCTTTTACAGATCCTTATCTTTAATGAACCTCTGAAAATCGAGGCGTCTTTGTAGCCACATAATCATTTTTCAGCCTCCTCGATATCCGTGCATGCCATCCATTCACTTCCTTATAAATAGGGACAGGGGGTCCTCCTTTTTCCTTTTACCCTACCCCCTTGTCTTCATCTTCCTCCTTGCGACGCCTCAGCAGACCCAAGCTTCGCCGCCACCGTCTTCCTCCAGCGTCCTCAACTTCAGCCATTGCGTCAACCTGAACGGACCAGAAACCTGCGGCGCGCCTCCGCTATTCATCAGCATCAGTAAGTGTTTGTTTTTTCCCATAATAGATCTGCATTAGGGTTCTATCGTTCATCGGTGTTCTTTGCTGTTCTTCGTTGCTCTCCTTAGAACATGTAGTAGGATCTGAACATAACACTAGAGTTGTATGGTAGTAGTTGTAGCACCCCTTTTCAATCACAAAAAACACCTTCCCTGTATAAGAGCTCGTGTGAACACGCAAGTTCTTCTGCTGCCGCCACCTTAGATTTAGAATTTATTTTGTTTTCTGACCTGTTTGTAGGTCCAAAATTATATAACTGATCTGTGGAACCTATTTATCCATCACTTAGCAAAATTTCACTTATAGATCTGTCGCACTACAATCATGCAGGCAGCTTATACAATAAGCCGTGACCCGCCATATAGCATTAGTCCCCTTTTAAGCCACCAATATATGTTCACAATCTGTATAACCCGGTATCGTCTTTCGGTTTAACCATGCTGGCCTTTATAATACTTACTCTTCTGCATATGAATTGGACTTGCGTAATGCACTTACTTTTGATCACTGGTCGGCTTAATAACATAACCTTAATCCAGCAATATTTTCCTTTTTAGGCTTCCATCAACAAAATGACCAAAATTGTTACCTCATGCAACTGGGTCGCCTCCCGGTTTACCGAGAAGACGTTGAACGAACATGTTCAGGTGGGTGTCTTAGCCGCCAAGAACGTTATTCACTGGAGAGTCCCAGCAACCGAGACCACCCCTAAACCCAAAGAAGGCGAAGTTGTAGTTTTTACTGATCACATGCTCCGGGGGTTCACTCCACCCGGCTCAAAATTCTTCCGTGATGTGTTGCACTTCTTCCAACTCCATCCGCAAGACATCCGGCCTAACTCTGTTTCTAACATCTGCAACTTCCAAGTCTTTTGCGAAGTGTATCTTCAACCGGAGCCCACTGTCGAATTGTTCAGGGAATTCTACTACCTGAACCGCCAGACTGAGTTCACGGACGAGTCTAGCTTAGAACTAGGGGGCATTTCAATTCAGAGGCGGAAATTGTAACACCCTCGATGCGACTATAGCTCCCAGGTGTCGAGGCACGACTTAGAGACATAATCGCATTGAAGGCATATGTCGCAAGTTAGCCAATCTTCACAACATCCCATGTAATATGATAATAAAAGGGGAGATAACATAGTTGGCTTACACTCGCCACGTCAAACAAGTACATAAATAACATTACATCATCCAAACACTCATGGCCCGACTACGGCGCCAAAATAAAAGACAACCCAACATGCTTCACGGTCCCGATCACCCCCAACTGGACACCACTACTGATCATCAGGAAAGGAAACATAGTAACCTTGAGAGTCTTCATCGAACTCCCACTTGAGCTCAAGCGTGTCTCCTGGAGCGGAATCATCAGGCCCTGCATCTGGTGTAATAGTAATCTGTGAGCCACAGGGACTCAGCAATCTCACACCCTCACGATCAAGACTATTTAAGCTTATAGGTAAGGCAAGGTAAAAGTATATGTGGAGCTGCAGCAAGCGACTAGCAAAAATGGTGGCTAACTTATTCGCAAAAGAGAACGAGAAGAGGAGGCAAAGCGCGAGCGAGAAACTAGAGAGCAACCTTCGCAAACATTACTCCAACACCGTGTCCACTTCCCGGACTCCGCCGAGAAGGGGCCATCACGGTAACACACTCAGTTGATTCATTTTAATTAAGTTAAGGTTCAAGTTATCTACAACCGGACATTAACAAATTCCCATCTGCCCATAACCGCGGGCACGGCTTTCGAAAGTTCAAAACCCTGCAGGGGAGTCCCAACTTAGCCCATGACAAGCTCTCACGGTCAACGAAGGAATAGACCTCCTCCCAAGACGTTCCGATTAGACTCGGTATCTCGGTTCTTCAAGACACTTCGACAGGTTAAAACAAGACCAGCAACACCGCCCGAATGTGCCGACAAATCCCGATAGGAGCTGTACATATCTCTTTCTCAGGGAACACTCAGATTGTCTAAACTTCCGGTAGGCCAGCCCAGAGTTGCCCCTGGTAGCCACCGGCGGCTGACAGTTTGGACCAGCACTCAGAGGAGCACTGGCTCGGGAGGGGTTAAAATAATGATGACCCTTGAGTCTGCAGAACCCAAGGGAAAGAAAAGGCTAGGTGGCAAATGGTAAAACCAAGGTTGGGCATTGCTGGAAAAGCTTTAATCAAGGCGAACTATCAAGGGGTTCCCATTATAACCAACCGCGTAAGGAACGCAAAATTCGGGAACATAACACCGATATGACGGAAACTAGGGCGGCAAGAGTGGAACAAAACACTAGGCGAGAGGCCGAGCCTTCCACCCTTTACCAAGTATATAGATGCATTAAGATAACATGGCAATATAATGATATCCCAACAAGTAAGTAAATGTTCCAACAAGGAACGGCCTCCAATCTTCACCTGCAACTAGCAACGCTATAAGAGGGGCTGAGCAAAGCGGTAACATAGCCAATCAACGGTTTGCTAGGACATGGTGGGTTAGAGGTTTGACATGGCAATCTGGGAGGCTTGAAAGAAAGTGGTAGGCATCATAGCATTGGCATAGCAAAAGAGCGAGCAAACTAGCATAGCAAAGATAGTAGTGATTTTGAGGGTATGATCATCTTGCCTGCACAGTTGTCAGAGTTGACTGGATCCTCGAAAGCAAACTCAACGGGCTCCTCATTAGCAAACTCGTCTCCCGGCTCTACCCAAACAATCAACAAGGACACAAATCAACCACGTGCAAGGATCAAACAAGATGATGCAAAGATGATATGCTATGCGGGATGCGATGCGGGATGCATATGCAAGATGTGACAAGGCATGCATGAACCTGGCCTCAACTTGGAAATCCAAGTGTACCACTGGAAAGATGAGATGAAATCTCTTGAAAACGATATAAAGAACGCCAGAATCGAAGTTACAGTTTGGAAATGGCAAGCGATTCAAAAATGACACCGGTCTGCGATTTACAGCAAATAGCCATCTAAATGCAATGAGATGAACATGCTACAACTCCCAAACATGGCAACAAAATACATGGAAGGGATGCATTCAAGATGCTTAACAAAAGTCTAGCACTGAGCTACGGCCAATTCATCTATTAACAGGTTCAAACAAGCATGGCAAAAATGCATATGGCAAACAGATCTCAGACTTAGTGAAATTAATACTTGTCTGGAATTTCAGATCAGGTAGCACTCTTCGGAGCAACAAAACTACGTGCTGCAAGAACTGAACATGGAAAAGGAAAGCATGGCATGGAGCTACTCAAAGAGCTTAACAAAAGTCCCTTAGTGACCTTGAGCCAAAAGGGATCAGAAAATACAATTGCAAGCATGTGAACATGGCAAAAACATAATCAATTTTCAGACTTAGTGAAAACTGGAGCATGCTGAAAATATAACTCAAGTAGACATGTTTACGAGCTCGATGCACTCACCACGGAGCAAGTCATGAAAAACTAAGCATACACCCATCAAGAATACACAAAAAGCAAGCTAGACATGGCAAGAACAATAACATAGCATGCACGGATCAACTACAACATCATCGGCATAATTGCAAACAAGTTGACAATCTGCCCAGATTCACAAAGTAGCAAAAGTAGAGCTTGATTGACTCAAGCTAGGATGCTCCATAATTGCAAACAAAGACATGGATGGATAGAACACTACAAGATTAACAAAACATCCTTACTGATCATCCTCAAAAGAGGCACGGATCACTAGGAAACAACATGATCATATGGCAACATGAGATAAACAGATCAAGGACTTAGTGGAAATGCTAAGTCCCTGAAATCAGAATTACCAAGTGCACCATTTTGCAAGCTTGTACTAGTCACCCCACACATCACAAAAATACGTGGGTTGCACCTCTAGAAATATGACAAAACCCTTAACAAAACATATGTAGAACATCAGGGCATATCATGCACACATTAATCATGGCAAAAATGACAAAAAGCTAAATGGAGCAGCAGATCTGACAATTATCTCAAGTAGCCCTCTTCTAACAGCATTTCGGGCATCAAGATGAACTCAAATGAAAATGATTCAATGGAATGAAATGATGTACTCTCTGAGGTGAACATTTTGATATGCTATATGCCCAAATCGGAGCTACGGATGCAAAGTTACGGAGCTATGAACATGGACATATGGATCTGAAAATTCCGAGGACTTGGTAGAAAAAATCAACCTCCAGATCTAGGGTTTCAGTGGCACGCAAAACGAGGCGGCCGGATCTTCGCCGGAGTTCGTCGCCGGAGTAGGAGGGAGAGGAGGCCGGTCGGAGTCGGCGGCGGCACGGCGCCAGCGCGGCAGCCTAGGCGGTGCGGGGGCAGGCGAGGCGGCGCGACGGCCGGCGGCCGGGCTGGAGGAGGACGGCGACGGGGTTGCGGAGGAGGCGGCGGCCGGCGTCGGGCCCGCGGGGGCTCTCCCCGGGCCGAGCAGGCCGGTGCGGGCATGGGTGGCGGCACGCCACGTGGCACCACGCCACTGGCTGCGGGCGGCGGCGTCGATTTGTCCGGTGCGGCCCGGACGTGTCCGGCGCGCCGGATGGAGGGAGGCTAGGGTTTTGGTGGGGAGGAGAAGGGGAATTTCGGGGCTGGTCTTTAAATATGCATAGAGGGAGCTAGGAGAGTCCAAATGAGGTGCGGTTTTCAGCCACGCGATCGTGATCGAATGATCTAGATGATGGAGAAGTCTTAGGTGGGTTTTGGGCCAAATTGGAAGGGTGTTGGGCTGCAACACACACGAGGCCTTTTCGGTCCCTCGGTTAACCGTTGGTGTATCAAACGAAGTCCAAATGATACGAAACTTGACAGGCGGTCTACCGGTAGTAAACCAAGGCTGCTTGGCAAGTCTCGGTCCAATCTGGAAAGGTTTAATCCCCACACACGAAAGAAAGCTAGAAATGACCACCGGAGGAGAATGAAGCGCCGGAATGCAAAACGGACAACGGGGAAAATGCTCGAATGCATGAGATGAACACATATGCAAATGCAATGCACATGATGACATGATATGAGATGCATGACAACGACAACAACACACGGAGACAAAAACCCGAACCCGAGAAAAATAGAATAACTTAACGCCGGAAACGGCAAGAGTTGGAGTACAAATTGGGAAAGTTACATCCGGGGTGTTACAGAAATAAACCACATTTCTTGCTACTGCACCTCCTAGCCATTCGAAGGATTGGAACCAGACTTGGTTCTATTGCAAAGACACCTCTCCAGAAGGAGAAAATCCTCTGCCAAGTTACCGTGAAAACTGAAATGCTAAGTCCCTGAAATCAGAATTACCAAGTGCACCATTTTGCAAGCTTGTACTAGTCACCCCACACATCACAAAAATATGTGGGTTGCACCTCTGGAAAGATGACAAAACCCTTAACAAAACATATGTAGAACATCAGGGCATATCATGCACACATTAATCATGGCAAAAATGACAAAAAGCTAAATGGAGCAGCAGATCTGACAATTATCTCAAGTAGCCCTCTTCTAACAGCATTTCGGGCATCAAGATGAACTCAAATGAAAATGATTCAATGTAATGAAATGATGTACTCTCTGAGATGAACATTTTGATATGCTATATGCCCAAATCGGAGCTACGGATGCAAAGTTACGGAGCTATGAACATGGGCATATGGATCTGAAAATTCCGAGGACTTAGTAGAAAAAATCAACCTCCGGATCTAGGGTTTCGGTGGCACGCAAAACGAGGTGGCCAGATCTTCGCCGGAGTAGGAGGGAGAGGAGGCCGGCCGGAGTCGGCGGCGGCACGACGAGCGAGGCGGCGCGGCGGCGGGCGAGGCGGCGGAGCGGCCGAGGCGGCGCGGCGGGCGAGGCGGCACGGCGGCCGGCGAGGCGGCGAAGCGGGCGAGGCGGCGGGCGGCGGCTCGGGCGGCCGGGCTGGAGGAGGACGGCGGCGGGGTTGCGGAGGAGGCGGTGGCCGGCGTCGGGCCCGCGGGGGCTCTCCCCGGGCCGAGCGGGCCGGTGCGGGCGCGGGTGGCGGCACGCCACGTGGCACCACGCCACTGGCCGCGGGCGGCGGCGGCGATTTGTCCGGTGCGGCCCGGACGTGTCCGGCGCGCCGGATGGAGGGAGGCTAGGGTTTCGGGGGGGAGGAGAAGGGGAATTTCACGGGTGGTCTTTAAATAGACATAGAGGGAGCTAGGAGAGTCCAAATGAGGTGCAGTTTTCGGCCACGCGATCGTGATTGAACGATCTAGATGATGGAGAAGGCTTAGGTGGGTTTTGGGCCAAATTGGAAGGGTATTGGGCTGCAACACACACGAGGCCTTTTCGGTCCCTCGGTTAACCCTTGGAGTATCAAACGAAGTCCAAATGATACGAAACTTGACAGGCGGTCTACCGGTAGTAAACCAAGGCCGCTTGGCAAGTCTCGGTCCAATCCGGAAATGTTTAATACCCACACACGAAAGAAATCTAGAAATGACCACCGGAGGAGAACGAAGCGCCGGAATGCAAAACGGACAACAGGGAAAATGCTCGAATGCATGAGATGAACACGTATGCAAATGCAATGCACATGATGACATGATATGAGATGCATGACAACGACAACAACACACGGAGACAAAAACCCGAACCCGAGAAAAATAGAATAATTTAACGCCGGAAACGGCAAGAGTTGGAGTACAAATTGGGAAAGTTACATCTGGGGTGTTACAACACTCCACCACTACGAAAGGATCTCGTCCCGGGATCTAGGACTGAAAGAACGTCGGGTACTCAGAACGGAGGTGATCCTCACGTTGCCAGGTAGCTTCACGGTCGGAATGGTGTGACCACTTGACTTTGAGAAATTTGATTGACTTATTGTGAGTCTTGCGTTCAGTCTCTTCAAGAATAGCAACTGGGTGCTCACGATAGGAAAGATCTTCTTGGAGCTCAATGTCCCCGAAGTTGGCGGTGCGGTCAGGAGTCTTGAAGCACTTTCGGAGCTGAGAGACATGGAACATGTCGTGAACATTTGCAAAGTTTGAAGGAAGATCGAGTTGATAGGCGAGGTCGCCTCTCTTGCTGACAATCTTGAAAGGTCCCACGTATCTGGGAGCAAGCTTCTCTTTGATACCGAAGCGACGAGTACCTTTCATAGGAGAGATGCGGAGGTAAACATGATCTCCGATCTCGAAAGCCAAATCACGGTGCTTACTATCATAGTAGCTCTTCTGGCGGGATTGAGCTGCTTTGAGGTTATCACGAATGACTTTGCACATTTCCTCTGCCTCTATGATTAAGTCATTACCCAAAAGCTGACGTTCACCGGTTTCTGTTGGGGAACGTTGTAGAAAACAAAAAAAATTCCTACGGTTTCACCAAGATCCATCTATGAGTTCATCTAGCAACGAGTGATCGGATTGCATGTACATACCTTTGTAGATCACGCGCGGAAGCGTTCAAAGAACGGGGATGAGGAAGGCGTACTCGACGTGATCCAAATCACCGGAGATCCTAGCGCCGAACGGACGGCACCTCCGCGTTCAACACACATACGGTCAGCGTGACGTCTCCTCCTTCTTGATCCAGCAAGGAGGAAGGAGAGGTTGAGGAAGATTGCTCCAGCAGCAGCATGACGGCGTGGTGGTGATGGAGCTGTAGTACTCCGGCAGGGCTTCGCCAAGCACTATGGAGGAGGAGGATGTGTTGGAGAGGGAGAGGGAGGCACCAAAGGTGTGGGGTGAGAGGTCCTCCATCTCCCCACTATATATAGGGGGGCCAAGGGGGGACACCGGCCCTAGGAGATCCAATCTCCTAGGGGGGCGGCGGCCAAGGGAGAACTCCCTCCTCCCCAAGGCACCTAGGAGGTGCCTTCCCCTTTTGGGACTCTTCCCTTCTTGAACCCTAGGCGCATGGGCCTCTTGGGGCTGGTGCCCTTGGCCCATGTAGGCCAAGGCGCACACCCCTACAGCCCATGTGGCCCCCCGGGGCAGGTGACCCACCTGGTGGACCCCCGGGACCCTTCCGGTGGTCCCGGTACAATACCGATGACCCCGAAACTTGTCTCGATGGCCGAAATAGCACTTCCTATATATAATTCTTTACCTCCGGACCATTCTGGAACTCCTCGTGACGTCCGGGATCTCATCCGGGACTCCGAACAACATTCGGGTTACTGCATATACATATCCCTACAACCCTAGCGTCACCGAACCTTAAGTGTGTAGACCCTACGGGTTCGAGAGACATGTAGACATGACCGAGATCGCTCTCCGGTCAATAACAAACAACAGGATCTGGATACCCATGTTGGCTCCCACATGCTCCTCGATGATCTCATCGGATGAACCACGATGTCGAGGATTCAATCAATCCCGTATACAATTCTCTTTGTCAATCGGTATGTTACTTGCCCGAGATTCGATCGTCGGTATCCCAATACCTCGTTCAATCTCGTTGCCGGCAAGTCACTTTACTCGTACCGTAATGCATGATCCCGTGACCAGACACTTGGTCAATTTGAGCTCATTATGATGATGCATTACCGAGTGGGCCCAATGATACCTCTCCGTCATACGGAGTGACAAATCCCAGTCTTGATCCGTGTCAACCCAACAGACACTTTCGGAGATACCCGTAGTATACCTTTATAGTCACCCAGTTACGTTGTGACATTTGGTACACCCAAAGCACTCCTACGGTATCTGGGAGTTACATGATCTCATGGTCTAAGGAAAAGATACTTGACATTGGAAAACTCTAGCAAACGAACTATACGATCTTATGCTATGTTTAGGATTGGGTCTTGTCCATCACATCATTCTCCCAATGATGTGATCTCGTTATCAATGACATCCAATGTCCATAGTCAGGAAACCATGACTATCTGTTGATCAACGAGCTAGTCAACTAGAGGCTTACTAGGGACATGTTGGTGTCTATTATTCACACATGTATTACGATTTCCGGATAACACAATTATAGCATGAATAAAGACAATTATCATGAACAAGGAAATATAATAATAATGCTTTTATTATTGCCTCTAGGGCATATTTCCAACAGTCTCCCACTTGCACTAGAGTCAATAATCTAGTTACATTGTGATGAATCGAACACCCATGGAATTCTGTTGTTGATCATGTTTTGCTCTAGGGAGAGGTTTAGTCAACGGATCTGCTACATTCAGATCTGTATGTACTTTACAAATTTCTATGTCTCCATCTTGAACATTTTCACGAATGGAGTTGAAGCGACGCTTGATGTGCCTGGTCTTCTTGTGAAACCTGGGCTCCTTGGCAAGTGCAATAGCTCCAGTGTTGTCATAGAAAAGCTTGATCGGCCCCGACGCATTGGGTATGACTCCTAGGTCGGTGATGAACTCCTTCACCCAAATTGCTTCATGCGCTGCCTCCGAGGCTGCCATGTACTCTGCTTCACATGTAGATCCCGCCACGACGCTCTGCTTGCAACTGCACCAGCTTACTGCCCCACCATTCAATATATACACGTATCCGGTTAGTGACTTAGAGTCATCCAGATCTGTGTCGAAGCTAGCGTTGACGTAACCTTTTACGACGAGCTCTTCGTCACCTCCATAAACGAGAAACATTTCCTTCAGGATATTCTTGACCGCTGTCCAGTGTTCCTTGAAGGGATTACTTTGGTACCTACCTACCAAACTTACGGCAAGGTTTACATCAGGTCTGGTACACAGCATGGCATACATAATAGAACCTATGGCTGAGGCATAGGGGATGACACTCATCTCTTCTATATCTTCTGCCGTGGTCGGACATTGAGCTGAGCTCAATTTCACACCTTGCAACACAGGCAAGAACCCCTTCTTAGACTGATCCATATTGAACTTCTTCAATATCTTATCAAGGTAGGTGCTTTGTGAAAGACCTATGAGGTGTCTTGATCTATCTCTATAGATCTTGATGCCTAATATATATGCAGCTTCTCCAAGGTCCTTCATTGAAAAACTCTTATTCAAGTAGGCCTTAATGCTGTCCAAGAGTTCTATATCATTTCCCATCAAAAGTATGTCATCTACATATAATATGAGAAATGCTACAGAGCTCCCACTCACTTTCATGTAAAAGCAGGCTTCTCCATAAGTCTGCGTAAACCCAAACGCTTTGATCATCTCATCAAAGTGAATGTTCCAACTCCGAGATGCTTGCACCAGCCCATAAATCGAGCGTTGGAGCTTGCACACCTTGTCAGCATTCTTAGGATCGACAAAACCTTCCGGCTGCATCATATACAATTCTTCCTTAAGGAAACCATTAAGGAATGCCGTTTTGACGTCCATTTGCCATATCTCATAATCGAAGAATGCGGCAATTGCTAACATGATTCGGACGGACTTTAGCTTCGCTACCGGTGAGAAAGTCTCATCGTAGTCAACCCCTTGAACTTGTCGATAACCCTTAGCGACAAGCCGAGCTTTATAGATGGTCACATTACCATCCGCGTCTGTCTTCTTCTTGAAGATCCATTTATTTTCTATGGATCGCCGTTCTATGGGCAAGTCAGTCAAAGTCCATACTTTGTTTTCATACATGGATCCTATCTCGGATTTCATGGCTTCCAGCCATTTGTCGGAATCCGGGCCCGCCATCGCTTCTTCATAGTTCGAAGGTTCACTGTTGTCCAACAACATGATTTCCAAGATAGGGAACATGTCCTTGTGGACCTTCGAATTTCAGTAGGAGCTTGATCAGAAGTATCTTGATCATCATCATTAACTTCCTCTCTAGTCGGTGCAGGCACCTCAGGAACATTTTCTTGAGTTGTGCCATTTTCCGGTTCAAGAGGTAATACTTCATCAAGTTCTACTTTCCTCCCACTTACTTCTTTCGAGAGAAACTCCTTCTCTAGAAAGGATCCATTCTTGGCAACAAAGATCTTGCCTTCGGATCTGAGGTAGAAGGTATACCCAATAGTTTCTTTAGGGTATCCTATGAAGACACATTTTTCCGACTTGGGTTCGAGCTTTTCAGGTTGAAGTTTCTTGACATAAGCATCGCATCCCCAAACTTTTAGAAACGACAGCTTAGGTTTCTTTCCCAACCATAATTCATACGGTGTCGTCTCAACGGATTTCGACGGAGCCCTATTTAAAGTGAATGCAGCAGTCTCTAAAGCATAGCCCCGAAAAGAAAGCGGTAAATCGGCAAGAGACATCATAGATCGCACCATATCTAATAGAGTGCGATTACGACGTTCGGACACACCATTACGCTGAGGTGTTCCAGGCGGCGTGAGTTGTGAAACTATTCCACATTTTCTTAAGTGCGTGCCAAACTCGTGACTCAAGTATTCTCCTCCGCGATCTGATCGCAGGAACTTGATTTTCCTGTCACGTTGATTCTCAACCTCACTCTGAAATTCCTTGAACTTTTCAAAGGTTTCAGACTTGTGTTTCATTAAGTATACATACCCATATCTACTCAAGTCATCAGTGAGGGTGAGAACATAACGATAGCCACCGTGAGCCTCAACACTCATTGGACCGCACACATCAGTATGTATGATTTCCAATAAGTTGGTTGCTCGCTCCATTGTTCCTGAGAACGGAGTCTTGGTCATTTTACCCATGAGGTATGGTTCGCACGTGTCAAATGATTCGTAATCAAGAGACTCTAAAAGTCCATCGGCATGGAGCTTCTTCATGCGTTTGACACCTATGTGACCAAGACGGCAGTGCCACAAGTATGTGGGACTATCACTATCAATCTTACATCTTTTGGTACTCACACTATGAACATGTGTAGCATTACGCTCGAGATTCATTAAGAATAAACCATTCACCATCGGAGCATGACCATAAAACATATCTCTCATATAAATAGAACAACCATTATTCTCGGATTTAAATGAGTAGCCATCTCGAATTAAACGAGATCCTGATACAATGTTCATGCTCAAAGCTGGCACTAAATAACAATTATTAAGGTTTAAAACTAATCCCGAAGGTAAATGTAGAGGTAGCGTGCCGACGGCGATCACATTGACCTTGGAACCATTCCCGACTCGCATCGTCACCTCGTCCTTCGCCAGTCTCCGCTTATTCCGCAGCTCCTGTTTTGAGTTACAAATGTGAGAAACCGCACCGGTATCAAATACCCAGGAGCTACTACGAATACTAGTAAGGTACACATCAATTACATGTATATCACATATACCTTTCGTTTTGCCGGCCTTCTTGTCCGCTAAGTACTTGGGGCAGTTCCGCTTCTAGTGACCACTTCCCTTGCAATAAAAGCACTCAGTCTCGGGCTTGGGTCCATTCTTTGGCTTCTTCCCGGCAGCTTGCTTACCAGGCGCGGAAACTCCCTTGCGGTCCTTCTTGAAGTTCTTCTTACCCTTGCCTTTCTTGAACTTAGTGGTTTTATTCACCATCAACACTTGATGTTCCTTTTTTGACTTCTACCTCTGCTGATTTCAGCATTGCAAATAATTCGGGAATGGTCTTTTCCATCCCCTGCATATTGAAGTTCATCACAAAGCTCTTGTAGCTCGGTGGAAGCGACTGGAGGATTCTGTCAATGACCGCGTCATCCGGGAGATTAACTCCCAGCTGAGTCAACCGGTTATGTAACCCAGACATAGTGAGTATGTGCCCACTGACAGGACTGTTTTCCTCCATCTTACAGCTGAAGAATTTGTCGGAGACTTCATATCTCTCGACCCGGGCATGAGCTTGAAAAACCATTTTCAGCTCTTCGAACATCTCATATGCTCTATGTCTCTCAAAACGCTTTTGGAGTCCCGACTCTAAGCTGTAAAGCATGCCGCACTGAACGAGGGAGTAGTCATCAACACGTGTCTGCCAAGCGTTCATAACGTCTTGGTTCTATGGGACGGGTGCGTCACCTAGCGGTGCTTATGGGACATAATCTTTCTTGGCAGCTATGAGGATGATCCTCAGGTTCCGGACCCAGTCCGTATAGTTGCTGCCATCGTCTTTCAGCTTGGTTTTCTCTACGAACGCATTGAAGTTGAGGACTACATTGGCCATTTGATCTACAAGACATATTATAAAGATTTTAGACTAAGCTCATGATAATTAAGTTCATCTAATCAAATTATACAATGAACTCCCACTTAGACAGACATCCCTCCAGTCATCTAAGTATAACATGATCCAAGTTAACTAGGTCGTGTCCGATCATCATGTGAGACGGACTAGTCAACATCGGTGAACATCTTCATGTTGATCATATCTTCTATACGACTCATGCTCGACCTTTCAGTCTTCTGTGTTCCGAGGCCATGTCTGTACATGCTAGGCTCGTCGAGTCAACCTAAGTGTTTGCATGTGTAAATCTGTCTTACACCCGTTGTATGTGAACATTAGAATCTAACACCCGATCATCACGTGGTGCTTCGAAACAACGTACTGTCGCAACGGTGCACAGTTAGGGGAAACACTTTCTTGAAATTATTATGAGGGATCATCTTATTTACTACCGCTGTTCTAAGTAAACAAGATGCAAAAACATGATAAACATCACATGCAATCAAATAATAATAGTGACATGATATGGCCAATATCACATGGCTCCTTTGATCTCCATCTTGGGGCTCCATGATCATCTTGTCACCGGCATGACACCATGATCTCCATCATCATGATCTCCATCATCGTGTCTCCATGAAGTTGCTCACCAACTATTACTTCTACTACTACGGCTAACGCGTTTAGCAATAAAGTAAAGTAATTTACATGGCGTTTCTCAATGACACGCAGGTCATACAAAAAATAAAGACAACTCCTATGGCTCCTGCCGGTTGTCATACTCATCGACATGCAAGTCGTGATTCCTATTACAATAGCATGAACATCTCATACATCACATATATATCATTCATCATTCATCACAACTTTGGCCATATCATATCACAAAGCACTTGCTATAAAAACAAGTTAGACGTCCTCTAATTGTTGTTGCAAGTTTTACGTGGCTGAAATAGGGTTCTAGCAAGAACGTTTTCTTACCTACGTCAAAGCCACAACGTGATTTTTCAACTTCTATTTACCCTTCATAAGGACCCTTTTCATCAAATCCGCTCCAACTAAAGTGGGAGAGACAGACACCCGCCAGCCACCTTATGCAACTTGTGCATGTTAGTCGGTGGAACCGGTCTCACATAAGCGTACGTGTAAGGTTGGTCCGGGCCGCTTCATCCCACAATACCGCTGAAGCAAGATAAGACTAGTAGCGGCAAGAAAGTTGACAACATCAACGCCCACAACAAATTTGTGTTTTACTCGTACAAGAGAACTACGCATAGACCTAGCTCATGATGCCACTGTTGGGGAATGTTGCAGAAAACAAAAAAAAATTCCTATGGTTTCACCAAGATCCATCTATGAGTTCATCTAGCAACGAGTGATCGGATTGCATCTACATACCTTTGTAGATCACGCGCGGAAGCGTTCAAAGAACGGGGATGAGGAAGGCGTACTCGACGTGATCCAAATCACCGGAGATCCTAGCGCCGAACGGACGGCACCTCGGCGTTCAACACACGTACGGTTAGCGTGACGTCTCCTTCTTCTTGATCCAGCAAGGAGGAAGGAGAGGTTGAGGAAGATTGCTCCAGCAGCAGCACGACGGCGTGGTGGTGATGGAGCTGCAGTACTCCGGCAGGGCTTCGCCAAGCACTATGGAGGAGGAGGATGTGTTGGAGAGGGAGAGGGAGGCACCAAAGGCGTGGGGTGAGAGGTCCTCCATCTCCCCACTATATATAGGGGGGCCAAGGGGGGGCGCCGGCCCTAGGAGATCCAATCTCCTAGGGGGGCGGCGGCCAAGGGAGAACTCCCTCCTCCCCAAGGCACCTAGGAGGTGCCTTCCCCTTTTGGGACTCTTCCCTTCTTGAACCCTAGGCGCATGGGCCTCTTGGGGCTGGTGCCCTTGGCCCATGTAGGCCAAGGCGCACACCCCTACAGCCCATGTGGCCCCCCGGGGCAGGTGGCCCCACCTAGTGGACCCCCGGGACCCTTCCAGTGGTCCCGGTACAATACCGATGACCCCGAAACTTGTCCCGATGGCCGAAATAGCACTTCCTATATATAATTCTTTACCTCCGGACCATTCCGGAACTCCTCTGACGTCCGGGATCTCATTCGGGACTCCGAACAACATTCGGGTTACTGCATATACGTATCCCTACAACCCTAGCGTCACCGAACCTTAAGTGTGTAGACCCTACGGGTTCGAGAGACATGTAGACATGACCGAGATCGCTCTCCGGTCAATAACCAACAGCGGGATCTGGATACCCATGTTGGCTCCCACATGCTCCTTGATGATCTCATCAGATGAACCACGATGTCGAGGATTCAATCAATCCCGTATACAATTCCCTTTGTCAATCGGTATGTTACTTGCCCGAGATTCGATCGTCGGTATCCCAATACCTCGTTCAATATCGTTACCGGCAAGTCACTTTAGTCGTATCGTAATGCATGATCCCGTGACCAGACACTTGGTCACTTTGAGCTCATTATGATGATGCATTACCGAGTGGGCCCAGTGATACCTCTCCGTCATACGGAGTGACAAATCCCAGTCTTGATCCGTGTCAACCCAACAGACACTTTCGGAGATACCCGTAGTATACCTTTATAGTCACCCAGTTACGTTGTGACGTTTGGTACACCCAAAGCACTCCTACGGTATCCGGGAGTTACACGATCTCATGGTTTAAGGAAAAGATACTTGACATTGGAAAACTCTAGCAAACGAACTATACGATCTTATGCTATGTTTAGGATTGGGTCTTGTCCATCACATCATTCTCCACATGATGTGATCTCGTTATCAATGACATCCAATGTCCATAGTCAGGAAACCATGACTATCTGTTGATCAACGAGCTAGTCAACTAGAGGCTTACTAGGGACATGTTGGTGTCTATTATTCACACATGTATTACGATTTCTGGATAACACAATTATAGCATGAATAAAGACAATTATCATGAACAAGGAAATATAATAATAATGCTTTTATTATTGCCTCTAGGGCATATTTCCAATAGTTTCAGACCGGTTTAGAGGGGTACGGCACTTCCTGCCATACAGAATTTCAAATGGGGCCTTGCCCGAACTTGCTTGAAAACTGTTGTTGTAGGAGAATTCAGCATAAGTAAGACAATCCTCCCACTTCATGCCGAAGGAGATCACACAAGCTCTGAGCATATCTTCAAGAATCTGGTTGACACGCTCAACTTGACCGCTAGTTTGAGGATGGAAAGCTGTGCTGAAGCGGATGTTGGTGCCCATGGCCTTCTGAAAAGAATCCCAAAACTTGGAGGTAAAGATGCTGCCACGGTCTGAAGAGATCACTTGTGGAATACCGTGCAGAGAGACAATTCGAGAGGTATAGAGTTCCGCCAATTGAGCTGCAGTGATTGACTCTTTGATAGGCAGAAAATGAGCCACTTTGGTGAGTTTGTCGATGACAACGAATATAGCATCATTGCCACGCTTGGACTTTGGAAACCCAATCACGAAGTCCATCTCAATGTGGTCAAACTTCCATTCTGGAATGGCAAGAGGTTGGAGGAGACCAGCTGGCCTTTGGTGTTCTGCCTTCACTCTTCTGCAAACATCACATTCATTCACGAATTGAGCAATCTCGCGCTTCATTCGAGTCCACCAATAAGCCTGCTTAAGGTCCTGATACATCTTCGTGCTCCCAGGGTGGATGGAGAAGAGAGAATTGTGAGCCTCATTCATGATCACTTTATGGAGTTCACCTTTGGGTACAACAATAAGATCCTCGAAGAAGAGAGTATCCTTGTCATCAAGGCGGTAGCACTTGTACTTGGGTTGACTCTTGGCAATCCCAATCTTCACCTTTTTCACCATAGCATCAAGAAGCTGAGCTTGGCGAATCTGGTCTTCCAAGGTAGGAGAGACTTGAAGGTTGGCGAGGAAACCTTGAGGAACAACTTGCAGATTAAGTTTCCGGAAAGCTTCACAAAGCTCGGGTTGATAAGGCTTGAGAACCAGACTGTTGCAGTAAGCTTTCCTGCTCAATGCGTCAGCAATCACATTGGCCTTGTCTGGAGTATACTCGATACTCGGATTATACTCTTGAATCATTTCGACCCATCGAGTTTGCCTGAGGTTGAGATTAGGCTGAGTGAAGGTGTACTTGAGACTCTTGTGATCAGTGAAAATGTCCACTTTTCTTCCCAATAAGAGATGTCTCCAAGTCAAAAGAGCATGCACAACTGCCGCCAACTCGAGATCATGAGTGGGGTAGTTCTTCTCATTAGGCTTCAACTGGCGAGAGGTATAAGCAACAATTTTCTTCTCTTGCATCAATACTGCGCCAAGACCTTGGAGAGAGGCATCACAAAAGACCTCGTACGGCTTGGATTCATCAGGCGGAGTCAGAACTGGAGCAGTGATCAATTTCTCTTTCAAAGTGTTGAAAGCAATGTCACACTCCGTAGACCAAACGTACTTGACGTGCTTCTGGAGAAGATTAGAGAGGGCTTCGCGATCTTAGAAAAGTTTTCAACGAATCTTCGGCAATAGCTTGCGAGACCGAGGAAGCTACGGAGTTGCTTCACGTTCTGAGGAGGTTCCCAATTCACAATTGCAGACACCTTCTCATGATTCACGGCAATGCCCTTGGCAGAGATGATATGACCAAGATAAAGAACCTCATCGAGCCAAAATTCACACTTGGAGAACTTGGCATAGAACTGATGTTCCCTTAGCTTATCAAGAACCAAACGCAAGTGCTTGGCATGATCTTCCTTGTTCTTGGAGAAAACCAGAATGTCGTCGAGATATACCAAAACGAAGTCATTGGTGTAGGCGTTGAAGATGAAGTTCATCATGCGAGAGAAAGTCGGAGGAGCGTTGACGAGGCCAAAAGACATGACAGTGTATTCATATGAACCAAAGCTTGTCCTGAAAGCCGTCTTGGGAATATCTTGCTCACGGATTCAAATCTGATGATAACCCATACGAAGATCAAGCGTGGAGAATACTTGGGCACCTTTGAGTTGTTCGAACAGCTCGTTGATGTTGGGAAGTGGGTATTTGTTCTTGATGGTCTTCTTGTTCAATGGACGGTAATCAACACAAAGTCGGTCCGTTCCATCCTTCTTCTTCACAAAAAGAACACCACAACCCCACGGAGAAGAACTAGGCCGGATGAGACCCATTTTCTCTTGAATATCGAGTTGCTTCTTCAGCTCCTTCAAATCTTTAGGTCCGAGCTTGTAAGGACGTTTGCACACAAGTTCTGTGCCAGGCTCAAGATCAATAACGAATTCAACTGGCCGGTGCGGAGGCATTCCTGGAAGCTCTTCTGGAAAGACGTCTTGATATTCGCAAACGACTGGAATTTGCGAGATAGCATCGAGTTCACTCTTCTCATTGAGAGAAAACAGACGGATGGTATTATCCCGAGCGGCAAAGACAATTACATCCTCAGACGAATGAGTCAATTGAATCTACCTGGCTGCACAATCAAGCCGAGCCTTGTGCTCAGAAAGCCAATCCATTCCGAGAATAAGATCAATATCCGAGTTACCAAGGATCATTGGAGAAGCCAGAAACTTGAAATCACCCATCGAGATAGAAATATCCGGAACTTCGTAGTTAGCAAGCTAACATTTACCCGGAGAGACAACTGCTAATGGCTTATGCATAACTTGAGAAAACCACCCATGCTTAGATGCAAAAGGTCTCGAGATAAAGCAATGCGATGCACCAGTGTCAAAAAGAACTTTTGCAGGAACATCGTTAACAGGAAGGTTACCCATGATGACATCTGATGAATCCTCTGCCTGAGCTGCATTCACCATATTGACCTTGGCGTACTTGGGGTTATGCTTGACCACAGCTGTACTTGCCGATCTGACAGGAGGAGGAGGAGGAGGAAGACGCCTCTGGTTGAAACACTTGTTGGCATAGTGACCCTTCTGTTGGCACTTGTTGCACGTGACCTCTGAAAGCGGACGGTGATACGGAGCACTCGATCTTGGAGGTTGAGACGAAGTCTTGTTCTGAAAGCCAGGGTTGGGTGGGTGGGAAGAACCACTGCCACCTTTGCTCTTCTGCTGATACGGCTGACGGAAGGGAGGAGGAGGAAGCCAATACTTCTGCTGCTTGGCCACTTGAGTAGAGGAAGAAGGAGTAACATCTCTGACTCGCTTCTTGGAAGCATCACACCTCAATTGAGCAGCCTCTTGCTTCAGTGCCATGTTGTAGAACTCATCGTATCTCAAGGGCTCAAAGAGAACAAGAACTAGCTGAATTTCTTCTCTGAGACCACCCCTGAACTGGTATATCATGATCTTCTCATCAGGAACGTCCTGCTTGGCAAAGCGGGTGAGCTTCTAGAACAACTTGTTGTAGTCATAGACAGACAAAGAGCCTTGCTTCAGGTTGCGGAATTCCTCACGCTTGCTTTCAACCACGCTCTGAGGGATATGATGAGCTCAGAAATCTTGACGGAATTCATCCCAGGTGATAACACGTCCACCTCTGGAGTCATTGTACTGCTGGAACCATTCTGCAGCTTGATCTTTGAGTTGGAAGGAAGCGAACTTAACAAAGTCCTCAGGCCTGACGTTGCTGCACTCGAAATGCTTGCACAGATGCACTAGCCAATCGTCAGCATCGGTTGCCTCAACACAATTGCTGAAAGTCTTTGGCCCGTTAGCAAGGAACTGGTTAGGTGTAGCAAAGTGATTCTGATTGTTGCCTTGGTTCCCTTGGTTGCCTTGATTGCGCTCTTGGAGAATTTGCATGATCAACTGTGTGTTTGCATTGGTTGTGGCCATCACAGCTTGCCATGCCTCCGAAGGAGGGGGAGGTGGTGGCGGATCAGGATTCGGAGTCGTGCGCATTGGAGGAGCCATCCTGAAGAGGTTGACATCCATTAGCACATTGATAGACAATTATTGAAGCTGAATCCAACGGAATGAAAATTGCAACATATAGTCTTCACATCCAAACAAAATGAACGAATGCATTCCTCTTCAAATGGTCACACATCCATAAATTGAGAAGCCACTTAGAATTAAGGTGGAGAAATAAATCAACAAGGTACGGATCAAGAATGAATAATCGGTAAGAAATCCCAATCTCAAACAAATATCCGTGGAAGAAGAACTAGAGCTACTAGAATTCCCACATATGAAACTCCCGAACCTTTCCGGTTATGCAATCAGGTGTTGGGGATACATGGGAAGCATAATATCTCACCCAAACTAGCAAATCCTACATCCAGTTGTATCCATCCTTCAACACATAACCAAGAAAACTTCGGAAACCATCTACCTCAACCTTCGAAAGGCATCCGTTATACACGTTATGGCGATACTCCCGAACTCCTGCCCCAGTATTGGGTGGCGTCGAGGTTATCTCACCAACGAACTGCATAAAAGAGATTTTCAATGTCGGCATACTAAACTCAGGTATTCCAGAACTGCAACGATAAATTTATGATGACAACACCTCAGAGCTCAACTCCCCGGGACACTTCCACTAAACCCCTGACAGGAGGCACCAAGACAATGTTCTCATCATAAAACCATCGGAACGATTCCAAGATACCCGCGTGATCCTAAAAAAAATTTAGTGAAATTTGAGAAGAGAAGAGTCAAAACTCTACGTCAGGATGCCTTACCATAGCGATGAGGAGACTGGGAAGTAAAAAGAATTCCTAAACTCTCTGATATATAATTCCTAAATGACTCAAAACATTTTTCTAGACACAACTCGGCCGCTAAAAATGATCAAGCAATGGGGCTCCTAAGGTCGGGGAAGGCTCTGATTACCAACTTGTAACACCCTCGATGCGACAATAGCTCCCAGGTGTCGAGGCATGACTTAGAGACATAATCGCATTGAAGGCATATGTCGCAAGTTAGGCAATCTTCACAACATCCCATGTAATATGATAATAAAAGGGGAGATAACATAGTTGGCTTACACTCGCCACGTCAAACAAGTACAAAAATAACATTACATCATCCAAACACTCATGGCCCGACTACGACGCCAAAATAAAAGACAACCCAACATGCGACACGGTCCCGATCACCCCCAACTGGACACCACTACTGATCATCAGGAAAGGAAACATAGTAACGTTGAGAGTCTTCGTCGAACTCCCACTTGAGCTCAAGCATGTCTCTTGGAGCGGAATCATCAGGCCCTGCATCTGGTGTAATAGTAATCTGTGAGCCACAGGGACTCAGCAATCTCGCACCCTTGCGATCAAGACTATTTAAGCTTATAGGTAAGGCAAGGTAAATATATGTGGAGCTGCAGCAAGCGACTAGCAAAATATGGTGGCTAACTTATTCGCAAAAGAGAGCGAGAAGAGGAGGCAAAGCGCGAGCGAGAAACTAGAGAGCAACCTGCGCAAACATTACTCCAACACCGTGTCCACTTCCCGGACTCCGCCGAGAAGAGGCCATCACGGTAACACACTCAGTTGATTCATTTTAAATAAGTTAAGGTTCAAGTTATCTACAACCGGACATTAACAAATTCCCATCTGCCCATAACCGCGGGCACGGCTTTCGAAAGTTCAAATCCCTGCAGGGGAGTCCCAACTTAGCCCATGACAAGCTCTCACGGTCAACGAAGGAATAGACCTCCTCCCAAGACGTTCCGATCAGACTCGGTATCTCGGTTCTTCAAGACACTTCGACAGGTTAAAACAAGACCAGCAACACCGCCCGAATGTGCCGACAAATCCCGATAGGAGCTGCACATATCTCTTTCTCAGGGCACACTCAGATTGTCTAAACTTCCGGTAGGCCAGCCCAGAGTTGCCCCTGGTAGCCACCGGCGGCTGACAGTTTGGACCAACACTCAGAGGAGCACTGGCCCGGGGGGGTTAAAATAAAGATGACCCTTGAGTCTGCAGAACCCAAGGGAAAGAAAAGGCTAGGTGGCAAATGGTAAAACCAAGGTTGGGCATTGCTGGAAAAGCTTTAATCAAGGCGAACTATCAAGGGGTTCCCATTATAACCCAACCGCGTAAGGAACGCAAAATCCGGGAACATAACACCGATATGACGGAAACTAGGGCGGCAAGAGTGGAACAAAACACTAGGCGAGAGGCCAAGCCTTCCACCCTTTACCAAGTATATAGATGCATTAAGATAACATGGCAATATAATGATATCCCAACAAGTAAATAAATGTTCCAACAAGGAACGGCCTCCAATCTTCACCTGCAACTAGCAACGCTATAAGAGGGGCTGAGCAAAGCGGTAACATAGCCAATCAATGGTTTGCTAGGACATGGTGGGTTAGAGGTTTGACATGGCAATTTGGGAGGCTTGAAAGCAAGTGGTAGGCATCGTAGCATTGGCATAGCAAAAGAGCGAGCAAACTAGCATAGCAAAGATAGTAGTGATTTCGAGGGTATGATCATCTTGCCTGCACAGTTGTCAGAGTTGACTGGATCCTCGAAAGCAAACTCAACGGGCTCCTCATTAGCAAACTCGTCTCCCGGCTCTACCCAAACAAACAACAAGCAACAAGGACACAATCAACCACGTGCAAGGATCAAACAAGATGATGCAAAGATGATATGCTATGCGGGATGCGATGCGGGATGCATATGCAAGATGTGACAAGGAATGCATGAACCTGGCCTCAACTTGGAAATCCAAGTGTACCACTGGAAAGATGAGATGAAATCGCTTGAAAACGATATAAAGAACGCCAGAATCGGAGTTACGGTTTGGAAATGGCAAGCGATTCAAAAATGACACCGGTCTGCGATTTACAGCAAGTAGCCATCTAAATGCAATGAGATGAACATGCTACAACTCCCAAACATGGCAACAAAATACATGGCAGGGATGCATTCAAGATGCTTAACAAAAGTCTAGCACTGAGCTACGGCCAATTCATCCATTAACAGGTTCAAACAAGCATGGCAAAAATGCATATGGCAAACAGATCTCAGACTTAGTGAAATTAACACTTGTCTGGAATTTCAGATCAGGTAGCACTCTTCGGAGCAACAAAACTACATGCTACAGGAACTGAACATGGAAAAGGAAAGCATGGCATGGAGCTACTCAAAGAGCTTAACAAAAGTCCCTTAGTGACCTTGAGCCAAAAGGGATCAGAAAATACAATTGCAAGCATGTGAACATGGCAAAAACATAATCAATTTTCAGACTTAGTGAAAACTGGAGCATGCTGAAAATATAACTCAAGTAGACATGTTTACGAGCTCGATGCACTCACCACGGAGCAAGTCATGAAAAACTAAGCATACACCCATCAAGAATACACAAAAAGCAAGCTAGACATGGCAAGAACAATAACATAGCATGCACGGATCAACTACAACATCATCGGCATAATTGCAAACAAGTTGACAATCTGCCCAGATTCACAAAGTAGCAAAAGTAGAGCTTGATTGACTCAAGCTAGGATGCTCCATAATTGCAAACAAAGACATGGATGGATAGAACACTACAAGATTAACAAAACATCCTTACTGATCATCCTCAAAAGAGGCACGGATCACTAGGAAACAACATGATCATATGGCAACATGAGATAAACAGATCAAGGACTTAGTGGAAATGCTAAGTCCCTGAAATCAGAATTACCAAGTGCACCATTTTGCAAGCTTGTACTAGTCACCCCACACATCACAAAAATACGTGGGTTGCACCTCTAGAAATATGAAAAAACCCTTAACAAAACATATGTAGAACATCAGGGCATATCATGCACACATTAATCATGGCAAAAATGACAAAAAGCTAAATGGAGCAGCAGATCTGACAATTATCTTAAGTAGCCCTCTTCTAACAGCATTTCGGGCATCAAGATGAACTCAAATGAAAATGATTCAATGGAATGAAATGATGTACCCTCTGAGTTGAACATTTTGATATGCTATATGCCCAAATCGGAGCTACGGATGCAAAGTTATGGAGCTATGAACATGGGCATATGGATCTGAAAATTCCGAGGACTTGGTAGAAAAAATCAACCTCCAGATCTAGGGTTTCAGTGGCACGCAAAACGAGGCGGCCGGATCTTCGCCGGAGTTCGTCGCCGGAGTAGGAGGGAGAGGAGGCCGGCCGGAGTCGGCGGCGGCACGGCGCCAGCGCGGCGGCCTAGGCGGTGCGGGGGCAGGCGAGGCGGCGCGGCGGCCGGCGAGGCGGCGGGCGGCGGCCGGGCTGGAGGAGGACGGCGACGGGGTTGCGGAGGAGGCGGCGGCCGGCGTCGGGCCCGCGGGGGCTCTCCCCGGGCCGAGCAGGCCGGTGCGGGCATGGGTGGCGGCACGCCACGTGGCACCACGCCACTGGCTGCGGGCGGCGGCGTCGATTTGTCCGGTGCGGCCCGGACGTGTCCGGCGCGCCGGATGGAGGGAGGCTAGGGTTTTGGTGGGGAGGAGAAGGGGAATTTCGGGGCTGGTCTTTAAATATGCATAGAGGGAGCTAGGAGAGTCCAAATGAGGTGCGGTTTTCGGCCACGCGATCGTGATCGAACGATCTAGATGATGGAGAAGTCTTAGGTGGGTTTTGGGCCAAATTGGAAGGGTGTTGGGCTGCAACACACACGAGGCCTTTTCGGTCCCTCGGTTAACCGTTGGTGTATCAAACGAAGTCCAAATGATACGAAACTTGACAGGCGGTCTACCGGTAGTAAACCAAGGCTGCTTGGCAAGTCTCGGTCCAATCCGGAAATGTTTAATCCCCACACACGAAAGAAAGCTAGAAATGACCACCGGAGGAGAACGAAGCGCCGGAATGCAAAACGGACAACGGGGAAAATGCTCGAATGCATGAGATGAACACGTATGCAAATGCAATGCACATGATGACATGATATGAGATGCATGACAACGACAACAACACACGGAGACAAAAACCCGAACCCGAGAAAAATAGAATAACTTAACGCCGGAAACAGCAAGAGTTGGAGTACAAATTGGGAAAGTTACATCCGGGGTGTTACAAAAATAAACCACATTTCTTGCTACTGCACCTCCTAGCCATTCGAAGGATTGGAACCAGACTTGGTTCTATTGCAAAGACACCTCTCCAGAAGGAGAAAATCCTCTGCCAAGTTACCGTGAAAACTGGCTTAGCAACAGGCATCCTCTTCCAGAGCGGATCAGTACGGAAGAACGGGCCAAATATATGCCAACATTTTCAAAGATAGCCTTGATGGCCAATGGTTTAACTAGCGTCGACCTGGTTCGTTGCTGGGTCGCATGGAGGATCTTGCTTTTAAGCCGTCGATCCGGTTTAATTTGTGAATATACCGGCAACTTCAAAGATCTGCCGCGTTACTACCCCATTCGTCTAGAAGATAAACAGATCAACGATATGACCAAGACTCTGCTCAATGAGAGCTTAGAAACTTGCAGTAAAGTGGGGATGAACCCCTTCTGCACCCTCAATAAGCTGCCAGCTGTAAGTATTTTCAAGCAACTTTCACTAACTCATTGTTTGTCAATCTGTATTCTCATTATTACTTGAATTTTCAGCAGGCTGATTCCCCCTTCTGGAGCAAAAAGCTTCAGGATAAACTGACCAATAAGACCAGGAACAAGACCAAGGTGACCAAGAAACAGTAGCGACCAGACCTCAAACAGTCTGATCTCTGTGCATCAGTGTCATCCCTGGATCGGTAATGCTAACACGCACGGTACTTGAGGATTTATAACGGAGTAGCAATCACACACTTATTACATCGAATGTTGCAAAAGGGAACTTATTACAATAAATATGGCTTAAGGACATCTAAAACGATAACAGTGGAAGGCTTGGAAGATAAAGTGAGTCCATCAACTCCAACGGCATCACTGAGTGAAAGACCACGACCTAAGGCACCTTACTCATCGTCTGAAAAGTCTGCAACATAATATGTTGCAGCCCGAAAATGGGTCAGCACATGGAATATGCTGGCAAAATAACACAAGAGAGTAATGAATAGAATAATGCTATCACTACATGCATATATGGCTGGTGGAGGTTGTAGGGTTAATGTTTTGCGAAAAGCCAATTTTTCCCTACTGCAAAGGAATATATTTTATTTAACTACAAAGTTGGTTGAAAACATTGAGAAGGTAAACCCCATCTCAATCCCAATTAAAAGTAATTAATGACCCAATCAAATTATATTTAAGAGTGATGATATCCACATGATAATCCAAGAACTAGATACTCAAGATGCCCATAACCGGGTACACGGCTAACCATGATTAATTTGTAAACTATACAGAGGTTTGTGCACTTTTCCCCACAAGACTCGATCTCCTCCATTGGATTTCTCGCACTACATGATGTTTGAGAAACGGATGACCGAGACACAGTCTTTCCGAAGAGGTCCCCTTAACCGATAGATAGGCGGTACACCTACAATCCCCTACATATGCTAGCCCATCATGGAAAGGTTTCCCACAACTTACTCAACTATGCCAGAGCCCATAATGGCATGTGGCTGCACACGGAAGTTTCCAGCATGAATAATCTTATGATCCCCTTGAGCCTGGGTGGCAGTCCATAGGAAAATCACACGGTACCCCGGGATTTCCAAAAATACAGGCAATCACTGGGTTCCCCAGGTGCCTCAATCCACCCAGATGTGTATTAAAGTTGCCACCTTAAGTTAACCATTAATTAACAACTCACATCTATCATGGATAAACTCAAACCCAAACCACGTCTACTAGCATAGCAACAATATAAGCAACGTACAAGTAACTCCCAGGGTTTGATAATAAAACAGGTGAATAGGTTCTACCTCATCTACTTCCCAACCCACAATTTATTCAGATCCTAACCATGCAATTGTTTGAGGGTGGATCTAATGCAATAAAAACTGGGTAGTAAAGAGGTATGATCAAAGTGTTACTTGCATTGCTGATGATCCATGAAACCTAAAGACTCGTAGTAGCACGCTTCGCACTCCGGGTACTCTATCATAATCAAACAAGCATACAATAAGCAATCAAGCAAGGGGCACGGGTAAAACTCAAATAAGAAGATCTAACTAGAAAGTTCAACTTAAGAACTCTGGTTTGCAAAAAGAATCAAATCAAACGAAGCAACGAAACTCAAACTGCGAAATAAACAAGCTTCATTTACTAATTTGGACTAAAGTCAAATTTTACAATAGCAAAAACTTGTTTAAGTTGGTTAAACAGAAAGAGGGTTTCGAGACGAAACTCTAGGCACTTGAATCGCCTGATTCTGATAACTGAGCGAAAAGAAAAACTAAAACGAAAATCGGATCAGAAATCGTGATCTAAAATAATAACGAAAAATCCGAGAAAAAGAAAAACTAACGAACATGCTAATGAATGAACGTTCGTTATCTGCGGCTAAACGGTGAAAACCGTTTGTTAAAATGAACATCCGAACGAGCGTCCGCTAAATAACAAAACCGAAAAAAATGATCTAAAAATTAAAAAATAAATGGGATCTAGGGTTTTGAAAAAAAACAATCGGTTTTCTCGTGAAAACCGAGGCGGTGGCGGCTACCTCCGGCGAAACGGCGGCGGCGGCGGGCGGCGGCTCCAGCAGGGTCGGGCGGCGGCGGGTGGCGGCTCTGGCGGAGCGGCCGGCGGGGCGGCGGCGGGGCGGGTGCTAGGGTTTCGGCGGCGGCGAGCTTGATGGGCTGTGGGGCTTCGGCCGGCGCAGCTTATAAAGCCCCCCGGGCGGAGTCCCGCTCGGGTACGGCCCGGAGTCGGTTTCTCTTTTTTTTAATTATTCCGCAAAGATAAACAACAAAAGAAATACTAAACGGACTCCAAAAATCCGGAAATAAATTTTCCCCGTCCTCTAAAAATCTACCGGACAAGGTGAACATTTATTTGGGACTCTAATGCAATTCTGAAAAACGCGTATTTTTCCTAATTCAAATAAAAATGCAATAAAACTGCGAATAAAAATCTTATTTGATTTTAATATTAAATCTCCAATATTTATTTATTTTAAGGAAGTCATTTTATCCTCTCTCTTTTATTTTTATAAAATAAATATTTGAAGATAAAATAATAAAATCAAATGATCCTCTTTTCATAATTCGAGAAAAACTCAAATATGAAAATAACGAAACCCCAACTCTCTCCGTAGGTCCTTGAGTTGCGTAGAATTTCTAGGATCAAGCCAAAATGCAATAAAATATGATATGAAATGATGATCTAATGTATAACATTCCAAATTGAAAATTTGGGATGTTACAAACCTACCCCTCTTAAGAGGAATCTCGCCCTCGAGATTCGGGTTGGCTAGAAAATAGGTGAGGGTGATCTTTCTGTAAGTCTTCCTCGCGTTCCCAGGTGGCTTCATCTTCAGTATGATGGCTCCAATGAACTTTACTGAACTTGATAACTTTGCTGAGTGTAACTCGGCTAGCAAACTCGAGAATCTTAACTAGCTTCTCCTCGTAGGTCAAATCGCTATCTAACTGTATTGCTTCCAATGGCACTATATCTCTCAGAGGGATATCAGCCATCTCTGCGTGGCACTTCTTCAATTCAGAAACGTGGAACACGTCGTGAACTCCTGAAAATCCTTCAGGCAATTCCAACTTGTAAGCAACTTCTCCCATACGTTCCAAAACTTTGTATGGTCCCACAAAATGTGGTGCTAACTTTCCCTTAACTCCAAAGCGCTTCACTGAACTCTAGCCTGGTTCCCAAAGTTTCATGCAACTGATTCCAAAACTTTGAGGTAAACTGGGTTCCTCTATCTAATACAATTGTCCTTGGAACTCCATGCAAACATACGATCCTGGTCATGTATATATTTGCCAACTTAGCACTGGTGTAAGTGGTCTTCATTGGGATAAAATGAGCTACTTTCGTCAAACGATCGACTACAACCCATATCGAGTCATAGCCTGAATGAGTCCTGGGTAATCCTGTGATAAAATCCATGCCTAGCTTATCCCACTTCCATTCAGGTATCGGCAATGGCTGCAGCAATCCTCGTGGCTTCTGATGCTCTGCCTTCACTCTCTGACATACATCACAAACTCCTACATACTCCGCAATATCCTTCTTCATTCCGGTCCACCAGAAACTATCCTTCAAATCCAGATACATCTTGGTATTTCCTGGGTGAATCGAATATGGCGAATCATGGGCCTCCTGTAAAATCATCTTCCTGATCTCCTAATCATTTGGAACATATACGCGGTCCTCAAACCATAAGGTATTGTGCTCATCCTCACGAAATCCCTTGGCTTTTCCTTCGCTCATCCTTTCCTTTATCTCGGCAATCTCCTTGTCTGTCCTCTGAGCTTCTCTGATCCTATCCATCAAAGTAGATTGAATCTCCAAAGCTGCTACATAACCTCTCGGAACTATTTCCAAACATAGCTCATGAAGGTCTTCTGCTAACTCCTTAGGTAACTCTCCGGTCATGAGTGTGTTGACATGACTCTTGCGGCTCAACGCATCGGCTACTACGTTAGCTTTTCCGGGATGATAATGCAACTTCATATCATAATCCTTAATGAGTTCCAACCATCTCCTCTGTCTGAGATTCAACTCCTTCTGCGTGAAGATATACTTCGAACTCTTGTGACCTGTGTATACTTCACAATGGTTTCCGATGAGAAAATGTCTCCAAGTTTTCAACGCATGTACTACGGCTACTAACTCCAAATCATGCGTAGCATAATTCAACTCATGGGGCTTAAGTTGTCATGAGGCATATGAAACAACTCGCCCTTCCTGCATAAGCACTGCTCCAAATCCTCGACGAGAAGCATCGCAATACACTTCATAATCCTTGCGTTGATCTGGCGGGATCAACACTGGTGATGTAACCAAGCATTTCTTCAACTCCTAAAAACTAGCCTCACATTCCTTAGTCCATTTGAACTTAGTGTCCTTCTTCAATAACTCAGTCATAGGTTTTGCAATCTTTGAGAAATTCTCAATGAACCTCCGGCAGTATCCTGCGAGTCCAAGAAAACTCTGAATTTCTCCAACTGGCGTGGGTGCCTCCCAATTTGTCACAGTGATGACTTTGGTGGGGTCTACCGCTATTCCTTCTCTGGATATAACATGTCTAAGGAATCCAACTTCCTTCAACCAAAACTCGCACTTGCTGAACTTGGCGTATAGCTGATGTTCTCTGAGCTTCCCAAGTACCAAACGCAAATGCTCTTTATGCTCCTCTTCATTCTTCGAGTAGACCAGAATATCATCTATGAACACCACAATGAACTTATCCAAAAACTCCATAAACACCTTGTTCATCATGTTCATAAAATAGGCAGGTGCATTAGTCAGTCCAAATGACATAACGGTATACTCATATAGCTCGTAACTTGTGGTAAAAGTTGTCTTAGGTGTATCCTGCTCTCGAATCTTCAACTGGTGGTACCCTGATCGCAAATCGATGTTGGAAAACACATTATCTCCTTGCAGCTGATCAAACAAATCATTGATCATAGGCAGTGGGTGATACGTCTCCGTCGTATCTACTTTTCCAAACACTTTTGCCCTTGTTTTGGACTCTAACTTGTATGATTTGAATGGAACTAACCCGGACTAACGTTGTTTTCAGCAGAACTGCCATGATGTTGTTTTATGTGCAGAAAACAAAAGTTCTCGGAATGACCAGAAACTCCACGGGATATCTTACAATAAATAATAAAAACTCCTCGCCAAAGATGAAGACCAGGGGGCCCACACCCTTCTCACGAGGGTGGGGGGCGCCCCCCCTTAGGGCAGGCTCCCTACCTCGTGGGCTCCCTGGAGACCCCCCGACTCCAACTCCAACTCTATATAACTGCTCTCGGGGAGAAAAAAATAAGAAAGAAGAAATCATCACGTTTTACGATACGGAGTCTCCGCCAAGCCCTAAAACCTCTCGGGAGGGCTGATCTGGAGTCCGTTCGGGGCTCCGGAGAGGGGGATTCGTCGTCGTCGTCGTCATCATCAACCATCCTCCATCACCAATTTCATGATGCTCACCATCGTGCATGAGTAATTCCATCGTAGGCTTGCTGGACAGTGATGGGTTGGATGAGATTTATCATGTAATCGAGTTAGTTTTGTTAGGGTTTGATCCCTAGTATCCACTATGTTCTAAGATTGATGTTGCTATGACTTTGCTATGCTTAATGCTTGTCACTAGGGCCCGAGTGCCATGATTTCAGATCTGAACCTATTGTATTTTCATCAATATATGAGAGTTCTTGATCCTATCTTGCAAGTCTATAGTCACCTATTATGTGTTATGATCCGTTAACCCCGAAGTGACAATAATCGGGATACTTACTGATGATGACCGTAGTTTGAGGAGTTCATGTATTCACTATGTGCTAATGCTTTGTTCCGGTTCTCTATTAAAAGGAGGCCTTAATATCCCTTAGTTTCCATTAGGACCCCGCTGCCACGGGAGGGTAGGACAAAAGATTTCATGCAAGTTCTTTTCCATAAGCACGTATGACTATATTCGGAATACATGCCTACATTACATTGATGAATTGGATCTAGCTCTGTGTCACCCTATGTTATGACTGTTACATGATGAATCGCATCCGGCATAATTATCCATCATTGATCCGATGCATACGAGCTTTCCATATATTGGTTTACGCTTATTTACTTTCCTGTTGCTATTGTTACAATCACTACAAAATACCAAAAATATTACTTTGCTTTCATTACTCTTTTGATACCGTTACTATCACTATCATATTACTTTGCTACTAAACACTTTGTTGCAGATACTAAGTTTCCAGGTGTGGTTGAATTGACAACTCAGCTGCTAATACTTGAGAATATTCTTTGGCTCCCCTTGTGTCGAATCAATAAATTTGGGTTGAATACTCTACCCTCGAAAGCTATTGCGATCCCCTAAACTTGTGGGTTATCAAGACTAATTTCTGGCGCCGTTGCCGAGGAGCATAGCTCTATTCTTTGAGTCACTTGGGATTTATATCTGCTGGACACTATGAAGAATTTTAAAGACGCTAAGACAACAATTTATCCCTCAACTACGAGGGGAGGTAAGGAACTGCCATCTAGCTCTGCACTTGATTCGCCTTCTGTTATGAGTAAGCTTGAGACACCTACACCCGCTGCTGCTATTCGTTCTGATATGTTGCATATTATTGATCATGCTACTTCTGCTATGCATGATACTTATGATGAAACTATCTCTATGCCTGATACTACTATGCCACTTAATGATTTTCTTGAGGAATGACTTGCTAGGGCTAGAGATTGAAAATATTGAATCTGATTATGAAGATGAAAGTGATGCTGAAGAATCACTTGTTATTCCTGAGGGTTATTTATTTGATCCAGATGCTTCTTTAGCTATTTTAGCTTGCAAAGATAGATATGAACTCAAAAGGTTATTAGCTAAATGGAATAAGCAATCTCCAAATGCTAGGATGAGACCTGATCCTGCTTTTGCTACTTCACCTATATGTGTTGCTGATAAGGATTATGAATTCTCTGTTGATCCTGATATAATTACTTTGGTTGAATCTGATCCTTTTCATGGTTATGAATCTGAAACTGTTGTAGCACATCTTACTAAATTAAATGATATAGCCACCCTGTTCACTAATGATGAGAGATCACGCTATTTTTATATCCTTAAAATATTTTCGTTCTCATTAAAGGGTGATGCTAAGATATGGTTTAATTCTCTTGATCCTGGTTGTGTGTGTCGTCCCCAGGATATGTTTTATTACTTCTTTGTTAAATATTTCCCTGCTCATAAGAAACAAGCTACTTTAAAGGAAATATACAACTTTGTGTAAATTAAAGAAGAGAGTCTCCCACAAGCTTGGGGGAGGCTTCTCAAGTTACTTAATGCTTTGCCTGATCATCCTCTTAAGAAAAATTAAATACTTGATATCTTTTATAATGGACTAACCGATGCTTCAAGATTACCTGGATAGTTTTGCTGGTTCTCTTTTCAGAGAAAGAACACCGGATGAAGCTAAAATCTTATTGAATAATATGTTGACAAATGAAAATAATTGGGCACCTCCGGAGCCACCTCCTAAGCTAGCTCCTGCTCCAATTAATGATCCTATTCCTAAACCAACTCCGAAGAAGAGAGGTGTTCTATTTCTCAGTCCTGAAGATATGCAAGAGGCAAAGAAATATATGAAAGAAAAAGGTATTAAAGCTGAAGATGTTAAGAATTTACCTCCTATTGAAGAAATACATGGTCTCAATTTACCGCCTGATGAAGAAATATATGATCTTAATCCTTTATTTATTGAAGAACCTCCAGACCTCGATAACCCAACACAGGTAGTAAAGGTAAATTCTCTCTATAGATATGATAAAGCTGAAATCCCTCCTACTAAAATTGCTAGTCAATGCTTGGATGAGTTTGATAATTTTATATTTAAGCAAGAAGACTTCAATGCTTATTTTGGTAGACAATTAAAACAAGATGCTGATATGATTAAATACTTGGGTGATTATATGGCTAATATTAGAGGTGAACTTAAACTTGTTAGCAAACATGCTTCTATGGTTACCACTCAAGTAGAACAAGTACTTAAAGCTCAAAAAGAATTGCTCAATGATATGAATAGTAAGAAAAATGATTATGCTGTTAAAGTGGCTACTAGAACTGGTAGAATGACTCAGGAACCTTTGTATCCTGAAGGCCACCCTAAGAGAATTGAGCAAGATTCTCAGAGAAATAAAATTGATGCACCTAGTTCTTCTAAAAAGAAGAAAAAGAAAAATGATAGAACTGTGCAAACTTCTAGTGAACCTATTGCTGAACCACCTGATAATCCAAATGATATCTCTATATCTGATGCTGAAACACAATCTGGCAATGAACATGAACCTAATGAAAATGTTAATGCTGATGTTCATATTAATGCTCAACCTAGTAATGATAATGATGTAGAAATTGAACCTGCTGTTGATCTTGATAACCCACAATCAAAGAATCAACATTATGATAAGAAAGACTTTGTTGCTAGGAAACATGGTAAAGAAAGAGAGCCTTGGGTTCAGAAACCCATGCCTTTTCCTCCCAAACCATCCAAGAAAAAGGATGATGAGGATTTTGAGCGCTTTGCTAAAATGATTAAACCTATCTTTTTACGTATGCGATTAACTGATATACTCAAAACAAATCTTTATGCTAAGTACATGAAAGATATTATTACAAATAAAAGAAAGATACTGAAAGCTGAAATTTCCACCATGCTTGCTAATTATACTTTTAAGGGTGGAATACCAAAGAAACTTGGAGATCCAGGAGTACCTACTATACCATGCTCCATTAAAAGAAACTATGTTAAAACTGCTTTATGTGATCTTGGAGCCGGTGTTAGTGTTATGCCTCTCTCTTTATATCGTAGACTTGATTTGAATAAGTTGACACCTACTGAAATATCTTTGCAAATGGCTGATAAATCAACTGCTATACCTGTCGGTATTTGTGAGGATGTGCATGTTGTGGTTGCAAACATTACTATTTTAACGGACTTTGTTATTCTTGATATTCCCGAGGACGATAGTATGTCTATTATTCTTGGAAGACCTTTTCTTAATACTGCAGGGGTTGTTATTGATTGCAACAAAGGCAATGTCACTTTTCATGTTAATGGTAATGAGCATACGGTACACTTTCCGAGGAAACAACCTCAAGTTCATAGTATTAATTCTATCGGAAAAATTCCATCGATTATATTTGGAGGTTTTGAATTTCCTCTTCCTACTGTCAAGAAGAAATACGATATACTTATTATTGGGGCCTGTTGAGGTAACCTAGTGTTATTCGAAGTTTCTCCGGCTTCATGTGAATCGGAATGAGTTTGTTAACAAGACTTGATCAACCTTGTTAGTGGATTCCTTTTGACGAGCATGAGATGGATGAAACTAGAAGCACAACCTTTTGTACCCTCTCTATACTTTTTGTTATTTAGTTGAAATAATGTAAAAATAAATAATTTTCTGTCTGTTATCTGATTATCTGTGCAATATAGAAATACCTCGAAAATAAAAGTTCTCCAAATGCCCTAATACTAAGGGTCCCATCTTTGGGGGCATTTATGCTACACGCCTAGCTGCGCATTTTAACATACCTATTAGGCATGCTGAGAAGGAAGAAAAGTGTTGCCTCGTGTTTATCTAGATTATAAAAGTATAGTTGCACATGATTTTATTGTTAAGAATAGGGCAGGAGAGCTTAAATATCAATTGTTCTTTAATAAACATCATCCTGAGACTATTACCTTGCATGCTCCTGCTTTGTTTGATTTGACTGTAGGCAAGTACCTTGTTCCGTTGACGGCTATCCACGCCTACCAGAACCCTGCACCAGCCGAGGAGCCAGAACCGGAACCACAATTTGATCCTTCACGACAATCTAACTATCACTGGGATTCGGACATGATTGTCAGCCAGAGGCAATCGGAGCCTTCTTCTTCCTCATCATAGTACGACCCCAACAACTATTATTATGGATATCAGCCAGGCCAGCCGTGGCCATAGACCAACTTAGGCCAAAAGCCTAAGCTTGGGGGAGTACATATTTCTCACCGACATAACATTTATGTTCACACACACTCATTGCTAGATGTCGGTGCTCAAACTTTTTCATTGTATCATACATACTAGTTTATTTTCTTTTATGCTTTCTTCTTGTGTGTTTGATAAACCTTAAGAAAAACCAAAAAAATTAGTTGTAGCTTTTAATTAATTTACTTTCCATGCTTGTAGTAGTAATTAAAAAGAAAATCCAAAAATATTTCATGTTCTTCTTTTGCTTGTTGGGAGCTTTCCCGTGTAAATAGTTTTATTTCTTTTCTTTTCTTTGGGGTCAGTAGGAGAAGACCTTGATTAAATTGTTGAAGTGGCTCTTATATGCATTATTGTTTATCTGACAAAAGAGCCCATATTGCCTTGTCTTCTCCTGTTTATTGAATGCTCACAGATTCCAGCTTAGTCCAATGCACGTGCACTCTTATTATTATTCACATTGTTTAGTCGTCAAGTGAAAGGCAATTATGATGATATATGATGGACTGGCTGAGATGAGAAAAGCTGATATGAACTCAACCTCTTTTGTTTTTGTAAATATGATGAGTTCATCGTTCTTAATTCAGCTGATTATGAATAAACATGTTTGCAATGACAATTAGAGATCATAGTTGCTTATGCCATGCTTGATTAGCTATGAGTTATAATGATTTACCTTGTGTGCCAACATGCTATTAAAATGGTTATGATGTGGTATGATAGGGTGGTATCATCCTCTGAATGATTTAAGTGACTTGACTTGGTACATGTTCACGCATGTACTTGAAACAAATCAACATAGCCTTCACGATATTTATGTTCATGGTGGATTATATCCTACTCATGCTTGCATCCAATGTTTATTAATTTTAATGCATGCACATGGCTGTTGTCGCTCTCTAGTTGGTCGCTTCCCAGTCTTTTGCTAGCCTTCACCTGCACTAAGCAGGAATACTACTTGTGCATCCAAACTCCTTAAACCCCAACGTTATTCCACATGAGTCCACTATACCTTCCTATATGTTGTATCTACCTGCCGTTCCAAGTAAATTTGTATGTGCCAAACTCTAAACCTTCAAATAATCATCCTGTTTTGTATGCTCGAATAGCTCATGTATCAACTAGGGTTGTCTGTATCTTCCATGTTAGGCGGGTTATTCTCAAGAGGAGTGGACTCCGCTCCTCATTCACGAGATAAAGGGCTGGTCACCGGGATGCCCAGTCCCATGCTTTATGCAAACTAAATCAAAATAATTGCAAACAAAACTCCCCCTGGGTCCTAATGTATGTTGGAGGCACTCGTTATTTAGAGCAAGCCATGGATTGATGTTTGTTGGTGGAGGGGGAGTATAAACTTTACCATTCTGTTTGGGAACCGCCTATAATGTGTGTAGCATGGAAGATATCACCATCTCTTGGTTGTTATGTTGACAATGAAAGTATACCGCTCAAAATGTTATTCACCTCTAATTCAAAACCAAGTTCTGGCACCTCTACAAATCCCTGCTTCCCTCTGCGAAGGGCTTATCTATTTACTTTTATGTTGATTCATCACCCTCTTATTAAAAAGCACTAGCTGGAGAGCGCAGCTGTCATTTGCACTCATTACTATTAATTTATATTGGGTGTGACTATGATTGGATCTCTTTTACCATGAATTACAATGTCTAGTCAGTGCTTGATCTTTAAAGGTGCTCTGCAGTTATGTTTTGCGGTCTCAGAAAGGGCTAGCGAGATACCATATTGTTATATCATATTATGATTGTTTTGAGAAAGTGTTGTCATCCGAGATTTATTATTATGGCTTGCTAGTTGATTATGTTATTGATATGAGTAATCATGAGACCTGAGAATTATTGCAAATGTGGTTAGTTATAAACTTTGTTGAAAACATGAATGCTAGCTTGACATATTTACAACAACAAGAGCAAACAGAGTTTGTAAAAGTTTTTCTTTATTTCTTTCAGTTTGTCAACTAAATTGCTTGAGGACAAGCAAGGGTTTAAGCTTGGGGGAGTTGATACATTTCCAACGTATCTACTTTTCCAAACACTTTTGCCCTTGTTTTGGACTCTAACTTGTATGATTTGAATGGAACTAACCCGGACTGACGTTGTTTTCAGCAGAATTGCCATGATGTTGTTTTATGTGCAGAAAACAGAAGTTCTCGGAATGACCTGAAACTCCACGGGATATCTTACAATAAATAATAAAAAATCCTCACCAAAGATGAAGACCAGGGGGGCCACACCTTTCTCACGAGGGTGGGGGGCGCCCCCCTAGGGCGCGCCCCCCTACCTCGTGGGCTCCCTGGAGACCCCCCGACTCCAATTCCAACTCTATATAACTGCTCTCGGGGAGAAAAAATAAGAGAGAAGAAATCATCGTGTTTTACGATACGGAGCCGCCGCCAAGCCCTAAAACCACTCGGGAGGGCTGATCTGGAGTCCGCTCGGGGCTTCGGAGAGGGGGATTTGTCGCCTTCCTCATCATCAACCATCCTCCATCACCAATTTCATGATGCTCACCGCCGTGCGTGAGTAATTCCATCGTAGGCTTGTTGGACGGTGATGGGTTGGATGAGATTCCCATGTAATCGAGTTAGTTTCGTTAGGGTTTGATCCCTAGTATCCACTATGTTCTGAGATTGATGTTGCTATGACTTTGCTATGCTTAATGCTTGTCACTAGGGCCTGAGTGCCATGATTTTAGATCTGAACCTATTATGTTTTCATTAATATATGAGAGTACTAGATCCTATCTTGCAAGTCTATAGTCACCTATTATGTGTTATGATCCGTTAACCCCGAAGTGACAATAATCGGGATACTTACCGGTGATGACCGTAGTTTGAGGAGTTCATGTATTCACTATGTGCTAATGCTTTGTTCCGGTTCTCTATTAAATGGAGGCCTTAATATCCCTTAGTTTCCATTAGGACCCCGCTGCCACGGGAGGGTAGGACAAAAGATGTCATGCAAGTTCTTTTCCATAAGCATGTATGACTATATTCGGAATACATGCCTAAATTACATTGACGAATTGGAGCTAGTTCTGTGTCACCCTATGTTATGACTGTTACATGATGAACCGCATCCCGCATAATTATCCATCATTGATCCAATGCCTACGAGCTTTCCATATACTGGTTTACGCTCATTTACTTTCCTGTTGCTATTGTTACAATCACTACAAAATACCAAAAATATTACTTTGCTTTCATTACTCTTTTTTTACCGTTACTATCACTATCATATTACTTTGCTACTAAACACTTTGCTGTAGATACTAAGTTTCCAGGTGTGGTTGAATTGACAAATCAGCTACTAATACTTGAGAATATTCTTTGGCTCCCCTTGTGTCGAATCAATAAATTTGGGTTGAATACTCTACCCTCGAAAGCTGTTGCGATCTCCTATACTTGTGGGTTATCAGTGGGTACTTGTTCTTGATCGTCACCTCATTCAATCCTTGATAATCGACAACCATCCTTAACGATCCATCCTTCTTCTCCACTAGAAGTACTGGTGATCCCCAAGGTGATGAGCTTGGGCGAATATATCCTTTATCCAGTAACTCCTTAATCTGCTTCTTAATTTCCTCTAAATCATGTGCGGGCATCCTGTACGGTCTCTTAGATATTGGCCCTGTGCCTGGCAAAAGCTCAATCAAGAACTCGATGTCTCTATCCGGTGGCATGCCTGGCAACTCTTCAGGAAATACATCTGGGAAATCCTTCACCACTGGTACTTCCTCCTGTACAACTCCTGATAAGGAATTTACTTTAGTCCTAATCGGCACATGCCGGGATACATACTTGATCCTTCTTCCTTCTGGGATGGTGAGCAAAATTGACTTACTGGCGCAATCGATGTTTCCTCCATACATCCATAGCCAATACATACCCAGAATCACATCCAAACCTTATGACTCCAAAATTATCAAGTCAGAAGCGAAAACATGACTACCTATGGTTAATGGCAACTGAAAACATCCACTGCTTGCCATATACTCGGCTCCGGGTGAGGTTACTAGCATGGGTGTCTTAAGAACTCTAGTGGGAAACTTATACTTATCCACAAATCCCCTTGATATGTATGAATGCAATGCACCAGAATCGAAAAGAACGACTGCAGTAAATGACTTAACCAAAAACTTACCTATTACTACATCCGGCTGGGCTTCAATCTCCTCCACGTTAACGTGGTTCACTTGTCCCCTATTGAAAGGATTGGGCTTATTCCTAGAGATTTCATTGTCGTTTCCATTCTTCGCTTCAGGACATTCATTAGCGTAATGTCCGATCTTCTGGCACTTGCAGCAAGTAACGTGGCTTAGATCTTTCTTGGCGGGCGTTGCTGGGTTGGAACGGTTCTGTCTGTTGCTTCCTCCATTACCATTCACGTTCTTGGAGCCACTATGGTTGTGAGAACTCCCTCCAGGGTGATTGTGACCTCCATGGTTATGCTGGAGGGGTCCTCCCGAGTTTGGGGTAAAACGGGGTCTCTGCTGAGCTCTAGAATTATACTTCCCCTGTCCATACTTCCTCTTGCGGTTAGCAATCTGCGGTTGCTTCCCTTCAATCATGAGAGCTCTATCTACCAACTCCTGGTAGTTATTGAAATTTGCCACCATCAACTGCATGCTCAGCTCATCATTCAGTCCTTCTAGGAACTTCTCCTGCTTAGCTGCATCTGTAGCAACGTCATCTGGGGCATAACGTGCTAGCTTACTAAAGTCATCAACATACTGGCCAACTATGCGTCCTCCTTCGTGTAAGTTGTGAAACTCACGCTTCTTCATGGCCATAACTCCTGTCGATACATGGGCAGTGCGAAAGGCCTGCTGGAACTGGTCCCATGTAACAGTGGCTATAGGATAGGTGACAGTGTAATTCTCCCACCATGAGGCTACACGTCCATCCAATTGGTGTGCGGCAAAACGCACCTTCTCAACGTCTGTGCATCCTGTAGTGGTTAACTCCCTTCCAATCCTGTGGAGCCAATCATCTGCTACTATCGGCTCGGTGCTACTGGAAAACACCGGCGGCTGCAACCTCAGAAAACGGGCTAAGTTGTCAACTGGGGTGGTGGTGGTGGTGGTGGTGGTGGGTTGTTGTTGTTGTTGTTGCCTTGGTTCTGAACTAACAACTGCATCAGGGTATTCTGCTGCTGGATCAACTGAGTGGGCTCCGGTGGAAAAGTAAATCTGGGGTCACATCTCGGAGGCATCTGAGGGTTTAGAGGGAAGATGAATAGAATAGAATGAGGTCTAGTAAGAAAACACTACCCATATGCACATGAGACAAACACAATCATATCACTCAATAAATCAAGCAAGGGCATACAATCGGTCTAGAACTATCATTACAAAAGTGCACAGACTATACTATATACATGGTGGAATACTACTACTGATATGGTGGTCGACTAGAAATATTGATCGGTCGAAGACTCCATGATATCTGCTCCAGCTTCATCAACATAGTCATAATCGCTATCGTCGGGGTCTGAGTCGGTATCGTTGATGATGATGTAGTCTTCAGAACGAATCTCCTTGGGTTCATCGTCTTCTCCTCCTGACACGGGGTCTCCCATGAATACTCCTAGCTTCCTTGTCAGGTCGTCATTCTTCTCCACTAGCACGGCGATTTCCTCCTTATAATCTTCACGAGTAGCCTTGAGTTCTTCCTCCAGCTCCGTGATCCTTGTCATTGCCTTCTTCAGATCTATCATACCTGCGCACATCTGATTCTCCTGGCGGCGAATATGCTGGTTTAACTCCTGGATGAAAGATGCAATAGATCTATCCTTCCTGGTGTTAATCATCTCCCATTTCTCATCTCAGCACCCACAAATCTGTTAAATAGTATCCTTAAGCTCCTTATGGTAAACTTCTCCAATGTGTCCCATGGTGATGTGGGCTGCCATACTCTTTCCTAGACTCCAGGTTGGTGCATCAAAGGAAAACTCTATGGGCTTAGTGACTGGCGTAAATGTCCTTCCTAGAACTTGAACTTGAATCATCCAGCGCTCCTCTTCTGGTAAAGTGGATTTGTAAGTCCCGCTGAAGCTTGGTATTCCAATGTACAGGTACTTAGTGACTTCCTTCAAGTGTCGTCCAAAAGGTGCTTCTTCATCCGGTTGTGGAAACTTGTTCCTTGTGTCCGCCATCCTAAATATAGAAAATGGAGAGGAGTCAGAAATGAGGAGAGAGTAGTGGTATAGGGCTTTAGCTTAGTGGTCGTGTCCTACGATCAGTGTGTGCTCTGGTACCATCTTGTAGCGACCAGACCTCAAACAGTCTGATCTTTGTGCATCAGTGTCATCCCTAGATCGGTAATGCTGACACACACAGTACTTTAGGATTTATAACAGAGTAGCAATCACACACTTATTACATCAAATGTCTCAAAAGAGAACTTATTACAATAGAAATGGCTTAAGGCCATCTAAAATGATAACAACGGAAGGCTTGGAAGATAAAGTGAGTTCATCAACTCCAACGACATCACTGAGTGAAAGACCACGACCTAAGGCACCTTACTTGTCGTCTGAAAAGTCTGCAACATAATACGTTGCAGCCCGAAAATGGATCAGCACATGGAATATGCTGGCAAAATAACACAAGAGAGTAATGAATAGAATAATGCTATCACTACATGCATATATGGCTGGTGGAGGTTGTAGGGTTAATGTTTTGCGAAAAGCCAATTTTTCCCTACTGCAAAGGAATATATTTTATTTAACTACAAAGTTGGTTGAAAACATTGAGAAGGTAAACCCCATCTCAATCCCAATTAAAAGTAATTAATGACCCAATCAAATTATATTTAAGAGTGATGAGATCCACATGATAATCCAAGAACTAGATACTCAAGATGCCCATAACCGGGGACACGGCTAACCATGATTAATTTGTAAACTATACAGAGGTTTGTGCACTTTTCCCCACAAGACTCGATCTCCTCCATTGGATTTCTCGCACTACATGATGTTTGAGAAACGGATGACCGAGACACAGTCTTTCCGAAGAGGTCCCCTTAACCGATAGATAGGCCGGTACACCTACAATCCCCTACATATGCTAGCCCATCATGGAAAGGTTTCCCACAACTTACTCAACTATGCCAGAGCCCATAATGGCATGTGGCTGCACACGGAAGTTTCCAGCATGAATAATCTTATGATCCCCTTGAGCCTGGGTGGCAGTCCATAGGAAAATAACACGGTACCCCGGGATTTCCAAAAATACAGGCAATCACTGGGTTCCCCAGGTGCCTCAATCCACCCAGATGTGTATTAAAGTTGCCACCTTAAGTTAACCATTAATTAACAACTCACATCTATCATGGATACACTCAAACCCAAACCACGTCTACTAGCATAGCAACAATATAAGCAACGTACAAGTAACTCCCAGGGTTTGATAATAAAACAGGTGAATAGGTTCTACCTCATCTACTTCCCAACCCACAATTTATTCAGATCCTAACCATGCAATTGTTTGAGGGTGGATCTAATGCAATAAAAACTGGGTAGTAAAGAGGTATGATCAAAGTGTTACTTGCATTGCTGATGATCCATGAAACCTAAAGACTCGTAGTAGCACGCTTCGCACTCCGGGTACTCTATCATAATCAAACAAGCATACAATAAGCAATCAAGCAAGGGGCACGGGTAAAACTCAAATAAGAAGATCTAACTAGAAAGTTCAACTTAAGAACTCTGGTTTGCAAAAAGAATCAAATCAAACGAAGCAACGAAACTCAAACTGCGAAATAAACAAGCTTCATTTACTAATTTGGACTAAAGTCAAATTTTACAATAGCAAAAACTTGTTTAAGTTGGTTAAACAGAAAGAGGGTTTCGAGACGAAACTCTAGGCACTTGAATCGCCTGATTCTGATAACTGAGCGAAAAGAAAAACTAAAACGAAAATCGGATCAGAAATCGTGATCTAAAATAATAACGAAAAATCCGAGAAAAAGAAAAACTAACGAACATGCTAATGAATGAACGTTTGTTATCTGCGGCTAAACGGTGAAAACCGTTTGTTAAAACGAACATCCGAACGAGCGTCCGCTAAATAACAAAACCGAAAAAATGATCTAAAAATTAAAAAATAAATGGGATCTAGGGTTTCGAAAAAAACAATCGGTTTTCTCGTGAAAACCGAGGCGGTGGCGGCTACCTCCGGCGAAGTCCGGCGAAACGGCGGCGGCGGCGGGCGGCGGCTCCAGCAGGGTCGGGCGGCGGCGGGTGGCGGCTCCGGCGGAGCGGCCGGCGGGGCGGCGGCGGGGCGGGTGCTAGGGTTTCGGCGGCGGCGAGCTTGATGGGCTGCGGGGCTTCGGCCGGCGCAGCTTATAAAGCCCCCCGGGCGGAGTCCCGTTCGGGTACGGCCCGGAGTCGGTTTCTCTTTTTTTTAATTATTCCGCAAAGATAAACAAACAAAAGAAATACTAAACGGACTCCAAAAATCCGGAAATAAATTTTCGCCGTCCTCTAAAAATCTACCGGACAAGGTGAACATTTATTTGGGTCTCTAATGCAATTCTAAAAAACGCGTATTTTTCCTAATTCAAATAAAAATGCAATAAAACTGCGAATAAAAATCTTATTTGATTTTAATATTAAATCTCCAATATTTATGTATTTTGAGGAAGTCATTTTATCCTCTCTCTTTTATTTTTGTAAAATAAATATTCAAATATAAAATAATAAAATCAAACGATCCTCTTTTCAAAATTCGAGAAAAACTCAAATATGAAAATAATGAAATCCCCAACTCTCTCCGTAGGTCCTTGAGTTGCGTAGAATTTCTAGGATCAAGCCAAAATGCAATAAAATATGATATGTAATGATGATCTAATGTATAACATTCCAAATTGAAATTTTGGGATGTTACAGAAACCTGCCAAGAAGAAGGCAGATGCGATTGATCCATTCACCCTGGATGATGAGTCGGAGGTAGAACTTGACTCACTTGGATCTTTCTTTGTTCACCTTATTGACATTCATTACTATCAGGATGATGCGGAAGCCAGCCATGTAGATGGTGAAGAGGTAACTATCCGTTCCTCTGACTCAAAACCTCTGCCAAGACAGAAAGTTCGTCGAGTGAGCCGGAACTCACCCTTTAGCTTACTTGGATCCCAACTTTCTTTTGAAGAAACAGCAGCATGAAGTTCGTCGTACAACCCGGAACAGTGGTGGTGGGATTCTTTCCTCCGGCTTACCCAACACACCGGCTCCTCGCAAGCACCGAGTAGAGGTTTCATAGATTTCTGACTTATATTTTCCTAAGGCGGGTCTTATTCGACAACCCCTTAGCCCTTCTGATTCAAACTATGATGGAACTTCTCACTCTTCCTCCGGCGACTCAACTGGAACTCAGATTCCTCTTTTCAAAATCGTGCCCAGGTGAGAACATTAAACTTGTGTGCTTTAACACTTACTCAATTGATATGCTAATCCTATCATGTGTTTTATTCTCAGTGCCATAGCCAAGCCCAGCAAGAAGCTGAAAGTGAACAAACCGGCTGAAGATCCCAAAGCTGCTGACCCGGAGAAGTAGACAATATCTAAATCTTTGCATCAAACCTCTGAAACAGCCATGGATGATCCACCGCCAGAAGAACACCATGTCACCATGGACTCCATGGATGTTAACCCGGGTCATGCTAAGCCGCCCAGTCCCGCTCGACCGGCTCAAGAAACTGAAGACGTAATAGTTACTAGGACGGCTTACACATCACCAGGCAATCTCACTGTCTTATCCAAGCATAGCGCCAAAGAAGAATTCTCAGCCGCTGACAAAGGCAAGTGGAAACTGGATCTGGAGAGTTATGCCCAGTTCAATGCTCAGGAGATTCATGCGGGTTATCTAAACCGCCTTCACACCAGCCGTGATTTTGAAGCCAGCCTGGTTAACCTTATGAAGGAGCGCTTTAAGGTAAGCACTAACAAAACCTTCTCATATAATTATATATCTGTCAGCCGCCAAGTCTACAGAATATGAAAAACTTGAATATGTTGTAGACTTAGATATCCTTGTTGATCTTGTAGCTATGCCATAGCAATGTGTAACTGCTGGATGAAATGAGTAGTCCCCAAGGGATGGTTTAAACTAGAAGATTAAGTCGTGACTTTCAATTAGTAGCGCCAAAATCCACATATGTAGCCCCCAAGGGCCGACTTAAGCTGCATAGCTAAGCCGGGACTTATCACCATATGCATGAACAAATCCACATATGTAGCCCCCCTAATCCGGCTGCAGTTGAAGGGACGTAGCCGGGTCATGAAAGATTTGGCTTAAAAAAGAGCAATGTGCATTAGCCCCCAAGTGCCAAGTAAAATATTTATATTATGCTTGGGACTTCAACTGAAGTGATGATAACGTTGTTTGAATCTCTCTTGTCTCACAGGCTGAATTAAACATGAAAGAATCCCAAGTGGTGGATCTATGGAAGAACATCCAAACCCAGCAATCTGAAACTTCCAAGGCCAAATCAGAACTGAAGACTACTTTCGAAAATATTGAGAAGCTGAAAAGGATTTTGGTGCTGAAAGAACAAGCTGGGATACTGAGAAAGCGGCTCTGTTAAAAAGAGCAGAAGATGCTGAGGCTGCTCTTAAGCCGGTGACTAACGAGTTATCTGGCTTGAAGCATCAAATCAATAGCATGACAGTTGCCATCTTTGGTAAGTAATACTGTAGTTCAAACTTTCACCACCAGTGAATAACAATCCTTAGCCAGTTTACTAGCGCCATTCAGCCGGTTTATCAATATCTTTGCTAATGTAGGCTCCAGAATTTCCAACCTTGGCTCAGATATGCGCATGAAGCTTAAAGCTGCATACACCCTTGTGGAGCAATTGTATACAGGTGCTCAACGAGCTATAGCTACCGTCTCTCATACCAAACAGCCACCTCCCATTATAAGATAAACCTTGGATAAGATGTCAGTCATCCCCGAACGGGTTGAAGAAATAAAGCGGTCAGCTTCCAGAGCTGGTGCCATCACCGCCCTAAGCCGGGCCAAGGCATGGCAGGCCGAGCTTGACCCGGAGGAATTGGCCACTGGCTGTCCAAGCCTTAAGGAAGATGGGTCTCCCTTTAGTGCAGATGACTTCACCAAAATCGTAAGGGAGATGTGTCCTTTGGTGAGAAAACAGGCTAAGGAGACCGATCTCGCCAAGTATGAGGCGGCTTATTGTAACGCCCCAAGACCGGAGCTTCAGATGTCTTCCAGGGTTTCCGAGATTCGTTGTGTGACTTGTTTCGTCTGTTGCATTCATCTTTGCATCATGTGCATTGCATCATGTCATCATGCCATCATCTCATAAATCTTTGCACCTCAACTCACTAAATAAATTGCATGGATCTTCAGTCCATTTAAATCGAGGGAACTCACATGGTGGTTTCTCTCTATAACCTATCCTCCCGATAGTAGGGAGCTATATTCAATATTTCTTTAATTTGATATTCACCATAACACACGTGCAAAAATAATCCTCATGCCTTTTTCCTTCTCAACTCTTGGTCTCTAACTTTGTCATATATCTTTTCTTCATTTTCCGGAGCTCCACCTAAATTCTCAACATTTTTGGGCACTTCGAAAAACCTGTCCTAGTTCAAACCTTTTGAATTAAATTCAAATGAATTTGAATTTAATCTTTCAAACTTGACCTTTTCTATTTTCTCAGGCTATGCACATTTTCACTAGTTCGTGAAAATTATCCCCATGCCCGGAGTCCTCCCCTACCTTCTCTTTCTTTTCTTTCTCTTTTTCTGTTTTGTTTTAAATGGAAAAGATGGGAAAGAGAGAGAGAAAGCAGAGAGCCCAACTGGGCCTCCCTAGGCCATTTTCCGCGCCGGCCCACCTGCACCACCCGCACCTAGGCCGGCCCAAGGCCCACTCCCTCCCTAACCTAGCACTGACCGAACCCTCTATCTCTCCCTCCTCCTCGTTCCCTCACCGCCGCCAGTAGCGCTGCACGCACGCACGCACGCTCCCTTCCCTCGATTCCATCTCTCCCTCCCGCAGCGCCCGACTCCCCATCTCCCTCGCAGACTCGCTCTCTCCCGACCCTCTCTTCTCCCCTGCTCGCGCCGCCAGAGAGGAGAGGTCTCTCGCCCCACCCATGCACGCAGGAGCCCTCGCGCTCGGTCCCCGTCCTCGCTAGCGCACCTCGACGCCCCGTCCCCGCATGGCTCCATCCTCGCCGCCTGCAAGCTCCGTCCAGCGAGCGCCGCGGTGTTCCTCGTGTTCATGGCCTCCTCGCCGCCGTTCACCTTCGCCTCGAGCTCCCGGAGAGCGCTGACGCGCCTCCTCCACGGCCTCCTCCTCGTCCAGGAGAGCCGACACCCTGTTCAGCAGCCATGGCGCCGCCGCGGGTCTCTCTCTCTCGATGTCATGCCGTGCTACATCCCGCGAACCTTCCTGCCTCCTTGACCTCCAAGCCACCCAGTCGCACCCTTCTTCTCTTGGCTGAGGCCGCCGCCGGCGCCCGAAGCGCCCAGCGCCCACTTCTGCCATGGACTTTCTCCTCCCGTGCCTATAGCCACTCCATCCTATTACTGCTCTTCCTGTGATGCGCCGCGCCGTCGTCGACCTCCTGTTTTCACGGGACCACCGCCTCGCTGCCTCATGCGCCTCCGCCTCTGTTGCCTCCATTTGGGGCTGTTTCGTTTTGGGCTTCATGGAAACGTCCTCTCTGACAAGTGTACGAGTATACAGTGTCGCGTCCAGTACCTTTGCCAGCGTCTCCGGAACCGCCAAGGCTTGAAAGTCCACCAAGACCTCGACCTCAGTACATGTACGACTACAACATGAACGAGTACCACGATGACCCTCGAAGAGCTCGGATCCGTCAAGTTCGACTACAACATGTGTACAACTACGCGGAGTCGCCAAGTACCACTTGGAACGTCAAGTACCGTCGAACCACGAAGACTCCGTGGTCGTCAAGATCCTCGCCGTGACCTCGAACATCTACGGAATGTGCACAGCTACAAAAATGGGTTCCACTACCGGTGCCGAAGACCCGTGTAACGGTATCGTCAAGTCCGACTACCGTCGCGTGAACAACTACTTCCACTACCGTCGTCGCGAGAACGCCTACCTCCCTCTACGAACTTGATCCATTCCGATAAGGCACGCTTCGAAAGGTATAACCATCGACACGACCGTCCGTGGACCGAATGCATGTTATGTGATACGAGATGAACCCCGTGTTTGCAGCGTGTCTGTTTGTTACGTGCACGACCCTCGGTTGCCATGCCGCCGACACATGGGACACCCGGTATCCGGGAGCGCCCCACCTTCTTTTGCTCGCTCCCGCCACTTCCTTTTGCACCAGTATCTCCATGAGCTACTGGAACCGATATGTTGCCGTGGCATCACTTTCGGATTCGTTGTCGTGGCACCCCTTTTGTTTCTGCCACGATGACAAATGCTTCATATAATGCTCTTATCAACATTTTCATAAAACTTGCATAAAACTTGTTCATGTCATCCGCAGCATGATAACAACAATTAAATGTTTAAATTGTTGTTGCAATAAATTACTAAAGCATATGGGGATTTACCGGATTCATTATTTGTTATATCCGGCCCCATTTAAATTGCTTAAATGGTATAGTTTTGTTATGCTTCACATCTTGCCATGTTAACCAACATTTAATATTGTTGGGTACATAAACGAGATCGAACTAAATAACTTGAACGTGGTGTTTCATCAATATGCAACGGAGTTGCATATGGAGCTCCACTTAATTTGTAGGGTTGTTTGTGCACCTTGCCATGCCATGCCTCTTTAAACCAAACATGCATCATACTTGGTTGTGCATCATGCCATGCATATGTGGTGGTTGTTTACCATGTTGTTTGCTTTCTTTCCGGCGTTGCTTCTTCGGGTTAGTTCCGATAACGTCGTGTCTGTGAGGATTCGTTCGACTACGTATGTTTGTCTTCTTCATGGACTCGTTCTTCTTCCTTGCGGGATTTCAGGCAAGATGATCATACCCTCGAAATCACTTCTATCTTTGCTTGCTAGTTGCTCGCTCTTTTGCTATGCCTATGCTGCGATACCTACCACTTGCTTATCATGACACCCATATTATTGAACCCAACCTCTAACCCACCTTGTCCTAGCAAACCGTTGATTGGCTATGTTACCGCTTTGCTCAGCCCCTCTTATAGCGTTGCTAGTTGCAGGTGAAGTTTGGAGCTTGTTCCATGTTTGGAACATGGATATTTTGTTGGGATATCACAATGTATCTTATTTAATTAATGCATCTATATACTTGGTAAAGGGTGGAAGGCTCGGCCTTATGCCTAGTGTTTTGTTCCACTCTTGCCGCCCTAGTTTCCGTCATATCAGTGTTATGTTCCCGGATTTTGTGTTCCTTACGCGGTTGGGTTATAATGGGAAACCTCGCCTTGAATAAAACTCCTCCAGCAAGGCCCAACCTTGGTTTTACCATTTGCCACCTAGCCTTTTCCTTTCCCTTGGGTCGGCCAGCCCAAGGGTCATCTTTATTTTAAACCCCCGGGCCAGTGCTCCTCTGAGTGTTGGTCCAACCCAGAGCACCGTGCAGGGCCATCCCTTGGCAACTTGGGTTACGTCGGCTCCTGTACGCTTAGCTTATCCGGTGTGCCCTGAGAACGAGATATGTGCAGCTCCTATCGGGATTTCTCGACACAGTGGGTGGTCTTGCTGGACTTGTTTTACCATTGTCGAGGATGTCTTGTAGAACCGGGATACCGAGTCTGATCGGAATGTCTCGGGAGGAGGTCTATTCATTCGTTGACCGTGAGAGCTTGTGATGGGCTAAGTTGGGACACCCCTGCAGGGATTTGAACTTTCGAAAGCCGTGCCCGCGGTTATGGGCAGATGGGAATTTGTTAATGTCCAGTTGTAGAAAACCTGAAGTTGACCTTATTTAAAATACATCAACCGCGTGTGTTACCGTGATGGTCTCTTTCCGGCGGAGTCCGGGAAGTGAACACGGTGTTGGAGTTATGCTTGACGTAGGTTGTTTTAGGATCACTTCTTGATCATACTTGTATCGACCGTGCTTTGCCTTCTCTTCTCGCTCTCATTTGCGTATGTTAGCCACCATATATGCTAGCCGCTTGTTGCAGCTCCACCTCATACATGTACCTTACCCAAAAGCTTAAATAGTCTTGATCGCGAGGGTGCGAGATTGCTGAGTCCCTGTGGCTCACAGATAATTCCAAAACCAGCTTGCAGGTGTCGATGAGTACCGTGCAGATGACGCAACCAAGCTCAGGAGGAGCTCGATGAAGATCTTGTCCTTTGTGTTGTTTCGTTCTAGTTGATCAGTAGTGGAGCCCAGTTGGGGTCGATCGGGGACCTTGTCGCTTTTGGGGTTCTTCTTTTATTTTGGTTCCGTAGTCGGACCTTGATTGTATCTGGATGATGTAATGCTTTATTCATGTAATTCTATGAAGTGGCGATTGTAAGCCAACTATGTAACTCTTTCCCTTATGTATTACATGGGTTGTGTGAAGATTACCTCACTTGCGACATTGCTTTCAATGCGGTTATGCCTCTAAGTCGTGCTTCGACACGTGGGAGATATAGCCGCATCGAGGGTGTTACAAGTTGGTATCAGAGCCTTCCCCGACCTTAGTAGCCCCTTTGCTTGATCGTTATTAGCGGCCGAGTTGTGTCTAGAAAAATGTTTTGAGTCATTGAGGAATTATATATCAGAGAGTTTAGGAATTCTTTTTACTCCCCAGTCCCCTCATCGCTCTGGTAAGGCATCCTGACGTAGAGTTTTGACTCTTCTCTTCTCAAATTTCCACTAAATTTTTTTTAGGATCACGCGGGTATCTTGGAATTGTTCCGATGGTTTTGTGACGAGAACATTGTTCTTGGTGCCTCCTGTCATTTAGGGGTTGTGGCAGTGTCCCGGGGAGTTGAGCTCTGAGGTGTTGTTGTCACAATTTTATCGTTGCAGTTCTGGAATACCTGAGTTAAGTACGCCGACATTGAAAATCTCTTTTATGTAGTTCATTGGTGAGATAACCTCGACGCCACCCAGTACTGGGGCGGGAGTTCGGGAGTATTGCCATAACTTGTATAACGGATGCTTTTCGAAGGTTGAGGTAGATGATTTTCTAAGGTTTCTTGGTTATGTGTTGAAGGATGGATACAGCTGGATGTAGGATTTGCTAGTTTTGGGTGAGATATTATGCTTCCCCTCTATCCCCAACACCTGATTGCATAACCGGAAAGGTTCGGGAGTTTCATAGGTGGGAATTCAAGTAGCTCTTAGAATATCTTTCCGACAGATGTATGATATGAAATTGGGGTTCGACGTCTAGTGGTCCGCCTATTCACGGTCGATTTTACAGTGGTCTCATTGTGTCTTAAAGAGTCCTTGGCTATGCCGACTCGGGGACGCTTCGTATGTCATGTGCACTGCCTTGCACATGATGGTGTTGTACGATCGAGCCCGTGTAGGCCCCACCACGAAAACTTCGGACGAAATCTCTATCATATGTTTGTTCCGGCTTATTTTGCAAGCCAATCCTTGTTTTGTTTTGAGCTGTGGTATTCGAGTTGCTTCAATGTCAAATGTTGATTCCATACCTTTCCTAAAAGGTGTTCTTATACTCCGATGTGAATACTAATCCTTCTCGATAATCGAGATCATCATATCACTCCTTTTCACCGGTGTGTTTCTCTTCAAGTGGATCCGATCATTTTCAACATCCACAAGATCTACTCAAATTTTGGTCAATGGTGTTTGTTTCATCCATCTCCAAGTTGTCTTTGTTTTCCCACCATCCCACCCCTTTTCTTCAAGGAATCAGGTTTCTTAATCAAGTATCCTTTTATTCATGAGAATTCTCTCCATTCTTTTTTTCCTTCATGTTTTTACCCGGTGTTTCTCATGAAGATGCTCTACAAGTTCATCATTATTCATTCTCTTTCTTCTCCGGTGGAACTAATTCAAGCTTTGTTGATCATATCCTTCCCTTGTTTCAAATGCCTTCTCATACCGGTGCTCCTCATGTTCATTCTTTTCTCGCTATTCAATTGTTCTGGAGTGCTCATAATATCTAGAAGAATCGTGTTTCCACTCTGCTTTCATTCAAGCTCTTTCGAGGATGTTATCTCTTTTGAGCCATGTAATTCAACTGGTGCAATCTATCTTTTAAATCCTTCAATGATGTTTCTTTTGAGTGGGCCCTAACCCACAGGTCTTTTCCCAGGATCTTACCTGACTCTTCTTATTTTACCGGAGCTATTCTCAAATCTTTCAAAGTGTGACGTAAGAATGAATCATCATCAGTCGTATGTATTTCTCCAAGATCCTCCAAATTCTTTTCATCGTTGGCTGAACCTTCCATTTTTCATCCCGGAGTATCTCAACAATTTGGTGGTTTTTTCTCATCATGTGAAGACTGAAGAAGATTTTATCCCAATCTTGTTCTTGTCTCTTCAAGACTCGTCATTCTAACTTGTTGCCATCCTCTCATAGTTGCTTTTGGATTGTGAGAATTTTTTTTTTCACCTATTCGGAGCAATTCAAGAGTCTTTTCAGTTTGATTCTCCGGAGCCCATCATCTAAGATTTATTCATTCTCAGCTGTCAGTCATCATTCTCTAAATCTTACCGGGGCATCATTCAAATTTCTCTAATCACCTCGGGATCTCTTTGTTCACTTGAATCTAAATTCTCTCAAGTATCTTCGTTCATTTCATAATTCTTCCCGGTGTTTATTTATCTTTTCTTCGTTCTTTTTCAATTCTTACGGTGGTTCTTCCAAGATTTTGTCTTCCTTCGTTCATCATATCAATTTATTCGTTGTTTCAACCTGGCCGGTGGTTCATGGAAGACCTTTCAAAATTGACGCTATATCTATCTTAATCCTTTCTACGAGAATAAGTAGTATGCCAATTCCATTGCTTGTCATCAATTTTAATTGGTGAAGGATATGCATAATGTAATTCTTATTCTTGTTTCATCGAGTTTATTCAATTACTATTTTCTGGAGTGGTTCATCATACTTATTCTTGGTTTCAAGTACTCATCTTTCTTTCCCGGAGTTCCAAGCTCTCGCAATTATGTAATCACAGAGATCTATCAAAAATCTTTACAAGGATTCACCTTGTGTTTTCAACTTCTTTTTTCTTCCGTTTGATCATCCTTTTGTCACCGGAGTTCTTCAGGGAGGCTTGACATGGTGTTTCATCAAGGAATTAATTCCTTCTCGAAGTGTTCATCGAGATTCTTTTCTAAGAAACTCAAGCTTTCATCATCTTGCTATCTGGAGTGCAATTCTTTCTTCTGTATTATTGGAGGTGGTATTATGTCATTCTTAATAATTGAGTTCATGTTGTCATGATTCACATGTTGTCAAGAATGAGATATTTTAAATCCAGCAATCTCGTCATTGGAGTTATCTTGGGCTATACTTCACCTAAAGCCTTCCCTAAGGATCATTGCTAATTGTGGTGCTTATAAATGACCCAAGTTCTTCATTTATCCTCCCGGTGATATAGTTTCTCGTCTCCTTGTAATATCAATCCAATCAAATCTTTTTTCGTGAGTGGCAAGTTGTCACCTCATAATGGTTACTACAAGACCTTATCAATCTTATCCTTTCGTTGTTGGTGTTCCAACAACTCCGTTCGACACTTATCCTAAGGATGCCTTTTCAAGCTCACTTGTGGCAGAAGTTCCCATTTTCTTCTCCATTCTTTTGTTCCGACGATCTACCTTTTATTCCTTCATCCGGAGGCATTGTGATGTTGCTCTCTTCAACCCATCTTCTTGTGTTTTCAGGAGCGTGTTCTTTTATGGGTTTATACATTCAACCGGAGTGTTGTGCCCTCTGCTCAAGTTCCTTCATCTTATCAAGTCTTTCATCTCTTTTCAAGCGGAGTGCTACCCGAATCGGTTCTTTCTTATTCCTCTTTCTTAACGGAGTGCTTTCAACTTCGTTTATCCCCATTGCATTCTTTCTTTCAATTTGCTCAATTTTTTCAAGGTTCTTTGGTTTCACTCGTTTGTCAAAGAACCAACTTAGTTTTACCTCTTCTCTTCCTCTTCCTTTTCCCTCCGGTGCCATTCTAGATCTCGGGACGAGATCCTCTCGTAGTGGTGGAGTGTTGTAACGCCCCAAGACCGGAGCTTCAGATGTCTTCCAGGGTTTCCGAGATTCGTTGTGTGACTTGTTTCGTCTGTTGCATTCATCTTTGCATCATGTGCATTGCATCATGTCATCATGCCATCATCTCATAAATCTTTGCACCTCAACTCACTAAATAAATTGCATGGATCTTTAGTCCATTTAAATCGAGGGAACTCACATGGTGGTTTCTCTTTATAACCTATCCTCCCGATAGTAGGGAGCTATATTCAATATTTCTTTAATTTGATATTCACCATAACACACGTGCAAAAATAATCCTCATGCCTTTTTCCTTCTCAACTCTTGGTCTCTAACTTTGTCATATATCTTTTCTTCATTTTCCGGAGCTCCACCTAAATTCTCAACATTTTTGGGCACTTCGAAAAACCTGTCCTAGTTCAAACCTTTTGAATTAAATTCAAATGAATTTGAATTTAATCATTCAAACTTGACCTTTTATATTTTCTCAGGCTGTGCACATTTTCACGAGTTCGTGAAAATTATCCCCATGCCCGGAGTCCTCCCCTACCTTCTCTTTCTTTTCTTTCTCTTTTTCTGTTTTGTTTTAAATGGAAAAGATGGGAAAGAGAGAGAGAAAGCAGAGAGCCCAACTGGGCCTCCCTAGGCCATTTTCCGCGCCGGCCCACCTACACCACCCGCACCCAGGCCGGCCCAAGGCCCACTCCCTCCCTAACCTAGCACTGACCGAACCCTCGATCTCTCCCTCCTCCTCGTTCCCTCACCGCCGCCAGTAGCTCTGCACGCACGCACGCACGCTCCCTTCCCTCGATTCCATCTCTCCCTCCCGCAGCGCTCGACTCCCCCATCTCCCTCGCAGACTCGCTCTCTCCCGACCCTCTCTTCTCCCCTGCTCGTGCCGCCAGAGAGGAGAGGTCGCTCGCCCCACCCATGCACGCAGGAGCCCCTGCGCTCAGTCCCCGTCCTCGTTAGCACACCTCGACGCCCCGTCCCCGCATGGCTCCATCCTCGCCGCCTCCAAGCTCCGTCCAGCGAGCGCCGCGGTGTTCCTCGTGTTCATGGCCTCCTCGCCGCCGTTCACCTTCGCCTCGAGCTCCCGGAGAGCGCCGACGCGCCTCCTCCATGGCCTCCTCCTCGTCCAGGAGAGCCGATGCCCTGTTCGGCAGCCATGGCGCCGCCGCGGGTCTCTCTCTCTCGATGTCATGCCGTGCTACATCCCGCGAACCTGCCTGCCTCCTTGACCTCCAGGCCACCAAGTCGCGCCCTTCTTCTCTTGGCTGAGGCCGCCGCCGGCGCCCGAAGCGCCCAGCGCCCGCTTTTGCCATGGACTTTCTCCTCCCGTGACTATAGCCACTCTATCCTACTGCTGCTCTTCCCGTGATGCGCCGTGCGTCATCGACCTCCTGTTTTCGCGGGACCACCGCCTCGCTGCCTCGTGCGCCTCCGCCTCTGTTGCCTCCGTTTGGGGCTGTTTTGTTTTGGGCTTCATGGAAACGTCCTCTCCGACAAGTGTACGAGTATACAGTGTCGCGTCCAGTACCTTTGCCGGTGTCTCCGGAACCGCCAAGGCTTGCAAGTCCACCAAGACCTCGACCTCAGTACATGTACGACTACAATGTGAACGAGTACCACGATGACCCTCGAAGAGCTCGGACCCGTCAAGTTCGACTACAACATGTGTACAACTACGCGGACTCGCCAAGTACCACTTGGAACGTCAAGTACCGTCGAACCACGAAGACTCCGTGGTCGTCAAGATCCTCGCCGTGACCTCGAACATCTACGGAATGTACACAACTACAAAAATGGGTTCCACTACCGGTGCCGAAGACCCGTGTAACGGTATCGTCAAGTTCGACTACCGTCGCGTGAACAACTACTTCCACTACCGCCGTCGCGAGAACGCCTACCTCCCTCTACGAACTTGATCCGTTCCGATAAGGCACGCTTCAAAAGGTATAACCATCAACACGATCGTCCGTGGACCGAATGCATGTTATGTGATACGAGATGAACCCCGTGTTTGCAGCGTGTCTGTTTGTTACGTGCATGACCCTCGGTTGCCATGCCGCCGACACATGGGACACCCAGTATCCGGGAGCGCCCCACCTTCTTTTGCTCGCTCCCGCCACTTCCTTTTGCACCAGTATCTCCATGAGCTACCAGAACCGATATGTTGTCGTGGCATCACTTTCGGATTCGTTGTCGTGGCACCCCTTTTGTTTCTGCCACGATGACAAATGCTTCATATAATGCTCTTATCAACATTTTCATAAAACTTGCATAAAACTTGTTCATGTCATCCGCATCATCATAACAACAATTAAATGTTTAAATTGTTGTTGCAATAAATTACTAAAGCATATGGGGATTTACCGGATTCGTTATTTGTTATATCCGGCCCCATTTAAATTGCTTAAATGGTATAGTTTTGTTAAGCTTCACATCTTGCCATGTTAACCAACATTTAATATTGTTGGGTACATAAACGAGATCAAACTAAATAACTTGAACGTGGTGTTTCGTCAATATGCAACGGAGTTGCATATGGAGCTCCACTTAATTTGTAGGGTTGTTTGTGCACCTTGCCACGCCATGCCTCTTTAAACCAGACATGCATCATACTTGGTTGTGCATCATGCCATGCATATGTGGTGGTTGTTTACCATGTTGTTTGCTTTCTTTCCGGTGTTGCTTCTTCGGGTTAGTTCCGATAACGTCGTGTCTGTGAGGATTCATTCGACTACGTCTGTTTGTCTTCTTCATGGACTCGTTCTTCTTCCTTGCGGGATTTCAGGCAAGATGATCATACCCTCGAAAATCACTTCTATCTTTGCTTGCTAGTTGCTCGCTCTTTTGCTATGCCTATGCTGCGATACCTACCACTTGCTTATCATGCCACCCATATTATTGAACCCAACCTCTAACCCACCTTGTCCTAGCAAACCGTTGATTGGCTATGTTACCACTTTGCTCAGCCCCTCTTATAGTGTTGCTAGTTGCAGGTGAAGTTTGGAGCTTGTTCCATGTTTGGAACATGGATATTTTGTTGGGATATCACAATATATCTTATTTAATTGATACATCTATATACTTGGTAAAGGGTGGAAGGCTCGGCCTTATGCCTAGTGTTTTGTTCCACTCTTGCCACCCTAGTTTCCGTCATATCGGTGTTATGTTCCCGGATTTTGCGTTCCTTACGCGGTTGGGTTATAATGGGAACCCCTTGACAGTTCGCCTTGAATAAAACTCCTCCAGCAAGGCCCAACATTGGTTTTACCATTTGCCACCTAGCCTTTTCCTTTCCATTGGGTCGGCCAGCCCAAGGGTCATCTTTATTTTAAACCCCCGAGCCAGTGCTCCTCTGAGTGTTGGTCCAACCCAGAGCACCGTGCAGGGCCATCCCTTGGCAACTTAGGTTACGTCGGCTCCTGTACGCTTAGCTTATCCGGTGTTCCCTGAGAATGAGATATGTGCAGCTCCTATCGGGATTTGTCGGCACAACGGGTGGTCTTGCTGGACTTGTTTTACCATTGTCGAGGATGTCTTGTAGAACTGGGATACCGAGTCTGATCGGAATATCTCGGGAGGAGGTCTATTCCTTCGTTGACCGCGAGAGCTTGTGGTGGGCTAAGTTGGGACACCCCTGCAGGGATTTGAACTTTCGAAAGCCGTGCCCGCGGTTATGGGCAGATGGGAATTTGTTAATGTCCTGTTGTAGAAAACATGAAGTTGACCTTATTTAAAATACATCAACCGCGTGTGTTACCGTGATGGTCTCTTTCCGGCGGAGTCCGGGAAGTGAACACGGTGTTGGAGTTATGCTTGACGTAGGTTGTTTTAGGATCACTTCTTGATAATACTTGTATCGACTGTGCTTTGCCTTCTCTTCTCACTCTCATTTGCGTATGTTAGCCACCATATATGCTAGCCGCTTGCTGCAGCTCCACCTCATACATGTACCTTACCCATAAGCTTAAATAGTCTTGATCGCGAGGGTGCGAGATTGCTGAGTCCCTGTGGCTCACAGATACTTCCAAAACCAGCTTGCAGGTGCCGAGGTTACCGTGCGGATGACGCAACCAAGCTCAGGAGGAGCTCGATGAAGATCTTGTCCTTTGTGTTGTTTCATTCTAGTTGATCAGTAGTGGAGCCCAGTTGGGGTCGATCGGGGACCTTGTCGCTTTTGGGGTTCTTCTTTTATTTTGGTTCTGTAGTCGGACCTTGATTGTATCTGGATGATGTAATGCTTTATTCATGTAATTCTGTGAAGTGGCGATTGTAAGCCAACTATGTAACTCTTTCCCTTATGTATTACATGGGTTGTGTGAAGATTACCTCACTTGCGACATTGCTTTCAATGCGGTTATGCCTCTAAGTCGTGCTTTGACACGTGGGAGATATAGCCGCATCGAGGGCGTTACACTTATACTGCTGACAACGCAAATGTGAAAGCGTTGTTTTATCCAGTTATGGTTCTTATTCCACCAACACGTAAGCACACTTTTGCTCCTGATATTGATCCATCCACGCTCATAGATGATGAAGTTGTATTCAAAGCCGTAACTGGCGTCAATTGGACATCGCCTGATTTCGAGCCAGTGGAGGAAGAGGAAGAACCAGCGTTGGATAAACAAGAGGCTTCAACCCATCAAGATCGAGGCAACTGAACCACAAGGCGGCTTGAGATTGCCATATAGAACTTGTGTGCAAAAAAACACTTATTCTTTTGGGCCATATGATGCCTTGTAATAGGCTAGCTGAAAACAATGATCTGCCATGCCATCGTGCATGTTTATCCGCATAATACGTTAAACCGCCAATTTGATTTGGAAGATCTGTTGTTTTATGATCAAGCATGTAGGCCATATTACCATCTTCCCTGCACACAAGCAGATAACATGTGCCCTGGCGGCTAAGCCAGGGTGGGTCATAACGCCCATATAAAATTTTCTGGGAACCGCATAGTCCATAACCAGGGCGAGTTATCAAACCTTGCACATTCATATAACAAGTAAAAACATACCTGTGAAAATGGTTCACATTGCCGGTTTACATTACCATATCCAATAAGGATGACAGCCCAAAGATGTAAAGCGCATAACTTCAAGTGCGCAATCAACATATCCTGGCGACTTAACGTCCAAAGCCAGAACGGGTTATCAAAACCCAAAAATATGCTCAAATATGAGTCATACAGACTAAGGCTACATGGCCTGAATCGTTTTAAACCATATGTCAATATGGTACAAGGAAACAACCCAAACAATGTTTAGAAAAAATAACAAATCAGACAAAGCAAGGCTTTTATAGGCTGCCAAGCCTCAATGTCAAGTGTTGTTCATAGGCCGCACAGCCATTGAGTTATTCCTTTATTCAAACCTATAAGTCGGGCTTCACATGACCAATCGCCGTTTTAACTTTGACAAGTTCAGGGACTTTATAAGATTAACTATCAAGAGTACGATGGGTCATTCCAAGATTACCTAGGCGGAGTGGCGGACATACAAGGTAGGACAACCTGGAATTTTGGTGAATACACCTCGCATCCAAGCTGGTCAAAAGGGTAAAAATAGCTATGTTCATTGAACAGGAAGCCCCCAAGTGACCTATATTAAGCCATCAAGGCAGGGTACCTATGTTTGAACTGCACATTGTAGCAAGTTCTCTTTAGTAACCTTTAACTTGGGCAGAAAGCCCCCAAGTCAGTTTCAACAAGGCGTATAAGCCGGATCAAAAGGGTAGTTATGGCTATGCTCAATGAGCAGGAAGCCCCCATGTAATTTGTAACAAGGCGTGCAAGCCGGACCGAGAGGGTAATCATAGCTATGCTCAATGAGTAGGAAGCCCCCAAGTGATCTTATGAATTGACAATAAAGACTCAGATACTCAGAAATGAAATGACAGAGGCCCTGAATTATCAGGGATGTCTGCTTTATTATACTAATCATAATATATACATTGGTGAAAGTATGTACATCATAAGAACGGGTGGCTCAAGTGTAATAAGGCCGAAGATGAGCAATGTTCCACAGCTGGCGGGTCTCCTCCCCCGACGTGCGTGAGTCCTTGTGGTCTCGAACATCAATGAGGTAGTATGACCCATTGTTCAGATTTTTGCTAACCACAAAGGGCCCTTCCCAAGGTGGGGATAACTTATGCATATCTGTTTGATCATGGATGAGCCGGAGCACCAAGTCACCTTCTTGAAAGGTCCGGGTTTTAACCCAGCGACTGTGACAATGATGCAAATCTTGCTGGTAGATTGCTAAACGAGCCGCCACAAGGTCCCTCTCCTCATCCAGGAGGTCAAGATCATCCTGACGTGCTTTTTCATTATCAGTCCCAACATAAGCCGCCACTCGAGGCGAGTCATGATGGATGTCACTGGGAAGAACTGCCTCTGCTCCATAAACCATGAAGAAAGGCATATAACCCGTGGACCTGTTGGGGTTAGTATGTATACTCCAAAGTATTGAGGGAAACTCCTCAACCCAACAACCCGGCGTCCTCTGCAACGGGACCATAAGTCGGGGTTTTATGCCTCTCAAGATTTCTTGATTGGCTCTTTCAGCTTGACCATTGGACTGGGGGTGAACCACGGATGAAACATCAAGACGAATATGCTCTCGTTGACAAAATTCTTTCATAGAACCCTTAGACAGATTAGTTCCAATATCAGTTATGATGTTGTGAGGGTCGCCAAAACAGAAAATCACATTTTTGATGAATTGAACCGTCGTTGCCGCATTGCGCTTGCTAACCGGCTCTGCCTCAACCCATTTTCTAAACTTGTCAACCGCCACCAAGAGGTGAGTCTTTTTGTCCTTGGATATTTTAAAAGGTCCAAGCATATCCAGCCCCCAGACTGCAAACGGCCAAGTAATTGGAATCATCCTCAATTCTTGAGCCGGCACGTGAGCTCGTCTGGGAAATTTCTGACAGCCGTCACACTTGCTAACCAGATCCTCTGCATCAGCATGAGCCATCAGCCAATAAAACCCATGACAAAAAGCCTTAGCCACAAGATACTTAGAGCCGACATGATGGCCACAATCTCCTTCATGAATCTCCCGTAGAATCTCACGACCCTCCTCAAGAGAAATACAACGCTAAAATACCCCCGTGACACTGCATCAATGCAACTCGCCATTGTCAATAGTCATCGACTTAGACCGCTGGGTTATCTGCCTGGCCAAAGTTTCATCTTCAGGTAACTCACCTCGGGTCATATAAGCCAAATATGGAACTGTCCAATCAGGAATAACATGAAGAGCCGCCACCAACTGTGCCTCCGAGTTAGGGATAGCAAGATCCTCCTCCATAAGCAATTTAACTGAAGGGTTATTCAAAATATCAAGGAAACCATTAGGTGGTACTGGCTTACGCTGGGACCCCAACCGGCTTAAAGCATCAGTCGCCTCATTTTTTTCCGCGATCAACATGTTCCACTTGATAACCCTTGAAATGACCAGCAATAGCATCAACCTCCCGGCGATAAGCCGCCATGAGTGGGTCCTTGGAATCCCAAGTTCCTCAGACTTACTAAGCCACCAAATCTGAATCGCCGAAACACCTGACCCGGCTCAGGTTCATTTCTTTGGCCATCCGAAGACCATGGAGTAATGCCTCATATTCGGCTACATTGTTAGTACAAGGAAACATCAGCCTTAAGACATAACAAAACTTGTCACCTCGTGGGGAAGTTAAAATAACCCAAGCCCCCGAGCCTTCCAATTGCCTAGATCCATCGAAATGAATACTCCAATATGTGTTATCAGGCTTTTCTTCAGGCATCTGCACCTCTGTCCAATCATTGATAAAATCCACAAGTGCTTGAGACTTATAGTTGTCCGAGGCATATACTTCAAACCATGGGGTTCAAGTTCAGTGGCCCACTTGCCCACCCGGCCTGTAGCTTCTTTGTTCTGAATAATATCCCCCAAAGGAGCAGAACTAACGACAGTAATGGGATGACCAAGGAAATACTACTTTAGTTTTAGACTAGCTATGAACACTCCATAGACCAACTTCTGCCAATGTGGATATCTTTGCTTAGATTCAATGAGTACCTCACTTGCATAGTAAACCGGCCTCTGAACCGGAAGTTCCTTGCCTGACTCCTTCCTTTCCACAACAACTGCTACACTGGCAGCTCTGCTGTTAGCAGCCATGTATAAAAGCAAGGGCTCCTTGTCAATGGGAGCTGCAAGAACCGTCGGCTCAGCCAATTGCCTTTTAAGAGCCTCGAACGCTTGATTTGCAGCATCACTCCAAACAAAGTGATCTTTTTTCTTCATCATATGGTATAAAGGGACAGCTTTTTCTTCCAGGCGGCTTATAAAACTAGCTCAAAGCTGCAATACGACCAGCCAAACACTAAACGTCATTGATACATGTCGGCTTAACCAAAGAAGTGATAGCCTTGATTTTCTTCGGATTAGCTTCAATGCCTCTCTTAGAAACCAAAAAACCCCAATAACTTGCCGGCTGGCACACCAAAGACACGCTTGGCCGGGTTAAGCATCATTCTGTAAACCCGGAGATTGACAAAGGTCTCCTTTAAATCATCCAACAAGTTCTCTGATACATCTCCAACGTATCTACTTTTCCAAACACTTTTGCCCTTGTTTTGGACTCTAACTTGCATAATTTGAATGGAACTAACCCGAACTGACGCTGTTTTCAGCAGAATTACCATGGTGTTATTTATGTGCAGGAGCAAACGTTCTTGGAATGACCTGAAACTTCACGGAGCTACTTTTCAGAAAATAAGAAAAATACCTGCAAAAGATGAAGGCCAGGGGGCCCACCACCTTGCCACGAGGGTGGGGGGCGCCTGCCCCCCTAGGGCGCGCCCCCTACCTCGTGGGCCCACTGTTGCCTCTCCGACTCCAACTCCAGCTCCATATATTGAGTTTCGATGAGAAAAAATAGGGAGAAGAAATCATCGCGTTTTACGATACGGAGCCATCACCAAGCCCTAAAACCTCTCGGGAGGGCTGATCTGGAGTCCATTCGGGGCTCCGGAGAGGGGAATCCGTCGCCATCGTCATCATAAACCATCCTCCATCACCAATTTCATGATGCTCACCGCTGTGCGTGAGTAATTCCATTGTAGGCTTGCTGGACGGTGATGGGTTGGATGGGATCTATCATGTAATCGAGTTAGTTTTGTTAGGGTTTGATCCCTAGTATCCACTATGTTCTAAGATTGATGTTGTTATGACTTTGCTATGCTTAATGCTTGTCACTAGGGTCCGAGTGCCATGATTTCAGATCTGAACCTATTATGTTTTCATCAATATATGAGTGTTCTTGATACTATCTTGCAAGTCTATAGTCACCTATTATGTGTTATGATCCGTTAACCCCGAAGTGACAATAATCGGGATACTTACCGGTGATGATCGTAGTTTGAGGAGTTCATGTATTCACTATGTGTTAATGCTTTGTTACGGTTCTCTATTAAAAGGAGGCCTTAATATCCCTTAGTTTCCGTAAGGACCCCGCTGCCATGGGAGGGTAGGACAAAAGATGTCATGCAAGTTCTTTTCCATAAGCACGTATGACTATATTCAGAATACATGCCTACATTATATCAATGAACTGGAGCTAGTTCTGTGTCACCCTAGGTTATGATTGTTACATGATGAACCGCATTCGGCATAATTCTCTATCACAGATCCATTGCCTACGAGCTTTCCATATATTGTTTTCGCTTATTTACTTTTCCGTTGCTATTGCTATCATCACTACAGAATACCAAAAACATTACTTTTACTACTATTACCTTTTGCTACCATTATCACTACTATCATATTACTTTGCTACTAAACACTTTGCTGCAAATATTAAGTTCCCAGGTGTGGTTGAATTGAGAACTCAGCTGCTAATACTTGAGAATATTCTTTGGCTCCCCTTGTGTCGAATCAACAAATTTGGGTTGAATACTCTACCCTCGAAAACGGTTGTGATCCCCTATACTTGTGGGTTATCAAGACTATTTTCTGGTGCCGTTGCCGGGGAGCATAGCTTTATTCTTTGAGTCACTTGGGTTATATATCTGCTTATCATTATGAAGAACTTGAGAGATCCAAAAACCAAGATCTATCCCTCAACTATGAGGGGAGGTAAGGAACTGCCATCTAGCTCTGCACTTGATTAACCTTCTGTTATGAGTAAGTTTGCGACACCTACACCTGCTTCTGCTATTCGTTCTGATATGTCGCATGTTATTGATGATGCCACTTCTGCTATGCATGATACTTATGATGAAACTACCTCTATGTCTGGTACTACTATGCCACTTAGTGATTTTCTTGATGAACAACTTGCTACGGCTAGAGAAATTGAAAATATTGAATCTGATGATACTGATGAAAGTGATGATGAAGAATCACTTGTTATTCCTAAGGGTTATGTCTTTGATCAAGAAGCTTCTTTAGCTATTTTAGCGTGCCAAAATAGAACTGAACTCAAAAGATTATTAGCTAAATGGAGTAAGCAATCTTTAAATGCTAGAATGAAACCTGACCCTGCTTTTGCTACTTCACCTATCTTTGTTACTGATAAGGATTATGAATTCTCTATTGATCCTGATATATTACTTTGGTTGAATCTGATCCTTTTCATGGTTATGAATCTGAAACGGTTGTGGCACATCTTACTAAGTTGAATGATATAGCCACCCTGTTCACTAAAGATGAGAGAACTCGATACTTTTACATCCTTAAAATATTTCCGTTCTCATTAAAGGGTGATGCTAAGATATGGTTTAATTCTCTTGATCCTAGTTGTGTGCGTAGTCCCCAGGATATGATTTATTACTTCTCTGCTAAATATTTCCCTGCTCATAAGAAACAAGCTGCTTTAAGGGATATATATATAATTTTGTGCAAATTGAAGAAGAGAGTCTCCCACAAGCTTGGGGGAGGCTTCTCCAATTACTTAATGCTTTGCCTGATCATCCTCTTAAGAAAAATGAAATACTTGGTATCTTTTATAATGGACTAACCGATGCTTCCAGAGATTACCTGGATAGTTGTGCTGGTTCTGTTTTCAGGGAAAGAACACCGGATGAAGCTGAAATTCTATTGAATAATATGTTGACAAATGAAAATAATTGGACACCTCCGGAGCCAATTCCTGAGCCTATTCCTAAACCAACTCCGAAGAAGAGGGGTATTCTATTTCTCAGTCCTGAAGATATGCAAGAGGCAAAGAAATATATGAGAGAAAAAAGGTATTAAAGCCGAAGATGTTAAGAATTTACCTCCTATTGAAGAAATACATGGTCTTAATTTATCGCCTGTTGAAGAAACATACGATCTTAATCCTTTACCTATTGAAGAAAATTATAGTCTTGATAACCCGACACAGGTAGTAAAGGTAAATTCTCTCTATAGATATGATAAAGCCGTAATCCCATTTACTAAGTTTGCTAGCCCATGCTTAGATGAGTTTGATAAATTTATGGCTAAGCAAGAAGACTTTAATGCTTATTTTGGTAGACAATTGAAATACAATTCAAATATGCTTGAACACTTGGGTGATTATATGGCTAATATCAAAGGTGAACTTAAACTTATTAGTAAACATGCTTCTATGGTTACCACTCAAGTAGAACAAGTACTTAAAGCTCAAAATGATTTGCTCAATGAATTGAATAATAAAAATAATAATAATAATGTTGCTAGAGTGGCTACTAGAACTGGTAGAATGACTCAGGAACCTTTGTATCATGAAGGCCATCCTAAGAGGATTGAGCAAGATTCTCAGAGAAATAATATAGATGCACCTAGTCGTTTTAAAAGGAAGAAAAAGAAAAATGATAGGACTTTGCATGCTTCTAGTGATCCTATTGTTGAAACACCTGAGAATCCAAATGATATTTCTATTTCTGATGCTGGAACTCAATCTGGTGAACCTGAAACTAGTGATAATGTTAATAATAATGTTCATGATGATGCTCAACCTAGTAATGATAATGACATAGAAATTGAACCTGCTGTTGATCTTGATAACCCACAATCAAAGAATCAATGTTATGATAAGAAAGACTTTGTTGCTAGGAAACATGGTAAAGAAAGAGAACCATGGGTTCAGAAACCCATGCCTTTTCCTCCCAAACCATCCAAGAAAAAGGATGATGAGGATTTTGAGCGCTTTGCTGAAATGATTAGACCTATGTTTTTGCGTATGCGATTAACTGATATGCTCAAAACCAATCCTTATGGTAAGTACATGAAAGATATCATTACTAATAAAATAAAGATACCGGAAGCTGAAATTTCCACCATGCTTGCTAATTATACTTTTAAGGGTGGAATACCAAAGAAACTTCGAGATTCCGGTGTACCCACTATACCATACTCCATTAAAAGAAATTATGTTAAAACTGCTTTATGTGATATTGGAGCCGGTGTTAGTGTTATGCCTCTCTCTTTATATCGTAGACTTGATTTGAATAAGTTGACACTTGCTGAAATATCTTTGCAAATGGATGATAAATCAACTGCTATACATGTCGGTATTTGTGAGGATGTGCCTGTTGTAGTTGCAAACGTTACTATTTTAACGGACTTTGTTATTCTTGATATTCCCGAGGATGATAGTATGTCTATTATTCTTGGAAGACCCTTTTTGAATACTGCAGGGGCTGTTATTGATTGCACTAAAGGCAATGTCACTTTTCATGTTAATAGTAATGAGCATACGGTACACTTTCCGAGGAAACAACCTCAAGTTCACAGTATCAACTCTATTGGAAAAATTCCATCGATTATATTTGGAGGTTTTGAATTTCCTCTTCCTACTGCCAAGAAGAAATATGATATTCTTATTATTGGGGATGTGCATATCCCCGTTGAGGTAACATAGTGTTATTCAAAATTTCTCCGGTTCCATGTTATTCGGAATGAGTTCATTAATAAGACTTGATCAACCTTGTTAGTGGATTCCTTTTGATGATCATGAGATGGATGAAACTAGAAGCACAACCTTCTGTACCCCACTTTTATTTTCTATTATTTATATTAAATAAAATAAAAATAAATATTTTTCTGTCTGTTATCTGATTATCCGTACAATATAAAAATACCTCGAAAATAAAAGTCCTCCAAATGCCCTGAAATTTAAATATGATTTTTTTCTAGAATATTTGAGGATTTATGGAACTGAGAACACACCAGGGGGGTCAACCACCTTGCCACATGGGTGGAGGGCGCGCCCACCCCTCTAGGGCGCACCCCTGCCTCGTGGGCCCATGGTGGCCTCCTCCACTTATTCCTGCACCCACACACTTCATCTTCCTCCCACAAACACGAATATCCAGCTCAAACCCGAGTCCAAGCTCATTTTGCTGCCATTTTTGATCTCCTTGCTCAAAGCACCTCTCACAAAACTGCTTGGGGAGATTGTTCCTTGGTATGTGACTCCTCCATTGGTCCAATTAGTTTTTGTTCTAGTGCTTTATTCATTGCAAATTTTTGTTGCTTAGGTGACCCTGTTCTTGGGCTTGCATGTCAAATTTATATGGTCAAAAGTAGTTTTGATGCATGATATAGGCTCTAGGCACTTGTGGGAGCAGTTGCTATCAATATTATTGAGTTTGGTTTACTTTTATTTTGAAGTTACTAAAAAATTCAGAATTTTTCAGAGGAAGAAATATGCTTAGGAAAATGTTCCAAGGTGGTTCTTCAAGGAAGCAAGGACCCAGGCTTGCAATGCGTGATGCTGATGACGAGCCACCAAGAGACGCTCCAGTGCGTCCTTGTGAATGGCCCTGTGAGAACTTTATGGATCAAGCGGGAATTAAGGAAGAATTCAACGCATATTTGTGTAATGCTGATCTTGTGAGCTTCGAGGAAGAGAAGTGCAGCCAGTATCACAACCTCGCCAGTACCTTTGTGAGGAGGTTTGAATTTTCAACTTCACGTAATTCTCCAACTGTCCTGATTGATCTTTATGATAAATCTTACACTATGGACTTAGAGGATTTTACCACTGCTTGCAAACTTCCACAATGGGGTAGTATAAGGGATCCTCGCAAATCTGAATTTAGAGATTTTCTTGCTAGCATAACTGTGGGAGAATCTAGAGATATTACACAAGCTACCATAGGGAGCATTCACTTTCCAGCTATACATTATTTTGCTCTCTTCATAGGTAGATGCATTAATGATAGAGATGAGGCATGTTATATGTGTGTCCCCGATCTCAGTATTCTTAGGAGTGCTGTGTTAGGAGACCAATCTTATAATTTGGGAGCCATTGTTGCACGTAGGTTGCATCTTAATAGACTTAATGGAGATTTCTTTGGTGGAATTTATGCAACCCACATAGCTAATTTTCTTGGTATAGACATACGCAGAGATGATATTGAATTACCACCTGCTTACCTAGACTTTAATGCTATGGTTCATCACCAGTTTGTTGAGAGGAATGAATCACCTCTCCAGTACCGACTAATCTTTGACAGACGTCGTGTTGTCCGTATTACTCTCCCTACTCCTGCCTTCTTTGATTATCAAGCAAGAGGAGGATATACTATTACCAGAGAGGAGGCAGATGAGTACAAGAGGAGAGAGGAGGCCACTCGTCGCCATGCTGCAGCTCAACAGGCGATAGCTGCTGCATCGCAATACGACCCCAACTACTATTATGGATATCCGCCAGGCCAGCCGTGGCCATAGACCAACTTAGGCCAAAAGCCTAAGCTTGGGGGAGTACGTATTTCCCACCGACATTACATTTATGTTCACACACTCATTGCTAGATGTCGGTGCTCATACTTTTTCATTGTATCATCCATGCTAGTTTACTTTCCTTTTTATGCTTTCTTCTTGTGTGTTTATTAAACCTTAAGAAAAACCAAAAAAATTAGTTGTAGCTTTTAGTTAGTTAATTTCCATGCTTGTAGTAGTAATTAAAAAGAAAACCCAAAAATATTTCTTGTCCTTCTTATGCTTGTTGGGAGCTTTCCCGTGTAAATATTTTATTTCTTTTCTTTTCTTTGGGGGTCGATAGGAGAAGACCATGATGAAATTGTTGAAGTGGCTCTTATATGCATAATTGTTTATCTGACAGAAGAGCCCATATTGCCTTGTCTTCTCCTGTTTATTGAATGCTTGCAGATTCCAGCTTAGTCCAATGCACGTGCACTATTATTATTATTCACACTATTCGGTCGTGCAAGTGAAAGGCAATTATGATGATATATGATGGACTGGCTGAGATGAGAAAAACTGGTATGAACTCGACCTCTTTTGTGTTTGTAAATATGATTAGTTAATCGTTCCTGATTCAGCCAATTATGAATAAACATATTTGCAATGACAATTAGAGATCATAGTTTTTTGTGCCATGCTTGATTAGCTATGACTTATAATGGTTTACCTTGCATGCCAACATGCTATTAAAATGGTTATGATGTGGTATGATAGGGTGGTATCCTCCTTTGAATGATTTAAGTGACTTGACTTGGCGCATGTTCACGCATGTAGTTGAAACAAAATCAACATAGCCTTCATGATATTTATGTTCATGGTGGATTATATCCTACTCATGCTTGCATTCGGTGTTAATTAATTTTAATGCATGTTCATGACTGTTGTCGCTCTCAAGCTGGTCGCTTCCCAGTCTTTTGCTAGCCTTCACCTGTACTAAGCGGGAATACTGCTTGTGCATCCAATCCCTTAAACCCCAAAGTTATTCCACATGAGTCCACTATACCTACCTATATACGGTATCTACCTGCCGTTCCAAGTAAATTTGTATGTGCCAAACTCTAAACCTTCAAATAAATATCATGTTTTGTATGCTCGAATAGCTCATGTATCAACTAGGGTTGTCTGTATCTTCCATGTTAGGCGGGTTATTCTCAAGAGGAGTGGACTCCGCTCCTCACTCACGAGATAAATGGCTGGTCACCGGGATGCCCAGTCCCATGCTTTATGCAAACTAAATCAAAATAATTGCAAACAAAACTCCCCCTGGGACTCTTGTTAGTTGGAGGCACTCGTTGTTTCGAGCAAGCCATGGATTGATGCTTGTTGGTGGAAGGGGGAGTATAAACTTTACCATTCTGTTTGGGAACTGCCTATAATGTGTGTAGCATGGAAGATATCACCATCTCTTGGTTGTTATGTTGACAATGAAAGTATATCGCTCAAAATATTATTCACCTCTGTTTCAAAACCGAGCTCTGGCACCTCTACAAATCCCTGCTTCCCTCTGTGAAGGGCCTATCTATTTACTTTTATGCTGAGTCATCATCCTCTTATTAAAAAGCACCAGTTGGAGAGCACCGCTGTCATTTGCATTCATTACTGTTAGCTTACATTGAGTATGACTTGACTGGATCTCTTTTACCATGAATTACAATGTCTAGTCAGTCCTTGGTCTTTAAAGGTGCTCTGCATTTATGTTTTGCGGTCTCAGAAAGGGCTAGCGAGATACCATCTTGTTATATCATATTATGGTTGTTTTGAGAAAGTGTTGTCATCCGAGATTTATTATTATGGCTCGCTAGTTGATTATGCTATTGATATGAGTAAACTTGAGACCTATACGTTATTGTGAATGTGGTTAGTTATAATCTTTGCTGAAAACTTGAATGCTGGCTTTACATATTTACAACAACAAGAGCAAACAGAGTTTGTAAAAGTTTTTATTTATCACTTTCAGTTTATCAACTGAATTTCTTGAGGACAAGCAAAGGTTTAAGCTTGGGGGAGTTGATACGTCTCCAACGTATCTACTTTTCCAAACACTTTTGCCCTTGTTTTGGCCTCTAACTTGCATGATTTGAATGGAACTAACCCGGACTGACGCTGTTTTCAGCAGAATTACCATGGTGTTATTTATGTGCAGGAGCAAACGTTCTCGGAATGACCTGAAACTTCATGGAGCCACTTTTCAGAAAATAAGAAAAATGCCTGCAAAAGATGAAGGCCAGGGGGCCCACCACCTTGCCACGAGGGTGGGGGGCGCGCCTGCCCCCCTAGGGCGCGCCCCCTACCTCATGGGCCCCTGTTGCCTCTCCGACTCCAAATCCACCTCCATACATTGAGTTTCGATGAGAAAAAAATCAGGGAGAAGAAATCATCGCGTTTTACGATACAGACTCGTCGCCAAGCCCTAAAACCTCTCGGGAGGGCTCATTTGGAGTCCCTTCAGGGCTCCGGAGAGGGGAATCCGTCGCCATCATCATCATCAACCATCCTCCATCACCAATTTCATGATGCTCACCGCCGTGCGTGAGTAATTTCGTTGTAGGCTTGCTGGACGGTGATGGGTTGGATGGGATCTATCATATAATCGAGTTAGTTTTGTTAGGGTTTGATCCCTAGTATCCACTATGTTCTCAGATTGATGTTGCTATGACTTTGCTATGCTTAATGCTTGTCACTAGGGCCCGAGTGCCATGATTTCATATCTGGACCTATTATGTGTTCATCAATATATGAGTGTTCTTGATCCTATCTTGCAAGTCTATAGTCACCTATTATGTGTTATGATCCGTTAACCCCAAAGTGACAATAATCGGGATACTTACCGGTGATGACCGTAGTTTGAGGAGTTCATATATTCACTATGTGTTAATGCTTTGTTCCGGTTCTCTATTAAAAGGAGGCCTTAATATCCCTTAGTTTTTGTAAGGACCCCACTGCCACGGGAGGGTAGGACAAAAGATGCCATGCAACACTACAAAAAAAATACACTTCTGTGATGATACGTGTTTGTCACAGTAGGTCACTTGTTTTGTCATGCATGTACATCCATGACAAATTTATGACAGAATCAAGATAGTCATACCTGTGCTGTCGTAGAAGTGTTCCATGACATTACCAAAATTATCATCATGGAAGTGTCCACTTCCATGACGATAAATCGCGCGTCACAGAAGTGCTTTCGTCAAGGGTGACCGACACGTGGCATCCATCGTAACGGTACGCCGTTAAGCTATCGGGTCGGGTTTTGGATCCGATAACCCGTTAACAGCCCCGACCAATGGGGATTTTCCACGTGTAAAATCATCATTGGGTGGAGGAAACATGTGTCGGCTCATCGTTGGGACAGATGTCAACCACTCATTGGACGGAAGGCGCCTATCATACATCGACACGTGGCATGGCCCAACAGAGGCCCATTCCTGTGAAAAGGCCGGCCCGTTTGACTTGGTCAAAATCTAGCAGGCCGGCCCATGGAAAGCCTATTAACGGCATGTTCGAATATAGCCCATTTACAGCCCGCTAACCCAAGGCCTGTTACACCCTATCCAAATTAGGCCCAGTAGCGTCATTTGGGCCATCCAATATGATTCCAGCCCATTTTCACTTCTGGCCCATGTATGGCCCATGATGTCTTTCGGCCCATATGAGGCCCTATGTAACTCTTGGCCTACTAACGGCTAGTGGTGAAACTGGCCCGTAATGAACAGTGTATCACTTTACACCCATTAACGGCCCGTGGTGAAACTGGCCCATAATGAACAGTGTATCACTTTATACCCATTAACGGCATGTTATTCCGTTGGGCCATTTCCAGCCCATGTTATCTTTTGGCCTTCTCAGAGCCCATTTATTCTTGGGCTCATTTCCAGCATTCGTTTACTTACGGCCCATTACTGTCATTTTCTGCTTGTGGGCCAAATTCAGCCCGTGGTTACAGTCGGCCCGTTTGTGGTCCGTTAATACGTTGGGCCGATTTCATAGCGTCATCAAATACGGCCTATTAACGATGGCCCGTTATGGTCGGCCCATGAACGGACGATTCCAACTCTAGCCCGTTTACGGCCATAATGCAGTCTGTTTGGCCCATGTTTGGCCAATCGATTATACGGCCCGTATAAGGCCCATTGATAATACGACCCGCAGAAGGCCCATTGTTTCTACGGCCCGTAGAAGGCCCATTGTTTCTACGGCCCATAGAAGGCCCACTGTTTCTACGGCCAGTAGGAGGCCCAGTGTCACTACAGTAAATATTAGCCCATGGTTATTGTGGCCTAGTTTTAAAAAATAGGTTATTGCAGCCACTAGCTAACCGCGGAAAAAGAACTGCAATGACTACAAGCAAACAAATAAACAAGACAACAAGGAAATAAATAAGCAAGCAACTAACGCTAGGCTATCACGGCTATTACACATATTACATCCACTGGGCATCAAAGTTCGCCACCAGTGCAAATATAGGGAACAAAGCAGCATATCATATACACTGGTTGTCAAAGTTGGCGACCAGCGCAAATAAACGCCGCAGCAAAACAAATCCAGAACTGAAACCACTTCAGAAGATCTCAAGAAACAATATCCTGGGTACCCATAATGCTGGCAAGATGCTTAGCAAGCTTATTAACTTTCTCTTGTTTGGCGCTTAAATCCTCCAGCGCTTGCTGTTGCACCAGAAAATATGCATCTGAATTCTGCAGGGACTTCCTCAGTCCTTCAGCTTCCTGTCGTAGCACATCTGATCGATGTCTTTCAACTTGAAGTTGAGACTCAAGAAGACGAACTGATTCAGGCAGCGAGTTCGAAGAGCTTGTGCCAGCAGTAGTGGCCAGTAACTCGAACACTACATCAAGACAGGACTTTTGGGTTCCCTCACTGTCGTCAAGATAGTTTTTATCAGCTTTCTTGGAGACCAACAGGGATGTCTCACTATCTTGAACCTTATCTGCATTACTTCCTTTACCATTGGATAACGCGGTACTGTTCTCCAATATTTTGTCCGCATTCTAAAAGAGAAACAAGCAGACACATCACATGTTTACCATGTTGTATATGAAACTCATTTTGGTAAATGAGTTCAGTAGTAAAGTGGACAGGATAACAACATGAAACAAACATATATCTATGTACCATGGTCACTTTATGGTCTATACCATTCTAGTTTTTGTTGCCAAATCAAGATAGAGACACAGTTCAAATAATATTTGTTCAAGACAAAGCAGAATAGACAGAATATAAGTGTGGGTAACTATAGAGCAATAACAACACTTGTAATGTGCATGACATGAGAACATAACTGTTTATTCAATTGAAACTGAAATCAACATAGAGCAGGTTACAACAGCAAACCAGTTAAAGAAACAGGTTTAAAACATACCTGTTGCGCCATTGGAGTTTCAATTCCATCCTTCAAATTTGAAAATAGTTGGTATGAGTAAATACAGTCATGCAAGAGCAAAGGAGTATGAACCATAGCTACAGAACCTGACCTGAGAACAAATCTTCTCCTTTAAGCGTTGAGTTGGGATTCGGAGTGGTGGTCCTCGTGCTTTGGGCACTGCAGTTCCCTTACTAACTGCTCGTGTTTGGGTGCTCTGTGGTGGAGACGGTGTTGTGTCAACTGGAACTGGGTTACTATCTGCCGGGGTTGGGGTTAGAAGGGGTGTAGCTGGTTCTCTGTCCAACTGGGTAGGGGTACAATCTGCGAGAGTCTGGGTTATGTGCGGTGGATCTGGTCCTTGGGCAAGTACAACCGTGGTTCTATCTGCATCAACTGGTAGCACTATCTTTTCTGAAGACCGTGTTGTTACTCCCTTAGATACTGCCATCATGCTCTCCAATTCAAATGGCTGATAAACAAGAAAAGTAATTGAAAGTATAGACATTGTATGATAGACAGGTGCAATGGATAGTGGGGAATAAAAGAGGGCATGAAATAATTCATATTTATGTTGTCTAACCAAACAGGATAGCATGACACAATTTCACATATATGATGGCTAACTAAACAGGATAGCATGACACAATTTCACATTATGATGGCTAACTAAAAAAGATGGAAAGACATAGTTCAAAATATGAGACTATGTAAACAGGATGACATGACATAACTATATAATGTGTTTATTAAATAGGTTGGCATGCCATAATTCACATACATTCACGGATAGAATGCCATAATTCAAAATATGATGACTGTAAACACTAAACAGGATGAGATGATATAACTATATGATGTCTTTATTAAATGGGTTGCCATGCCATAATTCAGATAGATGATGTGTATGTACTATGTAAACATGATGGCATGATATAATTCAAATATATGATTTATATAGTAAGCAAGTAAGCAGATGGCAATCCATATATGATGTAAAAACTAAGCAATGCAAGACAACATGCATGACATGGGTAATATAACCCTGCCAAGTTTGAGCATAGACCTCAGGGGGAAATAGGACTGGTCATCAGTCTCTGAATCCTCCTCTGAGGAGCTCTCTGTAACCAGCAAGATGTCTGCTTCAGCAGGTAGCATTGTCTGCTCTGAATACCTTGTTTTCACTCCAGATACTTCCATCACCGCTTCAAATGGCTGATGCACAGGAAGAGTAGTTGAATATACAAACGTTGTCGACAAATGGAACACGTAATACAAAAAAATGATAGCATGATATAATTCACATACATGATGATTGGCTAAACAACATGGCATTGCATAATTCACATATATAATGCCTTTGCAACAAGATAGCATTGTATAATTCACATATATAATGTCTTGCAACAAGATGGCAATGCATAATTCACATATATGGTAATTAGACACTGAACAGGTGGCATTCACACAAAGCATGTCTAAACTAATCAAATGACATAGCAATGCGAGACACCATACGCACGATATGAGCAACATAACCCTGCCAAGTTAGAGCATACACCTCGGGGGGGGGAATAGGACTGGTCATCTGTCTCTGAATCCTCCTCTGAGGAGCTATCCGTAACCAGCGAGATATGCGCTTCGTCAGATAGCATAGTCTGCTCTGAAGACCTTGTTTTCACTCCAGAATTTGCCATCACCGTGTCAAATGGCTGATGCACACGAAGAGCAGTTGAATGTAATAACATTGTTGACAAATGTAATATGTAACGAAAAAAAGGATGGCCTGATATAATTTACATATAAGATGACTGGCTAAGCAGGATGGCATTGCAAAATTCACATATATGATGCCTGGCTAAACAAGATGGCGTTGCATAATTCACATAAATGATGAATAAACTAAACAGATGGCATTCGCACAAAGGATGTCTAAACTAAGCAGATGACATATTTGATGTATAAAGTAAGCAATGCAAGACACCATATGCATGATATAACCAACATCAGCATGCCAAGTTAGAGCGAAGACCTCAGGGGGTAAATAGGAGTTGTCTTCTCCTTCTGAATCCCCCTCAGAACAGATATCTTCCTCTCGATTACAATCCGAAATGCGTGGAGGGGGGCTGCCTTTGCGCCTACCATGGAGCGACGTCTGCATGAAATTTTATTGCCACACAAGGCTCGTCTCTTTTGCTCTACATGTTCAGTTCCATTGTTTACAATAACTGTCATGCATAGGAATAAAACATAGTGAGATTATGTAAGGAGTGCATGCAGAAATCCAGAGTGATGGTAGCAACCTGTGGATAGACCCAAAACCAATAATAGCAGGCAGATAATGGCTTCAGTTAAAAAATACAGATAATGGCTTCTTTACTGTTTGTTTCCCACCCAACATGAAACTCATAGTAGACACCGGAGATTAACCAGATAGTAGATAGATACTATTGATAGCGGCCCCGATATGTACCCCACAACCATTTAAAAACTCAAGTTTGACCATTAGTTTGGAGCTGACTCAGAGTCTAATCGGTGAACAGGACGATAAAGTAGCATGTAATATTAAGCGATGCATAACGTAAGCAGACACGAAAGAGTGCGACCTCTCTTGCGGACCCGTGTAGTCCTCGAGGTCATCTGCTCGGTTGATGATGGTAGTGCAGTTTTCATGGCTGCCAGCGGCGGGGAAGAAGATCTGAGGCGGCGAAAGACAGTCTGGAGGCCGGATCCCTGCTGTGCTGGACCCTTCTGTCGTTGGAGCAGCTGAGCTGGGGTGGACGACGGCGCAGCAGGAGCGGGACAAACCACGCAAGGTTTTCTTTGACAACTATCTGTAAGAGAAGTAATTCTGTAAGGGCTCGTTTGAATTGGAGGATTCCAACAATGCAGGGATAGGAAATAGACAGGAATAGGATAGGAATGCACGTGCAAAACAGAGAATTTAAAAACACAGGATTTCTGCCAATCTGGGTGTTTGATTCACAACAATTGGAAGATCACAGGATGCAAAGAAGCATGGTGAGATTAAGTCAAACCACAAGAAAATGTACGGTTATAATGCTATTATGCTACTATCTCTTAGTCTTGTGCTTCATGAATAGGAATTTGAAAAGGAGGACAAGTGAAAATTAAAATTCCTACGTTTTTTCTTTCAAGGAGACACTAAAGGAACAAATCCGTGTGCTCAGTGGACAATATATATAACATGTAGAGTAAAAAAGAGATGCAACAAGTGTACAACCTCTTTGGCGAAGCCATGTCGATCTCAGTGTGATTGGGTTGGCCAGTGAGGATGCTCCGGATGACTTGGCTGTCGAAGGAGGGGAAGAAGATCTTAGGCGTCTGGAGATGGAGCCCGAGGTACTGCTCCGCTGTGATGGAGGGTTTCGTCGTTGGAGCAGCTCTGGTGAGTTGTACGACGTCGAGGCTGAAGCAGGACAAGAGAGACAACGAACAACGTTAACCTGAGTGGAATTCTAATAGCATCTCCAATACATGACGTAAAATACATAACCACAAAGTGCTAGATGTAAAATACATCAGCCGCTCATCTCTGAACTTAACCGTCGACACTGAATTTAACTATCGAAACTGAACTTAACTGTCGAAACTGAACTTAACTATCGAAACTGAATTTTGCTGTCGAAACTGAACGCACTAGCAAGGTGAGGCTACACGTCGGTTGACTGACTTTTTCATCTCTGGTCAGTCGATTTTGCAGCCGTTGGATATGAAATCAAGGGCCTGCGGTTCACCTTCAACCTCCACCCCCAGAGCCGGCCAAACAGCAGCCCCCCGCCGCCCGCGGTGCGCCGCCCCGCCCGCCCCGAAAACACTCCCCACCGCCGGTCCGTCGCCGCCCCGGCCATCCCTCTAGCCCCCCCCCCCCCCCCGTGCCGAGCTTTTTCTCCGGCGATCCCCACGCCACCGCCCCGCCACCGCCCCACCACCACCGGCGACCACCGCCCCCATCCTGAACCCTAAGATAGATAGTGGGGTACCTCTCCGGCGAGCCCCCCTCCCCACTGCGGCTGGTTCTTCCTTCACCCCGGCGGCTTCGGAGTGAAGTGTAGCTAAATCGGAGCAGCATCGCAAGCAAGAGCAAGAGCGAGAGCAGCAGCGCGACCAAGAGCAATAGCAAGAGCAGACCAGGTAGGGGACCGAGAGCAAGAGCAGAGCAGCAGCGCGAGCGAGAGCTAAAGTAGCAGCAGGTCCTACTAATGTGGACGTCGCCACCGAGGGAGCGATGCCGTGGAGGAAGTGGCCGGCGCCGCCGCCGTGGATGGAGCCGCGCCGTGTCGGCTCAGGACCGAGCGCCGACAGCACCATGAGATTGAATCAAGAAGGAAATGCGGCGATTAGTGTACAACCTCTTTGGTGGCATCGATTAGGCCGCAGCTTCATCCGAGGAAACGGTGATGATGATGCTCTTCCAGTGGTGCAGGTGAAGACGGCGGTGTGGGAATGGAGGTGGCGCGAAAGACGAGGGGAACATCGGGGCAGCTCCTTGGAGGTGGAGGACGGGGTGGCTGAACCGGCGGGACGATGAGATCGACGACGGATCCTCATCCGGTACGGTGGATGAGGGACATCGAGGTGTTGCTGTGGACGACCTCATCAGAGAAGAGGCTCTGACTGGGTGGCGGACGGACCAGGGTGTGGGGTTTTGTCGCGGGTTTTCGCGGCCTCGGTGTACGAATGGGTGGGCGGATGGGATGGCAGTGGGGAACCATGGCTTAGAGACGCGCTTGTCCGAAATGTGGGGTAAGTTATGAAAGTACCCCCACCGATTTGAGGCGGTTCTTTCGGTTCAGGGGTACCACGGGCATTTCGCGTGTCGGGATTTCACAGGAGGTGGGAGTTTTCGCGCGTGTTGTAATTTCGGAATAGCAAGGCACGGGTTGAGATGGAGGGAGTTGTCGGAGCACAACGAGACAAAGATATATCTTAAGGCCTCCTTTGGTTTGTAGGATTTTTGTAGGAATTCTATAGGATAGGATTTGCAAAGGAAAAATTCCTTTGAAGCCCTTTGGTTTGTAGGAATGGATTCCTATTCCTATGTAGGATAGGAATCAATCCTTCACGTTTTGGAGGAAAAAAACATTAGCCTAGACTCAATGGAAAAAATCCTATCCTATGCACCAAATGACATCTCTTTCTCTATAGGAATTGACATGCATGTCATCTCACTTCCTATGATTTTCCTATTCCTATAAAATTCCTATCCTATGAACCAAAGAAGGCCTAAATATTTCGGGCTAACAAGGCGCGGGTTGAAATTTCCGGACAAGCCTAACGTGTATTGTACCAAATTAATGCGCCCTACAAATGTCATTCAAAACTTTGAATTCATGTTATGTTCAATTAAAATATTTCGCTACGTGTATAATGCATGCAACCTACTACTCAAATGAACGTTTTAGTGCATTCCAAATGTATATACTACCGCTTCAATATGAACTAAATTTGAATTCGTTTCTCTATTTGAATAAGATCTACAGTAATGATTGTTGTGAAGTCAAAGCATTTGAATTCGTTTCTCTGTTTTAATAAGATCTACAATCATCATTATTGTCAAGTTAAACCATCGTTTGTGTATTATCTTCACAGCACACCACATGATTAGTCTCGAGTTACATATGAACTATGTGTACTATATGAACTCGAACTAGATTTTTTGAATCCACTTTATTTTGATTTCAAATCACATTACATTTCTAGCTCTAGCTAGATCTTCATAATCTAAACCATGTCTCATATGTATAATGTGTTTATCACATTATGTATGGTGCCCCGCCCCCTACGCCTACAAGTATTTAGATGTGAGTTGCAAACACCACACATTACCACAAATTCAAATAAAATGTGAGAATGTTCGATATATAGTATTGTTAGATTGTTGATATTAGTTGTAAGCTGCAAACGCCACACATTATCACAAATTCAAATAAAATGTGAGATTGTTTGATGTATAGTATGGTTTAGATTGTTCGGCATTTAGCTGTGAGTTGCAAACACCATGCATTATCACATTATGGTATAACATGTGCACAGCACGTGTATCACCGCTATATTCATGCATGCAATGTTTAAAACACTATGATCTCCTATTCAAATATATGAATCCGCTTTCATATCAAATTATGATCTTTGTTAGTCTCTTACACCCACACAATCCTCTAACCTTTGTAGCTACCACTAACTTTCTCTCGTGCATGCACACGCCCTCCTCGCCCTCCCCCTCCCTCGGCATTCTATCCACCGGCACATTCATTTTTTTCTTTAGGTCGTTCTCCCAGAGTCTCCACAACTCCTTTCCAACACACACCGATCGATAAACCTCTCCAGCGATGCCTGCCTACAACATACAAACACACCTTCAATCTCCTCCTTTATGTGTCCTTGCCTCGTGTCTCTCATACGGTCAGACACACGTGTAAACTCTCGCCCCTCTTTTCATCGCTCTCACAACCGCACACTCCTCCCCCTATCTAGCTAGTAGTTGGGCCTCTCGCACCACCTCCTAGCTCCATTCTCTCTGTCTATCCGTCTCGCTGGGCCTTATTTGCCTCTAACAAATGGACGTACACCGACCGATCTCTCGCTATACATATAGCTAGCTAGGTCCTTATAACTCGTTTTTACCCACACGTCAATCGATCTACCTCATTAGTTGTGTCTCTCCCTTCCTCCGACAAACAACAATTGATCTACCGATCTAGTTAGGTTTGCTTACCAAACACATGGTTCCCCTTCATCATCCATGGATGCGTCCCGACAGATCTATCACGCACAGGCACACACAGAAACACATCCCCACTCTTATTGATAACATTGCAGTTCCACCCTCAGTCTGTCTAGTAGGCCTCTCCCACCATCTTCGAGAAGCAACTCCATCACCCATCCAGCACTCTACCCCTCTCCCTCCCTCTCCCTCCCTCTCTCTCTCCTCTCTCTCTCTCCCATCATATTTCCCGTCCTTCAGTTATGTATGGATGTCGACCGATCTCCCTCAAGACATAGCTGGGTCTCTCCTTCTCATCACATATACGAGTCGTTCTACCTCTATAGTTAGGCCTCTGCCTACCCCTCCCACCACCCCCTCCCCCCCCACACACCGATACATCGAGCGCTCTAGTCATGTCTCCCTGCCACACACAAACTTGACGTGTGCCCTCTAACGTTCCGGTAGGCCAGTCGCCCTATATCTTTGACTTGTACACACACACAATTTCGATGGCTCTCTTCATCGATCTCGCACCCACCCACTTGATCCTCTCTTCGACTCTATCGATAGCTATGACCCCTCCCTCTCTTCTCGTGGATTGCCCGACCCTCTATGTATGATATGGATAGGCCTCCATTTCACACACATTGCATGCAAAATTTTGTTTGAGATGTCATCGACACATATTCCCACAAATAATTCATGAAATCAACCCCCACCCCACCCCCACCCCAAAACAAAAAACACTCACGAACGCGGTTTGTATCTCTCACACACACCCATGTAGGTGGGGGACGTGCACGAAGAGAAGAGGTGCATGCACGGCGCACGTACTCCCGTCTCTTTCCCAACCACACCCGCGCGGGTACACGGTGGAGCTCATTTCTGTACGAAAAAGGCAGCCCACGTGGTAATTTGGCACGTGTCCACTTGGTGGAGGGAGGATCGTCTACCACGGGTGAACAAACAAATTGCGACTTGACGTGTTATGTTAAAAAAAGAGGCAAACCATGTGGGGCCTACCTTAGAGGCAAGGCTCTATACACTGGAGTACTTTTGATGTGTCCCGTCAACTCGCAGAACGAGGAGAAGCTTGCTTAGTACGCCGTCTCCCCCGCCCACGGGCGCGGTGGCTCGCAGGATGAGGTGAAGCTTGCTTACTACGCCTTACGCCCGCTCCCTCGCCCATGCGCGCGGTGGCTCGCAGGACGAGGAGAAAAATTTACTACTCCCTCCGTTTACTCCTCGTCCCTACTACCTTGGTTATAGAGATTATATCATATTGTTTGGAATATATATGTCCTTTAGTAGATTTCAATATGAACTACTAGTACATACTCCAAACACTGATGTATATAGACGTATTTTAGAGTGTAGATTCACTCATTTTGCTCCGTATGTAGCACTCTCCCTCGCCCCTCGACCCTCGCCCACGTGGTGGACGTGCAGCAATTCATTCGGTCTCATATAGCCAGAACGATATATACTGCACTACCATTATTGCTCGACTTCCCGAAGAGGCGAAGAGCCAATCGCAAGGTCAATATTTTGGAGATGCCAAGCGCAAGGTTATAGGAGAACGAGTAGTAGGTGCCGCGTCATTTATAAATAAAGTTTTTTTTCTTCAGTGGCATGTACGCAATATGATAGGTTCATATGGAGAGAAAAGGAGTACATAGTCAGGACGGGCCAGCCTACACGGTTGCTTGCTGGGGTTGCTCTCTTCACACTCTCTCGCACAAAACGACTGTGGCCACATCTCTAACATCCCGGCGGATCACGTCCGCTTGGGGAAGGGGTGGATGCTTAGTGTAGATGCGGTGGCCGTCGCCGACGGCGAAAACCCACTGTCGGCACGTCCCGATCAGGGGTCCCCGCCGTTCTCTCTCACAAAGCCGGTGAGGTTGCCTTCGTCCCTTGCTCACTGCCGCGACGTGGGCAGTTGCCGCCTCCCGCCGCCCTCCTCAAGGTTGAGCTACGTCCCTCAGGTACAACTCCCTTTACAGCCGGCTTGCACCACTGCTCCAGCTGCCCACATCACTCCCTGTGGATATTTCTCTACTTCTTTGCCCCGCACATACCTCTACTGGCTTCTACGTACTGTATTTGTGATGAGTTTATGTCTCATCAACTAGTCCCAGTAATCTTATTCTAATCACGCTTGTTCAATTTCTTTGCCACAGGGATGCTCATCTCGATTTTGGTGAAACTGCACAAAATGATCCGATGGTCAAAAGGTTGCAAACTTCATTTATTAGGAAGCTCGAACGTTGCCAGCAAATTGAAGCCTGGTCAGGGTTCACGGTTCAAGGGCTAGGGACTGCATGGATCGTTTTTTCTTTAGCTGCCTCTGTTCCAAAATAAGTGTCAACTTTAGTAGTAGTACAACTTTGTACTAAAGTTTGCACAAAGTTGAGAAACTTATTTTGGAACGGAGGGAGTACATATTTGCTATGATCTGTCAATCATTGAGATGCAATAGCATGCATGTTAGTCTCCTTTGTATTTGATGAAATGTTGCAACGGGCAACCTTGGACGCAAGATACATGTAACAGAAGCTGGAAGCTTCATAGCATTGTACAAATTTATCTCGCTGATAAATTACAGTACGTACTATACTAGTACTTCCTCCGTTCCTAAATATAAGTCTTTGTAGAGATTTCACCATGAACCACATGCGGATGTATATAGATGCATTTTAAGTGTAGATTCATTCATTTTGTTCCGTATGTAGTGGAATCTCTACAAAGACTTATATCTACTAGTAATAGCTAGCCCCCACTACTAGGAATTCTCTATCCTCTCCTTGAGCCACGTCATCAAAATTGATGTAGCCGTTAGATGAAGTAAATCAGTCCATAATAGCCGTCTGATCTTGACGTTGAGAGGCTCCGCACTAAGCCACATGCAAGCATGCAGAAATACCGTGCCACATGCATGTGAGTGGGTTTTAAATCACATCAACATGTCTGCATGCAAGCATGCACCGGTAGCATGCATGTAAGTGAGCTTTTAAGTCCCATTAACATGTCAAAAAGAAAAATATAATCCCATTATGCAGTAGGAGTTCAGTTGGCTGATCTTTTTTCCTTATGTGGGATGATCTAAATGATGATGGGAGTTTATTTAGTTTGGCTACCACATTTGTCATGTGGTTATAGAGTTTTTTTTGTTCTATGAAATCGATAATTTTGCGCAGAGAGATATACCGCTGTTCCGTGCCAACGCGCGGGGACTCATCTAGTAATATTTAGGAACGGAGGGAGTACTATGTAAAGAGTTAGGTGTCGCACGGTGATAGTGTGAGGTGGGCCATGTAATCACTGAGCCTGCGTGTTTTCACTGCTCTTGCATGCCTCCGCTGTAAGAATGGAGAAAATTGTAATCTAGTAGTAGTAGTATACCTCCTTTCGCCGAAAGCGTGGGACATCTAGCAGTCCTACCACCTCAGTAATAAAGACCAATGAGCCATCAAATCACATAGACCAAGCAGTAAGTTGGACGGATGAAGCAACCATCACTCTTGCACCAATGAGAGGTCGCGTCCTCTCTGCTCGGGCATGAATGCGGCACCAATTCTTTGGAGCGGCGCTGACCGTTTCAGGCGGGAAGCGCGCGCGGGCGATGGAGGGGCTTTGGGTGGGCCAAGCTGGTCAGGAGCGGGCGTGGCAGCTGTCCGCATGTCCCTACCGGACACGCCCGGAAACGAGAGGATGCACCGACTCTCGCGGCTAAAATCGTACACTACACAACATCTCTCTATAGGAGTAGGTCGATCTGTCGCTCTCTCTAACACACACATGGTGTTAAACACACACACACACACACACACACACACACACACACGCACACGCACGCACCTTGGTCCCGTTGCACCTTCTAACGTGACTTATTACACCTAGACGGAGGGAGTAGTAAGTATACGAGATACGGTGGCACACTGACTTAAGTCGAATACAAGTGGCCAAAATTTGTGTGCATGTTATAATAAGGATTCACTTAAAATAGTACGTGAGCGAACAGAGGGATCAATTGGACAGTGTTCCCGAGCAGTAGCGAGATGTGTGAGGTAAGATACACCGCTGGCGCTTTTAATTTTTCTTATTAATTTGTTTGTTTCACCCTCTGACTGGTGGGACCCAACGTACTACGTGGAGAGAGGTAAGGTGACTAAGGCTGCATTATTTCTGCACCACTATGGATAGTCTTACCACCAAAGCCACATGACACGATTATGATTGAAATCCCAATGACTCCCACACACACAAAAAAACACGGCATGCTTGTCACACGAATGCAGGAATGTATAAAAGGTTATTTCCCTCTCGTTGAACATAACGGGAGGGTTGTGTAGCTGGTTAGCCTGTTCGCTCACTCTCTCGCCCTCTCCCGCTGGAGCCTCAGCGCTTGTAGTTGCTCTCTTCACACTCTCTCGCCCTCTCCAGATCTAAACAAGACTTCGTTGGCCTCTCTCTCCCCTCACTGCTGCTCAAAGAGCCGGCAGGATCCGTCCGCCGGGAAGGGAAGGAGGCTTAACGCTGTCGCCGTCGGCGAGGGACTACCGGCGCAGCTGTTCACTTTCCACCCAGCGGCGGCGCGGGAGGGCCTCCGACCCCTTCTTCTTCGCCGCTGTCCCGTCGCCCACCGAACCACGCCCCAAGAACCTTAAGGTATAATTTACTTACTCCACATGCATTGCTCTAGCTGCATGTATACCATGAATCTAGGACGTGGTTCAAAGAGGAAAGGAGTGGGGGAAAGTAGTGGGAAAAGTTGTATATAGCATGAATCTAGGACGTGGTTCAAAGAGGAAATGAAGGGGGAAAGTTGTATAGCATTAATCTAGGACGTGGTTCAAAGAGGAAAGGAATGGGGAAAGTAGTGGGGAAAGTTGTATCGCATAAATCTAGGACGTGGTTCAAAGAGGAAAGGAAGGGGCGAAAGTACTAGTTCAAAAAGGAAAGGAAGGGACAAGGCTGTAGAGTTTGAGCAGGACTAGATTTGCTGCGCTCACATAGGGAAAGGCGTCTAAAGATAACAAAACTGGGACCAACACAAATATGCTCCTTGGTTGCTTGTTCTTTGTTGCAACAGACTGTGCATGACCACAGTACATCGGTAGATGCACATGGTGCTGGTGCGTCCACTGTCCCGTGCAACTCATTAGCTGTTGTTAATCTAAGGCCCTGTTTGGTTAAAAACTCCCTAGTCCCTACCTGCTGGGTTCCAGGGACTAAACATGGACTAGAGGTTATTAAATGACATGCTAAAAGACCATGTTACCCCTAGTAATGAACTAATAGAGACAAGGTGTGATGCGTGGCAGGGGCAACTGTTGGAAAAAGTCCCAAAAAGACTCCCTCGGGGTCTTCTTTCTTTAGTCCCAAATGCCCACTTTTAGTCCCTAAAAGTCCCTCCTCTTTGGTTTAGATGGGACTGACACGGAGTTTTTTAGTCCCTACACCAAAATGTCCCTGTAAACAAACACCCTCTAATAATGCCGCTGGAAAATTGATGCAATGCCACAGTTAAAAGCAAATTACATGTTTAACGAATTTTATTGTTAATATAATCTCTATGTTAATATTAATCAATGCCACCGTTTGAGAAATGCTACTGTCTTGCTTTCTTTCCCATTTAGATAAGGTAGATGCTTCTTTTTGTTGGCTTCTGTGTCATCCACCGTTATTGACCACTAATTGTTTCCTTTGCACCTCTGTGTAAACAGGGTTATCTGCTTCACCTCGTTGCCATTGTGACCTTTTGTTGCACTGCACAAAACACTTTTGTTTTAAGAGTGTTTTGTGCAGTTCAACCAAAATGTCACACCGACAACGTTGCTTGATTGCTTGATCTTAGTGGAACTGCACAAGAGGAGATCTTACTTCCTATCCGTTAAGGCGAATTTGGTTCAGATCTTCTTCTTGTGAGTTGTTTGAATTCCGCATCATGAGAGGTCAGTACTAGCCTTCTTTCACATGATTCTGCAGTGTGCATTCATATGTTGTGCTACTTGTACGATAATGTTGCTTGATTTTAGTGAACTGCACAAATGGAGACAAGACTTCCAATCTGTATGTGCACCGTAATATCCCATTGAGGTAAGATAAGGATATTTCACAACTGCTGGCCTGTATTTTGCCACTTTCATCAGAAAATTAAGTTTAGTACTATACTTGTGCTCCCTAATTGACATGCCAAATCTTACATTGAAGGCGAAGCTTGTTTGTTATTGAACCAAGTGATGAAGGGGAAGAACAAGGGGAAGAAAAACAAAAATCAACTCCCGGTGCTGTAATGAAGCACTGGAACTGTGATGACACAAGTAATGATATAGTTTTGCATCTTAATTTATTGCTATGGCTGGAACGAGCAATTGTTTTGCCACTGATTTGATGCCACTCTTAATGTAATATGTAATTATCTCTACTTGTGCAAACAGGGATCTTCTTTGAAGATACCATATATTTTAGTGGAACTGCACAAGAAGATGTTGGAAACATTAAACTAATCGAGGAGTATATAGTAAGCATGGCCACCACCGTAGATTGCAACAGATGGTTCCGGAGAATTGCTTCATCTGTATGCTCTACACAATAAGCCTCCTGACAAAGGTTGGTACTCGCCCACTGATTTCATCCATATGATTGAGCTTTGTCATCTCTATTGGTGTTGTGCTACTGTTTAGATACTGTCATGAAAAAGTGGTATTGTCCTTGAGAAGTGCTTCATCTGTGTTGTTTTAAATATTTCCTTTCCTTTTTTCGAGCAAACAGTGATGCTAGCATTTAGTAGTCCTCTTGTCTTTGCACAACAGGATCATCTTCCTCTGAAGAAGAATATGGAGTACGTGAAGTGACTAGTTCCGATTATGCCAGGATGAAGAAGCCCTGTCTATCTTATCATCAGAAGGAGCAGTTGAAGGATGGTTACATTACTCCCCACAAGACCAAACTAACTTCAGCTCAGAAGGACTGACAAAATCTCCATTTTTTGCTGTGATGCGCGAGTACAATGTTGTTCTAGGATTCTTTCTGGTGAGTTCCATTTTTCTAAAAGTGTGCTCTACATGGACCATGTATGTGCCTGTTGAAACTGTCAATTCATAGTACAGTTTGCTCTATACTAATCACTTTTTTGTATTTGTGCAAACAGGGGTGCTCAGCTTGATTTCAATGGGAACTGCACAAAATGTTCATGAATACATCGAATCATTCATTTCCACCACAAGAAAGGAGGTGCCGATAAGTTCAAGGCGTTGCAACATATAAGGGCGAAATCATACAAGCTACGCGCGAATTTGGTTGATTTTGGTGGAACTGCACAAAAAGAACAGCTGGTTTATTTAGCACGAGGTGCCATGTCAATGTCCGAACTGATGGCAAACCCTGCCCATTCCACAATCGTAGGCATTTGATATTTTGGAATGGGACAACCTTGTCAAATTTTGCTCATTGATTTTAGCAAGACATGCGTTTGATATTTTCGAATGGGACGCCCTTGCTGTCAGCAGCGTCGATCAATTTTTTCTTTATTCTTTAGTTGTGAAGTAAATATTGCCTCTGACATGTGAGTCGCTGAGATGCATAATCATCGATTGTTTTGAATGTTCTCTATGAATTGCCAGGCCTGTGTGTTTGATTGCAATGTACAGAAACGCTAAAAACCTGCTCAAACTCTTTGTACTCCTTCTGTTCCTTTTTACTTTGCACATTGTGAAAGTGCATACTTTTTTGTATAAGATTGGTCAAAGTAGAGATACTTTGACTGCAGACAAAACTTGTATGCAGACTAGAAAGGACCGGAGGGAGTACATGTGAAACTGCTGCAAACGAGGTGATCACCCTGGGAATAATGCTAGTACATATTGTTTTGCATGTTCATCCAATGCCAGTGATACAGGAATTCGAACTAATCGAAATAAATTCATTCATACACGGTCGGATTTCATATAAACATGCCAGATTTCATTACATTTCATACATTCTTCAACTAAAAAGGGGTGCGCTGGAGGTATAATTAATTAACCGAAGCTACCCACCTGTGTCCCGCTGAGCCGAACAGAAGCTTCAGTGACTTAACTGCAGGTGCAGTTGCGTAACTGACATGTGGCCTGTTGGGCCCACGTGTCAGTCAGCCAACTGCACCAGTAGTTAAGTAGAAGCAGCGTTATTCTCCAGCAGAACTCCCCGACTCCACGTCGCCGCCAAGAAGCTAACCGGCCGTCAATGGTCAACCCGCCTAGCTTGGCTTCAACAGGAGGGTAGCAGCGGTGGCCTTACTTGGACCCGAGCGGCGGCGACCTACCGTGTTCTACTCTTCCTCGTTTTCTGTGTGGCGCGGCCTCGTTGGCAACGGGGCGGGGCCTCGGCGGAGCCGGCGATGTCCTCTGTCTCGTTGCCGGCGGGCGGCGGCCTCAGCGGAGCGGTGGAAATCCTCCCCCGCATTGCCGGCAGGGTGGGGCCTCGGCTGAGCCGGCGATGTCCTCTGCCTCGTTGTTGGCGGGGCGGGGCCTCGGCGGAGCCGGCGGTGTCCTCTGCCTCGTTGTTGGCACCGCGGGGCCTCGGCGGAGCAGGGCCTCGTCGACGCCAGCAGAGCGGGGACTCGTCGGAGCCGGCATTGTCCTCTGCCTCGTCCTCGGTCTCGCCAAACAGCGCCTCGCCCGCTTCATCGCCCTCTTTGCTAGCCTCTTTGTAGGCGGCCGCAGCCTCCGCCACCCGCATGCGGTCCCGCCAGCGCTCGAGGCGGCCCTTGCGGGCGGAGCGGTACGAGTCGAGCAGCGCCTCCTGCTCCGCCCGCTCCGCGGTGATCTGCTCCTCCGCCTGCAGGTGCTCCTGGAGGAGATGGTGGTTGTAGGCGGCGTCGGCCTGCGCCTCCCGGAACTGCTCCTGATGCATCTGCCTCACACTGTCCATATATTGGGCACGGGCCTCGCCGATGGTCATGGTGCAATGCACCGGCGAGGATGGCGCGGAGGAGGGGGTTGGCGCCGGATCATCGACTACCATGTTCTCCATTGGGACGTCGTCGTCCTCCGGCTGCCTGCCGGCCAGCCGGTCGGCAGCAATGGCTGCCATCTCCTTGTGGTCCGTCGTCCGCCCGTCCCGAAGAGCGCTGGAGCGCGAGGAAGCCATGGTGGGCAGTAGTGGTGTGGACAGGAGAAAGGGAACGGATGCGGATGACTGCGGCTATGGCCGGCGCAGCAGTTTATATAGCAATGGTGGGCGGGCGGAGGGACGGACGTGTGGCGCCGGAGTAGCCGCCTCGGCAACCGCGTATCATTAATGTGGGCGGCAGATGGACGGACGGACGACACTTGTGTCGTTTGAAGGCGGAGCAATCGCCTGCACCGGGAAGCGGGGCGGGCGGCGCTGACTGTTTCGGGCGGAAAGTGCGCGCGGGCGAGGAGATGACTTTACTTGGAGAGGATGACAATGGGGACCCACCAGGTCCATAGCCTCACGTACGCAAGTGCCTCCTTATTATATATATATGTATAAAACTATACTCCCTCCGTCTAGGTGAATAAGTCGTATTAGAAGGTGCATCACGACCTAGGTGCAAGCAGATTAGTGGAAAAGAAGAATATTTCTCTCTTCTAAACACAACATTTAATCACAGCAGTTAAGAGGATGCCTTATTAGCTACCCATGCAGGCCATCGTAATTCATAGCATGCAAAGCGCTTTTATTTCTTGCCTAATAACCGCATGGACGTGCTGCATGCATTGGTCCTTGCCCGAGCAAAAAAAAGGGAGGAAAGGGGTTTCCACGGGAGACAACGAGGCAGAGGTGGAAGCGCTCGCTGGAGTTATTTATTTTGCTTCCCCCTGGTTTCCTGACATCACGGTCCCACACCATTGTCAACCTATGTAGTACTAGTCAATAAACGAGAGAATTGCACAAGAAGCGGCCGACAGCTGGGACCAAGCAGCTCGAGCAGTATTTGTGTTTTTGAGGTGTGAGCACTGCAGAGTTTTTCGATGTTTAGCCCAGATATTAATTTTTCTCCTCTGAACAACAACGAAAACATCGCTGCAGGTATTAACTGGGCGGGCTGTGGCCCGTCTAGCCCAGGCCAGATATCCAGCCCAGATATTAATTTTTTTCAAGCTGAAAATGGCTAGCCCAGCTATACTTTTTTTAGGAATACCCAGGCAAGGTCAAGTTGTTATTCTCCGCCCCGCTGGGCTGCAAATCTTTCCTAGGAGGGATGCATTAGGCTTAACAAGAAAATGGGCTTTAAGAAATAATAAATGGGATGTAATTATAAAAACTGGGCAGTAACTATAAAAAATGCACCAAACACGTGATTACTTTATAAAATATTATTTTTGGATATTGAAAATTTTAATTTCATTAATTGTTGCGAGCGCAATGTTTCGTTGGATTTTTACGTAATATAAATTTATATTGAAATTGTATTTAATCTGACTAGAAATTTCGGGATAAAAATATTTCGGATCCCATCAAAATGTGGGAAATTTTATTGAATTCTGTTTTGAACGGTTGGTTGAAATGGGTTGTACTTTTAACAAACTGTAAATGGGCTGTAGTAAATTCCATTAGAATTCAAAAATGGGCTACACATTCTTACAAATCTCAAATGGGCTATAAGTTCTCTGCCACACACTTCTGGCCTTACTAAGTTGACGCGTCCCCTAAAAAACAGAGTTGACGCGTATGCAAGGCTTTGTCAACTTATAGTCAACACACGGTTCTAGCAGCAGTGGCCGTTGGATGTCCATCCAACGGATGCCGTGCTTCTTCTTCAATCTCGGATATTCTAGCTTCACCCGCCCAAAAAATGATTCCTCCCCCTGACATCTGGGGCGCACCGTTTCGGAAGCTGACCTGTGGGCCTACTAAGTTGACGTACCAAGGGCTTTGTCAACTTAGTCAATATAAACGATTCTAGCTGCAGTGACCGTACGATGTCCATCCAACGGCCGTAGTGCTTCTTCAACCTCTGGTCTTCTTGCTCCAGCCGCCCAAAGCAGCGCCGGTCGTGCCGCCTGCTCCTGCCTCCCGTGGCCGGCTGTGCTGCCGTGGAGGCCTCACCGCCCCCTACTATTCCCACCGCTGGCCAGGCCCTGCGGCGACGGCAGCCTCACACCGCAGCCGAACGAGTGAACCCTCATACTCCTCTCCGCGTGGGCATCCACTGCCGCGTCTTCACCGGCTCCGCGTCGTCCCCTTCCTAGGCCTCGCCGTCGTCCACCGCCCTGGTGCTCTCGGCGCGGCGTGGTCAACGTGGAAGGAACGACTTCCATCGGACGTGGACTGTACGTGGAGAGGCTGACAGCTGGGTCCACGGCGGCAGCAAGGAAGTGCCTCCTTATTACGCGGAAAATAATGATTCCTCCACCTGACAGCAGGGACCCACCGGACGGGCCACCAGTATTTTGCGAAAAAAATCGTTTCCCCCTGACTGCTGGGACCCACCGGACGGGCCACCGTATTTCGCGAAAAAAACGTTCCCCCCGCTGTCAGCTCGGACCCACCGGAAGTGCCTCCTTATTACGCACAAAAAAATGAATACTCCCCCGGCTAGCTGGGACCCACCTTGCTGGGAGGCTGACTTGTGGGCCTACTAAGTTGACGGGGACGAAGGGCTTTGTCAACTTAGTCAATATGAACGATTCTAGCTCCAGTGACCGTACGATGTCCATCCAACGGCCGTAGTGCTTCTTCAACCTCTGGTCTTCTTGCTCCAGCCGCCCAAAGCAGCGCCGGTCGTGCCGCATGCTCCTGCCTCCCGTGGCCGGCTGTGCTGCCGCAGAGGCCTCACCGCCCCCTACTATTCCCACCGCTGGCCAGGCCCTGCGGCGACGGCAGCCTCACACCGCAGCCGAACCAGTGAACCCTCGTAGTCCTCTCCGCGCGGGCTTCCACTGCCGCGTCGTCCCCTTCCTAGGCCTCGCCGTCGTCCACCGCCGTGGTGCTCTCCGCGCGGCGTGGTCAACGTGGTCAAGGAACGACTTCCATCGGAAGAGTACTGTACGTGGAGAGGCTGACAGCTGGGTCCACGGCCACAGCCCAGTTTTTTTGTGATTTGCCAAGTAAGTCGCTTTGTCAGGCCTGTTGGGCTGCAAATCTTTCAAGACGAGGAGAGCTTTCATTCGGCTGGCCGAGAAAATGGCCCATCAGTAATGAGAAATGGGTTGTACATTTTTAAAACACATCAAACCGGCAATTAGTTTCAAATATCTTTTTTTCATTTCAAGATTTTAAATTACATTAATTTTTATGCGTGGAGAATTTGTTGGATTTTATATTGATATACATTTATTTTTAAAATCAGTTTGAATGTGAGTCGAAATTTCGGGATTAAAAACAGTTCGGACCGCACCGAAATATGCAAAATTTCGTATAATTTTTTAACCGTTGCCACAATATCTCTATAACCCTAGCGTCACCGAACCTTAAGTGTGTAGACCCTCCGGTCAATGACCATCAGCGGGATCTAGATACCCATGTTGGCTCCCACATGTTCCACGATGATCTCATCGGATGAACCACGATGTCAAGGACTTAATCAATCCCATATACAATTCCCTTTGTCTAGCGGTACGATACTTGCCCGAGATTCGATCGTCGGTGTCCCGATACCTTGTTCAATCTCGTTACCGGCAAGTTTCTTTACTCGTTTCGTAACACATCATCCCGTGATCAACTCCTTGATCACATTGTGCACATTATGATGATGTCCTACCGAGTGGGCCCAGAGATACCTCTCCGTCACACGGAGTGACAAATCCCAGTCTCGATTCGTGCCAACCCAACAGACACTTTTGGAGATACCTGTAATGTACCTTTATAGCCACCCAGTTACGTTGTGACGTTTGGCACACCCAAAGCACTCCTACGGTATCCAGGAGTTGCACAATCTCATGGTCTAAGGAAATGATACTTGACATTAGAAAAGCTTTAGCATACGAACTACATGAACTTGTGCTAGGCTTAGGATTGGGTCTTGTCCATCACATCATTCTCCTAATGATGTGATCCCGTTATCAACGACATCCAATGTCCATGGTCAGGAAACCGTAACCATATATTGATCAATGAGCTAGTTAACTAGAGGCTTACTAGGGACATGGTGTTGTCTATGTATCCACACATGTATCTGAGTTTCCTATCAATACAATTCTAGCATGGATAATAAACGATTATCATGAACAAGGAAATATAATAATAACCAATTTATTATTCCCTCTAGGGCATATTTCCAACAGTGTGAGCACTGCAGAGTTTTTCGATGTTTAGCCCAGATATTAATTTTTCTCCTCTGAACAACAACGAAAACATCGCTGCAGGTATTAACTGGGCGGGCTGTGGCCCGTCTAGCCCAGGCCAGATATCCAGCCCAGATATTAATTTTTTTCAAGCTGAAAATGGCTAGCCCAGCTATACTTTTTTTAGGAATACCCAGGCAAGGTCAAGTTGTTATTCTCCGCCCCGCTGGGCTGCAAATCTTTCCTAGGAGGGATGCATTAGGCTTAACAAGAAAATGGGCTTTAAGAAATAATAAATGGGATGTAATTATAAAAACTGGGTAGTAACTATAAAAAAATGCACCCAACACGTGATTACTTTATAAAATGTTATTTTTGGATATTGAAAATGTTAATTTCATTAATTGTTGCGAGCGCAATGTTTAGTTGGATTTTTATGTAATATAAATTTATATTGAAATTGTATTTAATCTGACTAGAAATTTTGGGATAAAAATATTTCGGATCCCATCAAAATGTGGGAAATTTTATTGAATTCTGTTTTGAACGGTTCGTTGAAATGGGTTGTACTTTTAACAAACTGTAAATGGGCTGTAGTAAATTCCATTAGAATTCAAAAATGAGCTACACATTCTTACAAATCTCAAATGGGCTATAAGTTCTCTGCCACACACTTCTGGCCTTACTAAGTTGACGCGTCCCCTAAAAAACAGAGTTGACGCGTATGCAAGGATTTGTCAACTTATAGTCAACACACGGTTCTAGCAGCAGTGGCCGTTGGATGTCCATCCAACAGATGTCGTGCTTCTTCTTTAATCTCGGATATTCTAGCTTCACCCGCCCAAAAAATGATTCCTCCCCCTGACATCTGGGGCGCACCATTTCGGAAGCTGACCTGTGGGCCTACTAAGTTGACGTACCAAGCGCTTTGTCAACTTAGTCAATATAAACGACTCTAGCTGCAATGACCGTACGATGTCCATCCAACGGCCGTAGTGCTTCTTCAACCTCTGGTCTTCTTGCTCTAGCCACCCAAAGCAGCGTCGGTCGTGCCGCCTGCTCTTGCCTCCTGTGGCCAGCTGTGCCGCCGTGGAGGCCTCACCGCCCCCTACTATTCCCACCGCTGGTCAGGCCCTGCGGCGACGGCAGCCTCACACCGCAGCTGAACGAGTGAACCCTCATACTCCTCTCCGCGTGGGCATCCACTACCGCGTCTTCACTGGCTCCGCGTCGTCCCCTTCCTAGGCCTCACCGTCGTCCACCGCCCTGGTGCTCTCGGCGCGGCGTGGTCAACATGGAAGGAACGACTTCCATCGGACGTGGACTGTACGTGGAGAGGCTGACAGCTGGGTCCATGGCGGCAGCAAGGAAGTGCCTCCTTATTACGCGGAAAATAATGATTCCTCCACCTGACAGCAGGGACCCACCGGACGGGCCACCAGTATTTTGTGAAAAAAATCGTTTCCCCCTGACTGTAGGGACCCACCGACGGGCCACCGTATTTCGTGAAAAAAACATTCCCCCGCTGTCAGCTCGGACCCACCGGAAGTGCCTCCTTATTACGCACAAAAAATGAATACTCCCCCGGCTAGCTGGGACCCACCTTGCTGGGACGCTGACTTGTGGGCCCACTAAGTTGACGGGGACGAAGGGCTTTGTCAACTTAGTCAATATGAACGATTCTAGCTCCAATGACTGTACGATGTCCATCCAACGGCCGTAGTGCTTCTTCAACCTCTGGTCTTCTTGCTCCAGCCGCCCAAAGCAGCGCCGGTCGTGCCGCATGCTCCTGCCTCCCGTGGCCGGCTATGCTATCGCAGAGACCGCCCCCTACTATTCCCACTGCTGTCCAGGCCCTACGGCGACGGCAGCCTCACACTGCAACTGAACCAGTGAACCCTCGTAGTCCTCTCCGCACGGGCTTCCACTGCCGCGTCGTCCCCTTCCTAGGCCTCGCCGTCGTCCACCGCCGTGGTGCTCTCCACGCGGCGTGGTCAACATGGTCAAGGAACGACTTCCAATGGAAGAGTACTGTACGTGGAGAGGCTGACAGCTGGGTCCACGGCCACAGCACAGTTTTTTTGTGATTTGCCGAGTAAGTCGCTTTGTCAGGCCTGTTGGGCTGCAAATCTTTCAAGACGAGGAGAGCTTTCATTCGGCTGGCCGAGAAAATGGCCCATCAGTAATGAGAAATGGGTTGTACATTTTTAAAACACATCAAACCGGTAATTAGTTTCAAATATCTTTTTTCATTTCAAGATTTTAAATTACATTAATTTTTATGCGTGGAGAATTTGTTGGATTTTATATTGATATACATTTATTTTTAAAATCAGTTTGAATGTGACTCGAAATTTCGGTATTAAAAACAGTTCGGACCGCACCGAAATATGCAAAATTTCGTATAATTTTTTAACCGTTGCCACAATATGGGCTGTAATGCTAACAAAAAGAATATGGGCTCCAAAAAACCTTAAGAATTAGCAAATGGGCTGTAAATTATTAGAAATAATGGCAGATGGGATGTATGATGTTTTCCACAGATTTGAGGCTTTCCTAAAAAAAGGTTGGCGCACAAGCACTGACTGTTGGATGTCCATCCAACGGCCGTCGTGCTTCTTCAATCTCTGCTCTTCCTGCTCCAGCCACTCAAACAAGCGTCGGCAGGACTGCCTGCTCCCTCCTCCTCGCGGCCGGCTGTGTTGCCGCGCAGGCCTCACCGCCCGACCGTACTCCCATCGCTGGCCTAGCCATCCCTCTACTCACCCACACCTGATGTTATTCTCCGACGACGGCAGACGAACCAGTAAACCCTCGTACAGTCGTACTCCCCTCCGCGTGGGAAACAACTGCCGAGTCTTCACTGCCTCTGTGTCGTCCCCTTCCTAGGCCTCGCCATCGTCCACCGCCCTGGTGCTCTCGGCGCGGCGTGGTCAACGTGGTCAAGGAACGACTTCCATCGGATGTGGACTGTACGTGGAGATGCTGACAGTTGGGTCCACGGCCGTAGCAAGGAAGTGCCTCCTTATTACGCGGAAAATAATGATGCCTCCACCTAACAGCTGGGACCCACCGGACGGGCCATTGTATTTCACGAAAAAAACGTTTCCCCCTGACTGCTGGGACCCACCAGCTACATCTTCGCACGCAAGGAAGTGCGTCGGGCAAAAAACGATTTGCTCCCTGACTGCTGGGACCCACCAGCTACATCTTCGTAGGCAAGGAAGTGCCTGACAGTCGGGACCCACCTGGTCGAAGCGTACGTAGCATTGTCATTCTGGTCGCAAACTTGTACGTACATACTGGTCGATGTAGATGCGCGCACGTGTCGTAGTAGAGGCACGCACGTGGCGTAGTAGAGGCGCGCACGTAGCATGTACACGTATGTACAGCGGCCAGGGTGCAAGCAAGAAAATACGGCCACGTATGTGTACATACGGGCGGGGTCTCGAACGCCTACTCGTGCATAAGTACGGCCAGGGCTCGTGTACATTGCTGGGTCGGAACGGAGAAACTGCGTCGTCGTCGTGTTCATGGGGAGGCAACGGAATGCGTCGTGTTCATGGGGAGGCAATGGAACACGTGGGAGCCAACCGGTTGGGTCGGAACGGAATGCGTGGTCGTGTTCATTGGGAGGGCTTGGACGGAACAGGCGATGAAAACAAGGCTTGGCGTACCGACAACGGAGAAAATGGACCTCCTACGTTCAGAACGGGGTCCTATTGATCGGGAGGGGTCTGGCTACTGCAAAACGGAGGAAACGGACCTCCTATGGTCGAAACGGGGTCCTGTTGATCGGGAGGGGTGTGGCGTACCGCAAAACGGACGAAACGGACCTCCTACGGTCGAAACGGGGGTCCTGTTCATTGGGAGGGGTGTGGCGTACCGCAAAACGGGACTCCACGGGATACTGTTCATCTCCACTGTCGACCCCCTCCAGCCTCCACGAGCTATTGTTCATCCACCGTCGACCTCCTCCAGCCTCCACCTGCGACTGTTCATCCACGGGCTCCTGTTCATCCAGCCTCCACCGCGCGCTACTCCACCAGCTACTATTCAACCAGCCCTCTCCACAGCTCCTGTTTAACCACCCCTCCACGGGCTACTGTTCATCCTGCCCTCCACCGTCTACTGTTCATCCTGCCCTCCACAGGGTGGTCCTGTTCATCCAGCCCTCCACGGGGTCCTGTTCATCCAGCCCCAACTGGCTCG